>NW_006399970.1:627850-634555 GCF_000299155.1 Elephantulus edwardii
GATGCTGTAGGTTTCAGGGTGAAGATCTTCTCTCACTACTCTAAAGGGCCCCTTTGGCAGTAGGAAACACATAGACTATTGTGGAGATTGATTTTGGAATTTAGATGCACTGTTATCAATTGTGCTTAGCTGTACATGTTCATATCCTTGAAGATGTATCATGGAGAACACAGTAGTTTTTATTTAACGGCAAGAACAAATGTGAGTGAAGTCTCTTTCCCTCTTATCACTCTTTTCTAAAACTTTCTTTTAGTTATTATTTACTTTTCATTAAATAACTGTTTTCAATAAGTTTTTTGCTGGTACTTTTGTAATTTGTATCAACATGAAGTTCTGATTGATTATGACTGACATACAGGAAATAATTTATTATGTTACATACTGTGGAGTAGGTACCGACTCATAGTTGACCCTCCAGTAGATCTTCTGATACTACAAATTGCACAAGAAGACACTGCCCATCCTTCTCCCAGGGAGCAGCTGGTGGATTCAAACCGCATGCCTCTGGGTTGACAGCACAACTCCTTACCAATAAGTTACCAGAGCCTGCCACTTTACAAAGACTGATAATATCAACATATTACACACAGGTAAAATAACATTGACTCTTCCTTTACAGCTTTTATTTATGATTCAAGTTTTAAGGTATTAATCAGTTTCCACGGGAATGTTGATAACAAAGGCTCTAGCAATGTTTTTTATTCTCTAGTTTCAACTTTAGAAACCATAAAGAGGACTACCCATATCTGAGGCAAAGTTAGAATAGCCCCTTTGCGTTTCACTAGGTTGTTAAATTCTCTAAAATTACCACTTCTTAATTTTAATGATCAAATTTGTTCTAGAAAATGACTCAAGTAAGATAAAAAAACTGAACAAAGTAATTTTTGGGTTTTTTTAATTTTTTTTATTTTATATTGTGGTTTGGTGAGCTCTAGTGGCCTAGTGGTTAAGAAACTGCACTGCAATCCTGAAGGCATGTGGTTCGAATATATCAGCTGCTTCATGGGAGAAAGAAGGGTATTCTCCTCCTGTGGTATTAACTGCCTATGAAAACTCACTGGAGGGTCAGCTAGGGGTTGGTTCTGACTTGATGGTACTCAACAACAACACTGTGACTTAGGTGAAAGTTTACAGAATAAGTGAGTTTTCCATTTAATAATTTATATATATTTTGTTTTGTGAAATTGGTTTCTTTCCGCTAACCTCAATAACATAGCTGAAGTTTCTCTCTGAACTATGGACATCGTGTCAGGAGGGATCCGTTCTGGGGGGAAAAATGTTGGGAAATGTGGAAGGTCAGAGAAAGGAAGACTTTCAACAAGATAGACTGACACAGGGACTGTAACAATAGGCTTGAATGTGTCGGAGATGGTAAGGATAGCAAAGGACAGGGCAAGGTTCAGATCTGTTGTTCATAGTGTCCGTATGAATCATAGTTGACTCAGCAGCACTTAAAACAACAAGGTGGGCAAAATCCGCCCACTCATGAGGTAAGAAATGGTAATGGCCACAGTATAACAAAAACAGTCCAATGTAGGTTTATACCCCAAGGTGGCTACTTAGAAGTGAACTTCAAGTAGGACTACTAATTTTCTGTTTGTCAGATGGGGAAACACAACCTTGAGAAAGAAAATAAATATAATGCATACAAAGAATCTAGCATTTTCTGGTACCAATTACTCACTTCATTCACTGCGGTCAAGTTGGAACTGACTCAGTTTACCCTCCAGTGGGCTTCCCAAGGCTGTAAATCCCATGTGTGGAGACTGTCCATCTTTCTCCCTTTGGGGCTTCTGGTGGATTTGAACTACCACAGAGATGCCACCTTTGGATGAGTAGCACAACTCTCTATGGAATAAACCACTAGAGCTCCCTTTACATTAGCCAGTTTAGGATAAATGTCTGTGGTGTCATTCATTTGTAAACAGACATATTTTGAATCAGAAAATAACTGATAGACATATACTTACATTTAGTTTTTCTAGTGGTTGTCCTAAAGAGTAAATGACATACGACTGAAGGTGATCGGTGTATTTCTGTTTGGCTTCCTTTTTTTCAGTTTCTAGACAGGAGATTTTTAAACGATAGAGAGTTGCAAAAATATGGTGAAAGTTTTCCATCATGACGACATCCCTGGGTGTCTTCTGGCTTTCATTTGCTACTTTCTCCACTAAAATCAAAGCAGAAAAAAGGGAAAAAATCTGGTATGAATCTAACTATTCAGGCTACCAGAGCTCCCAAACAAGAATATATAAAAATGATTGATTTTTCTCATTTGTGAGTATAAGAATTAAGTACAAACCTGGGCATTAATAAACTAAACTATACTGATGAATTCTTGACATTCATTTAAGCTCTATCACCCCAGCAGTCTCATGTATATATAGAAATTGAGTACATGATAAACGCATGGCATTTTAAATCAGTGGAGGAGATGATGTATTACTCAAATGTGTTAGGACAACCAGCTGCTCCTTTGGAATGTGCTAAATATAGATTTCCTGTTTTATATCTTTTAGCAAACCAAATTCTAAATTTTAAGTATTAAAAAGATAATAAACAACAATGAAAAACACAAGCCAAAAATCATCAGTTGCCTTGTCATCAATTGTGATCCATGGCAAACCTACAGGTGTCAGAACAGCCGTGTATACCACAGGGTTGTCGACAGCTGACTTTTTCGAGACACTGATTGCCAGGCTTTCTTCCAAATCCACTCAAAGTAGATGCAAACCTCCAACTTTTCTATTAGCTGCTAAGCAGGCTCATAGTTTGTACCACTCAGGGATTTAAAACAAATTAAGAAAACAATAAATACCAAAGAATGAAAAATAATTTATGATATTTCCCAAACATATCCCAAAACTTAGAAAAAGCCATGAATGGAAAAACAGGTACATATGAAATAAAATTTGAAAAAGTCTTTTACAGAAAGATGCCATAGCAAAAGTCAATTGAAAAAAATCTCTTTGTGCACAATAAATGGTAACAATGAATAACCTTTTTATGTAAAGAGTACCTTCAGGGAAAAGAGGTAAACCTATTAACAGAGAAGTGGTCAAGGAATATGATGGTTTTGCAAAAGAACAACTACAAATGCCAATAAAATATTTAAGCACTAATCAATGAAATGTAAATATTTAAAAATAACAATAACATAATGTATTGCCTGTTAGGATGATCAAGAAGAGAAATATTGATAACATCTAGTAATACATAGCATTGGTATATGTAAGATGAAAACATATGAATTTTTTTGGCACTCAACAGGTATAAGCTGACAAAAGCTTTGAGAAACATAAACTCTTTGACCCAATGACACTGTCTCCTCTGAGAAGATCACTGGACAAAGACACATACAGGAAACTAGAACAAATGAAATGTGTATTAACAGCAGATTTGGTAAATAAGTAAGGATTCATGGTATACTACACAATCACTAAACATTACTATGGTTCTCTGGATTTATTGACAAGGAAAGACATCAGGATTATAGTTACAACTAACTTGATAAGGAAAGACATTAGTAGTTTCCAAAATAATGTGTGAGAGTTAAAATGTTTATATTGAAGAATTTACACACTTACACACACACACACACACACACACACTCTTGGCATCTGACTATCTACCTATCGCAGCATAAGAAAGAGATACAGTCAAAAGACTTGAAGGCTAAAAATGAAATGGTATCTTTGTACAGTGATAGTACAGGTGAGCTTAATGTTTTTCTCCAGACTTAAAACAAAAATTTAGATTTCTTTTTTCAGAAGGGGACAATGAATATATGTCAGTGTACACTGAATGAAAAAAAAATCAGGCATACAAACATTTGATCATTAAATTTAGCTATCCTTTTCTTAAACTTGTTTGAATACAAAATATGTTACAAGTGAGACAATTTCACTTCCTATCAATTTTTCCATTTTTTTAAATTCCTAAATACATGCAATCAAATAACTTATTAAAAATTAAACAACATGTTCTAATGGGTTCTGTAACTTAACTGTAGGACCCGATGCAGGAAGAGTATGGGTGCTAGTATTTTAAAATTTAAATGAAATCTGAAAAAAAGAAAGAAATAAACTTGTTTACTTCAAGATCTACAGATATGAAAACTGAGGGCTAAGGAGGTGAATAGATTGCTTTAAGGTCCACAGGCATCATTACTCATCATTCCAAAGACTCCTGAAAATGCAAATGTTACCGGCAAGGTTAATTTTTTGTGTGAATAAACGATTTTAAGTTTTACACAGTCCACATGAACATATGATTTAAAATATAAGTTGTTTTTTTTATGACTATGAAAAGGTTTTATTTATTCACAACAAAAAAATATCAGACTATAGAATAGAATAACTGAACATTTATTTATTCCAATTTCTAAGTGACAAGAAATAATGAAAACAAATTCCTTAGAACATAACTGAAGCTTACCGTTAACAAACACCCCTCTGATAAGTTTGGTGTATGCTTTATCTAGATCTCCACGCCGCTCAGCATTTTTAAAGATAGATTCGGCAAGCCCAGCAAATTCTTCAAATTCAGCAACAAATGGAAGAATTCCTACTTTACTCTTCTTTGAGATCTTTACTTCTTCCATTTGCCTTATTTGGTTACTCTGAAGTTGGGGAAAAAGAAAGGGTGAAAGACAGCCAAGCAAATTAGAGATTATACATAATTACAATCAAATGTACCTATCACTCACAGAGAGAGGCCAAAATTCCTAATCAGGAACTCTATATATGCTTACTTCTTGAATCCTAACAGGGATAAATAAGTAAAATTGCTTCTTATAGATTAAAAAAAATTGTTTAATTGAAGAAATTTTTTTTAAAGGACTTTTGTTTTTTAAAAAAAGCAAACAAAGCTTGTGAGCCTCAAGTCCTTGTTCAAAGTGAAAAGAACAAAAATCTACCTGTCACTTATGAAAGACAAAGGTTGCTCACTTTACTTCAGAGCTGACCACAGAAAAGAATATAGGATCTCTCCAGTTTATCCCTAGTTGGTGGATCTATGGCTAAGCTTGGAACCATGAACATGACATGTCCTGCATCATATATAAATACATACACACACACACAAAGAGGAGAAGTTATGAGTACAGAGGAAGACAAGGAGTTTTTCTATTAAGAATTTGTATTATATAATTTTCTATATACTTAATTATACTAAATTAGTATGAAAGTACTTGTGTATTGTGTATAATGGCAACAAAGGATAAAAGAGATGCTTACATAGACAGAATCTAGATAGTCAAATTCAAAAAAGATTCACTCAATTATGAAAGAAATGATCAAATGTAGGTCTGTGTACTATAGAGTCAGATCCGACTGGCTCACATTGGCCCTCCTTTTCCAGTGGAGCATCTGGCAGATTTGAACCATGCACCTTCAGGATTGCGGCGCAGCTTCTTGCCACTAGACCGCCAGAGCTCCTTTCAAATGTAGTTTTGTGCACTTCTCAGGGGCCCCAGAGTTCTATGTGACATTTAAATGTGCAGGATACAGATTATGGCCTGAATATAGTTTTACATTACTTGGAAATGTTCTAAATACTACCTTCACAGGCTTTGTGATGGATATGATACAAAGAGTGTATTTATTTAAGAAAAGGGTCATCAATGAACTCAATCTGTGACAGAAGCATCCAAATTCTTCTCAGGTTGAAGGTACCCAATTTATTCCTACTGGTAATCCACTTGTGTCACCATCACCAATATGACATAAGGGTACAGTTAAACTAAGATCACAGCTAAGACACTGGCAGCCCTTTGTCTATGGTATTTAATGAAATTATATCATGCTCAAAGGTCTAAGGGTATAAATTTACAACATTATAGTCTGAAATCTTGAAAAAGGAACTAAACACACACAGAGAAGCAGTGGACTGCCTGCGAGGTCCTGTTTAGTTATTCATATGTTAATGGCTTTATGGTTGTCCCAGGCTATGGAGTTGGAACTGACTCATAGCAGATCCTTTGATGGGTTTGAAGAGGCTGTGAATCACACAGGAGATTGTCTATCTTTTTAAAAATTTTATATATTTAACATATTAAATGACTAATTCTTACATAGTTAGATATAAGATATTATATCTAGTCTTTCATAAAGCTGGGAATTTCATGAACTCTCAAGTGTTCTATCTTCTCCTCAATACTGAAACTGATTAAATCCCCTACCTCAAATAGCAAATTTTCTTTTTAAAAGTTTTAATTGTGATTTTAATGAACATTTACAGAGAAGCCAAATTTTCATTCATTGTTGCACATTTTACCCCTTCGCACTCCTTTCCCTTTCCCCCAGTTCACTTTTTAAACATATTTATTCACTGTTGTACAATTACATCCCCCCTACACTAGTCCTCTTAAAAATGATATATCTGTTCTTCTGGGCTATTATTGTACGTATAATGCCTAATCATACATTCATTTTAGACAGTTCTTTCTTTCATCTTGGTCCCATCTTTCTACTGTGGAGCACCTGGTAGATTTGAACTGCATGGCTTTTGGTTGGCAGCATAACTCCTTACCAATAGGTCATCAGGAATCCCTAGTTCAGGTTTAATTAGATTTCTTAGTTGATTTTTGAAAACTACCAGATATGTTAACAAGCGATTGTAAAGACCATGGCCTGTATCATGTGCACCTTAGTCTCCAGAGAGACACCGTTGCTCCTGAGTACTTTAGAGAGGTCCCTAACAGCA
>NW_006399970.1:636180-638483 GCF_000299155.1 Elephantulus edwardii
CACCAGATATGTTGAGTTTATTGTTAAGTGCCATCAAGTCATAGACGACTCATAGTGTCCCCATGAATGAAAGACCTGAAAAACTGTATAACTTTGATTGTTCCTCCACATTCATAGAGTTTCTGAAGGCAAGCTATTTTGGAAGTGGATGCCACTCCTGCTTCCAAGCTTGTTTTAATCAGGAAGCACCACCAAACACTGTCTACCATGGGGAACCATTATCACATTTGACACATCAGTGTCCCAGTGTTTAGGATACAGCAACCACGAGTTACCTCTGTACAGCAAATGGATAGACTTGTGCTAACCACATAAAAGAATGTTTGACCAAAAACAACTAAAACTAGGCCTGAGGGCCAAAGATTATAATCCCCCACCTTTGGCCTGGTAGCACAACTTTCTAACCACTGGGCCAACAGAGCTCTCTATGTTGTTAAGTGCCACTGAGTTGTAAATGACTCATAGCAATCCTATGAATGAAAGACCTGAACACTTGTTAACTTTCATTGTTTCTCCATGTTCAGTTCAAAGACTTTCTGGAGGCAAGCTATTTCAGAAGTGGATGCCACTCCTGCTTCCAAGTTTGTTTTAATCAGGAAGCGCCACAAAACATTCTCCACCATGAGTAACCATTATTATATTTGACACATCAGTGTCACAGTGTTTAGCCTCACAGCAACCATGAGTTACCTCTGTACAGCAAACGGACAGTCCAGTGCTATAAAGATGAAAATGCTAAATTCAAGTGCTATATGTCCCATTTTTTTTGCAGCCATGTGACAAGCATGCTTTTTGTTTACTAGACAGACCGAATAACTTTTGTACTGGGCCTATTTCTTTCGGAAACATTAAAACATAACACCAATGTGTGCAGGGAGTGTGGAAAAGGTTTCAGCAAGAAGACAAAACTTAGTTGTCATCAGAGAACTCATTGAAGAGAGACCCTATATTGGCAATGACTTTGGTACAGACTGCAAGGAAGAAGTCATTCCTCCTACTCCACCAAAGACTACACAGAGAATGCTTCTGCTAGTCCATTCTGTGTGGAATCTTTGGTATCACTTAAGGCTGTAGCCGAGCCTTTAATTCTTGTGTCAGCTTGGTTGTCTGCTCACAAAACCAGGAACCCTGACAACACAGTAGTTGAAACACTAAGTACTTTGAACCCACCAATTCCTTCCCCTGAGAAAGATGTGGCAGTTGTCCTCAATAAAGATGAAAGCTTTGAATCTAAAAAACAAAACAAAAACAAAAAAACCCACCCCATAACACTGAGCACATACAATCCACTGTGAGAAGCATATACCTCTCACAGAATACTTTGAGAAGGCCTGTGTTAAAGAAGAGACAGAGGGACAACAGGTGGCAGAGGGAACCATCTTTCTCTTTAGTGGCTTAAGGAAGTCCTTTAGAACTACATGCAATTTAGGAGAAAATGTGTATACTTTCCTCTTGATGAATGTTACCTTATTAACATTGTTGTTATGGGCCACTGAAATGATCTCAACCCATAACAACCCTCTGTACAACAAGAAACTCTGTGCATTAATGCACCACCCTTTCAGCTCTCTTGTGTTTAAGCCCATTGATGCAGTCATTTTATCAATCTATTGATGAAGGTCTTTCTCTCTTTTGCTGACTCTCTACTTACCAAAAGCATGATGTCCTTTTTTAGGAACTGGTTCCTCCTGGTAACATTTCCATAGTTGTTGTTGTTATGTGCCATCAAGTCTCCTGTGACTCACAGCGACCCTATGTACCACAGCTCTGAACCGTGTCCTGTCCTGAGCAGTCTCACTGACTCTGACACACCTACCCCCATTAACCCAATACTTTATCAACCCATCTCATTCAGGGTCTTCCTCTCCTGCACTGTCCCTGCACCCTTCTTCAAGGACCAGGCCCTCCTAGCCATGTGCCCAAAGAATGCAAGATGGAATTTCACAATCCTAGCCTCCAAGGAGAAACTTGGTTTCACCCTCTCCAAGATGGACTTATTTGTTTTTTTGGTTGTTCATGGTATGTTCAAGACTCCTCTGTAGCACCACAACTCAAAGGCATCAACTTTTATTTCATCCTTAGTCATTGCGAAGACCATGGCCTGGATCAGGCACACCTTAGTCGCTAGAATGACACTGCTGGTTTTCAGTACTCTGGAGAGGTCCCTGACAGCAGATTTTCCCAGTAGTTTGTATTTTGATTTTCGGACTGCTAGTATCAAGACTATATCAATCTGTGCTTCACTGACTATGCAGATCACAACAAACTGTGGTTACTCTTTTTTTTTATAATTTTTTATTTTT
>NW_006399970.1:639923-641999 GCF_000299155.1 Elephantulus edwardii
ATAATTGGGATGGGAGTGTCAGAGACAGTGCGATTGGCACAGGACAGAGCGGAGTTTAGGGCTGTTGTACATAGGGTCGCTATGAGTTGCAAGCGACTCGATGGCAATTAACAGCAACAACAACAACAACAACAACATCTCACATACTTTGTGTATATGGCCAGAAGGGATTGTTCCTTGGGAAGGACATCATGCTCAGAAGGGTGTAGGGACAGTGAGGAAAGGAAGATGACCCTGGATGAGATGGACTGATACAGTAACTATGGCAATGGGGATAGGTGTGTTGGAGTCAGTGAGATTGGTTCAGGATAGGGCAGGCTTAATAACTAATGTAGTAGGGTCACTATGAGTCACAGGCAACTTGATGGCACATAACAACAATAGTACCAAGAGTGTTGATTGTGGAGCAGAGCAATTTGAAATTGTTAACCACCTCAATCTCTTCTCCATCTGTTATGGTGCTGCCCATTAGCCCAGTGGTGAGAATCTTGGTTTTCTGATGTTGAGCTTTAATCCATATTGAAGACTACAGTTCTTGACTTTTCTACTGCAAACATTTCCGGGCCTCATCAGTTTCAGCAAACAAGGTTGTGTCATCTGCATACTGCAGGTTGTTGATGAGTTTTTCTCCAGTCTTAACGCAACAAATGCAACATTTCTCCTCATAGAGCCAGCTTCCTGAATGACCTTTTCTGCATATAGATTGAAAAGGTATGGAGACAGGATGCATCCTTGACGCACTCCTTTTCTGATTTTCAACCATGCAGTTTCCTTGCTCTGTCCAAAGTAGCTTAGATAAAGTTTCCTCATCCTTGCTGCTCCTCTATGGAACACCCTGACCTAACTTCTTCCAAGACTGATTTGTTTGCTCATTTGATAGTCCATCACTTTCCACCAATACCACAACTAAGGCATCAATTCGTTGGCCTTCCTTACTTATTGTTCAACTTTCACATGCACATGAAGCAACTGAAAATATCATGGCTTGGATCAAGTGCCTCTTCAAATTCACTCAAACTCATTGCCACTCAGGTAGAAACAACTTATAGCTATAGTTGTTGCTATTAGGTGCTGTCAAGTTGCATATGCCCCATAAGGACTATGAACAACAGATCTGAACCCTGTCCTAGCCTGTGCCATCCTCACACCTCCTGACACACTAGAGTCTATCACAGCAGTCAGTGTTAGTCCACCTGGATGAGGGTCTTCCTCTCCTTCCCTGACTCTCTGCCTTTCTGAGCATCTTGTCCCTCTCCAAGGAATATCCCTTCCTAGCAACATCTTTGCCTCCATCCTCTCCAAGACATATTTGTTTTTTCTTCGGCAATCCGTGGGACATTCAGTACTCATCCCCAACACCACAGCTCAAAGGCATCAATTCTTTTGTCATACTTACTCACTGTTCAGCTCTCAGATGCATAGCAACTGATCAGAAAGACTGTAGCCTGAATTAGACACACCTTAGCCCTCAAAAATGGCATCATTACTCCTCAGTAATTTGGAGAGGTCCCTAACTGCAGACTATCTCAGTGTGACAGGTCTCCTGATTTTCTGACTGCTGGTACCAAGGGGGTTGACTGTGGATCCAAGTAAGATGAACTTTTTGACAGTTTCAATCTTTTTTCCATCTATCATGATATTTCGTATCAGTCCAGTGGGTGTTTTCTTCATGCTGAGATGCAATCCTGTATTCTTTGATCTTCTGGAACAAGTGCTTCAAGTCCTCCTCACTTTGTGGGAGCAAGGTTGTATCACCTGCATAACACAGGGTCTTGATGAGTCTTCCTCCTATCTTGATGTGACATTCTTCCAGTTTCTTGAATAATTTTCTCAGCATTCAGACTGAATAGGTATAGGGAGAGAATACAACCTTGATACCCTCCCTTCTTAATTTTAAACCACATAGTGTTCCCTTCCTCTGTTTGCACAACAGCCTCTTTGTCTTTTATACAATTATTCATACTGTTTCATTAATGTACATTTTGTTTTATACAGTCATTTCTGAACATTGTTCCATCCTTTACTGTATTCCATTGGTCTAGACCAAAATGGATGTCAGAAGATACTCTGAAAATT
>NW_006399970.1:643819-647333 GCF_000299155.1 Elephantulus edwardii
TGTACATAGGGTCGCTATGAGTCGCAAGCGACTCAACGGCACATAACAACAACAACAACATGCTGCTTTGATTACTTTAGCTGTGTAGATTAGGAGTATGATGCTTCAACTTCATTTCATCTTGCGTTTGGCTATTATAGATGGTCTAGCTTTTCTAGTTTCCTTTTCTGTGCTTTCTCTGTTGCAGTAGAGAAATCCAACTGATTTTTGTATGTTGATCGTGCCACTCTAGTAGGTCTTTTTTTTCCACTAGATTTTTTGCTGAGTCTTCGTACTGCATTTGGCGATAATTTTACCACCTCTTTGCCAATTCTGATGCCTCTTATACCTTTTGCATCTTATTCTAGCAAGTACTTCCAATACAATAATGAATAGAAGTGGTGACAATGGGCATTCTTGCCTGTTTGCCTTTCGTCTCTCTACATTGAGAATTATGATGACTCCTGGCTTTGTGTATATACTTTTCACTATGTTGAGGAAATTCTTTTCTATTCTTATTTTATTGAAGTGTTTTAATCAGGAAGGGATGTTAGATTTTGTCAAAGGTCTTTTCTGCATCAATTGATAGGATCACATGATTCTTGTACTTTGTTTTATTAAAGTGATGAATTACAGTAATTATTTTTCTTATGTTAAACTATTATTGCATACTTGATATCAATCCCACTTAGACATGATGAATTATTGTTTTAGAGAGTGTTGGACACTATTGGCTAGGATTTCATTAAGGACATTTAAATCTATGTTCATGAGGGATATTGGTCTATTTGGATATTTTCTGGTGGTTATGCTTGCTTTGTAGAATGCCTCTGGAGTGTTCTTTGTCTTTCTACATTTCTGTATTGTTTGAGCAGAATTGGTGATAATTCATCTCTGAATGTTTGGTAGTATTCACTCATAAAGCTGCCTGGGCCAGGACTTTTTTTTTTTTTTGAGGAGTCTTTTATTACTTAATTTCTTCTATTGGAAAAAGTGATGAGTCTGTTCAAGTATTCTACTTCTGTCTGTGTCAATCTGGGTAGAGGATGAGTTTCTAGGAACTTGCCCATTTTCTCTAGGTTTTCAGATTTGTTGGAATATGTTGTTATATGCTGTCGAGTCTCTTGCAACTCCCAGTGACCGTATGTAGAACAGTGTTGAAACCTGCTTTATCCTGTGCCAACTTTATTGTCTACAACATACCAAGCCTCATTACCTCATCAATGGTCTCCTTTTCTTTCTCCATCCCTCCACCCTTCCAAGCATGATATCCCTCTCCAAGGACAGGTCCCTCCTTGCAGAATACCCAAAATATGTCATACAAAGCTTCAGAATCTTTTGTCTACAAGAAGCAGGCCAGCTTCACACTCTCTAGGATGAATGTGTTTGTTCTGGCAGTCCATGATATAGTAAAAACTATTCTCCAGCACCACAGCACAAAGGCATCAATTCTCTATCATCCCCAGTCACAGTTCAGCTCTCTGATGCATAGCAAGCAATTATGAAGATTATGGCTTGGATCAAGTGCACCTTAGTTTCCAGACTGACAGTGTTTGCTCTTCAGTACTCTGGAGAGGTCCCTGAGAGCCAAATTTTCCAATGCAATTTGTCTTTTGATTTTCTGACTGCTGGTACCAAGAGTGTTGACTGTGGAGCCAAGCAAATGAAAAATAACTTTCTATAACATTCCATAACTATAATTTTAATTTCAGCTGGTTCTTTGGTGATGATGCCTTTTTAATTTCTTATTCCAACTATTTATGTGTTTTCATTCTTTTGATATTATGTATGCCAATGGTGTATCTATTTTATTGGCCCTTTTGAAGAACCAGCTCCTGATATTGTTGATGGTTTAAATTGTTTCTCTGTTCTTTATCCCACTGCTTTCAGCTCTTATGGTTTCCTTTCTTCTAGAGGCTGTAGGAGTAGCTTGTTCTTTTTCCACTGGCTGGGCATATTAAATAGTTTATTTTACTCCTTTCCCCCCTTTTCTTATGCATTTGCTTATTGCAATAAACTGCCCCCTGAGGACTACCTTTCCTATGTCCCAGAGGTTTTGATATGATGAATTTTCATTCCTGGGTTACTTTTTCGGTTTTTGCTATATACTTTGGTCCATTCATTTTCCTTTGCTGAGTTTGCTTTCTTATTTCTTGTAGAGTTGGTTTTGTTTTCACAAATTCCTACTTTTTCAGCAGATGGCCTAATTTCTCCTTCATATATGATGGACAGCTTTGCTAGGTACAGGATCTTTGAGTGCCAAGTGTTTTCTTTCAGCCTACTGTATATGCTATCCCACTGTTTTCTTGCTCAAATGGTCTCTGCTGAGAAGTCAGAGCTTAATAAAATTGATTCTCCTTTGTAGGTGACTCTTGGTACTTCTCATATTAGTCATGTTCCTCTCCAAATTATTGGTGAGCAATGATATCAGTTTTAGGACTAAGGTGTGCCTGATTCAGGACACGGTCTTCTCAGTCACCTTTTTTGCATCTGAGAGTTGAATAACGAATAAGGACGATAGAAGAATTGATGCCTTTGAACTGTAGTGTTGGGGGGAAAAAGTGCTGAATATCCCATGGACTGCCAAAGAACATACATACGTCTTGGAGAAGATGCAGCCAGATTGCTCCTTCGAGACAAAGATGATCAAACTCCATCTCACATACTTTGAACATGTTGCTAGGAGAGGGAGAGGTAATTCTCTGGAGAAGAACATCATGCTTGAGAAGGTGGTTGGGATGGTGAAGGAGAGGAAGATCCTCAGAGAGGTGGATGACACAGTGACTGCAGCAATGGGCTTAAAGAGTGTTAGAGATTGTGAGGATGTCAGGGTTCAGAGCTGTTGTTCATAGGGTCACCATAAGTCAGAGTAGGGCTGGCACCTTACAAAAACAATACTGGTCTTTAATTTTGGAGAACATGACTATTATTTTTAATTCACTGCCCTATGTATACTTAGGAAGCTCTGGTGGCCTAGTGGCAATAAGCTGCACTACAATTCCAAAGTCACATGGTTCATCAGCTGTTCTGTGACAGAAGGATGGGCAATCTCTTCTCAAGGGATTACTGACTCTGAAAACCTGCTGGAGGGTCAGGGTTGGTTCCAACTCAAGGACAATAACACGTATAATAAAGAGCTGTATACACTCTAGAGTAATGATGTTGTTGTTATGTGCTGTTGAGTAGTTTGCGACTCATAGCGACCCTATGTACAACACTAAATGAAAATAACAAAGTTGTTAATGACTTCCTCCCCCCATTAGATGGGTGGAAATGATAATTGCTCCAAGTTCCTGTAAGAATAATTTATTCTCAAAATAAAGCAAAAACTATGATCAAAGTTACTGTTATTTGAAATAACTTATTAAAGAAATAATTAAAAGAATTCAATTATTAATTTCACTATGCAATATACTAAAGCATAAGAAGCATAAATCCAAGTGATACCTCAACTGTTTCATTAAGTTAGTGGTTACTAATTAACAAACTAAGGTGTCAGTAAATTACCTGTTGTTGTTGTTATGTGCCGTCGAGT
>NW_006399970.1:648833-683121 GCF_000299155.1 Elephantulus edwardii
GGATCATTTAATATTCTGCCCAAAGCACCCTTGATTACAGCAACTCTAGGTTTGAATCTGTTCTTCAGTTCCTTGAGCTTATGAAATGCTGAGCGAGTTCGGCCCTTTTGATTTTCTGACTCTAGCTCCTTGCACATTTCATTGTAGTATTTTGCTTTGTCATTCCGAGCAGCCTTTTGGAATCTCCTGTACCTAGTACATTTCTAAGCAGCTGATCTACCATGCCATCTATTCCTGAATTTGTCAGTATTCACAGTGTAGAAAAGAAACTAGCTCTGCTGAGATGTCTCACAGCCAGCACTCTGTTTCAAAGCTTAGGGGGGCATAAACAGTATTCTACATAGTTGGAACTCTATGATTTAATTATTTATTTAAAAAATAATTACAATCTTTAGTTATTTTTAAAACTTACGATGCATTTGTCAAAGTTCCTTTTGATGGTGACCAAAACATTTCCCAATGTGGTACTTAGAAAGGAAGCAGGGTCAACATTTTGTGCAGTCCATACGTGATGACTCATCTTGACTAACATGTAAAGGGAGTTAAAGCTGTCAATTTTGTCTCCTAATGCAATTAGGTTGTTTAGTTCTGGTTCAATGCAACGAAATATTTTAATCATCATTTGCCGGATCATATCTTTCCTGTTTATAAATGATAAAACACAGAGCATTATTAGAAACTTTAAGTGAACTAACCTTAAACTTTAAACCACTCTTTATGTATACAATGTCTTAATATGTAGATTTCAAAATAAAACTTCCAAACCCAGTGAACTAATTTTTCACATCAGTTTTTAATATAAGAAATTTTTTAAAAATTAAGTTTTGTCACTCAAAATAACTATCATTTGTAAAGATGGGTCCTGAAATATGTTTTCTGATTTCTGAGAAAGACCTCTTGAAGGCAAACATCAGAATGAATTTTTTTTAATTATTATTGAGCAGATAAAAGCCAAAAAAAGATACAAAAACAGAAATTCCAGTATCAATTAATAAGATAGTAGATATGAATGCTCTGCTGAGTGCCCTAAGTGCTGAGGCTCAAAAGTAGTCCAGATCTACATGTAACCTAACATTCTGTCCCTTAACATAAACAACAGATAATAAGCAGCACATACTCAGATGAAGCAGGCAGTGGTGTGCCAGAATTATGTTGCCGTGAAAATGTTCCTCCATCCAGGTCTTCTGCTTCAGTCTGCAAAAATTATTTAAGTACTTTACATAATAAAAGACCCACAATTTGCCTCATTTATAAAGCAAAAGCCCTGCTCAGTCTTAAATTTCCTAGGGAAAAATACATTGTGAAAAAGAATGTTTTTTTAAAGACAGTATCAGCGATAAGACTAGCTAAATAACTAACTGCACACTTGAAGAATGTCCATAAAATGCATTGTTTTCAAATAATAACTGAGAATTAGCACGAAGTGAAAAAAAAAATCTATGTGAAGGCAGGGGAGAGAGGAAGGAAGGAGATCTATAAAGCTCAGGAGACTCAGGTGAGGAAGCAAAGAAGAAGGAAGCTCAATAAAATATTGAGAATGCCTAATGACAAATTTCAGGAGAGAATGAAAATATGAAATCCCATCAATTATTCTGATAGAATTACAACATTGAAAAAAAGGCTCCCAAATATTCTTAGAGAGGCCTATAAGAAAGTAAGTGTAACAATCGTACCAACAAACTCCAGGTTTGTGTAGTATGCTAAAAATAAGGCAACTTAAGCTAACACCACAAATAATCAAAAGAAATGAAATCCACTGATAGTGAGTAAACACCAACTCATGATGACTGTCCTCCCCTGGGTTTCCTAGACTATAAATCTTTACAGAAGAAGACTGCCTCCTTCTTTGTCCTGTGGAGAGGCTGGTAGAGTCAAACTGCTCACCATGTGAGCATCCGCCCAACAGGTCAGCCCTGCACTCCTATGGCTCCTTGAAGTCCCATAACTAGTTACTAAAAGACATGATGAAGTTGAGATCTTTTCAGTATTCACTTGACCATATTTTTAGTATATATTTGAATATCATGTTTTTTAATATTTCTTGAGAACTGTTAAAGTGGGAAAATTGTTATTTAAATAACTCTTTTGCACACACCATGTGCAAGAGACAGTACTAACACTAGTGTCAAAAAACAGTGCAAAGAATCATGAGTATTCAGTAAAGAGAAGGGTAAATAGGTTTAGTCAGCAACTTACTAACTTTAAGAGAAAAAAAATTCTTGAGTCTTTTAAGGTATCGTTTTATCTCTTTTCCAGTACTAATTTAGAAAAAGTTTAGGCTTAAGAAATTCTGGAATATTAAATTATATTCCCACCTCTAACTAAAATTATTATTATGATGTTGTGGTATGACAACACCCCTTATGTTATAAACTCTTTCCTTTTCTGTTCTGATATTCAAATTGTAACTAGATACATAATATCAACCAAGAAAAAAATGTGAACCATACCATAGTTCCAGGCATACTTTGGTGTTGCTGCAGTTTGAAAAATTTACTTATGAAGTCTTGTTCTGCCAGACACAAGGGCTCCAGTTCACTCAGCACCTGTTCAAATATCTAAAGAAAACCAAAATGATCCTATCATGAAGAACTGCCTGCACTAAATATGTAACAATATTCCACATTTAGTTCACTTTCTAATTTGACAGAACTAGGATAATAAACATGTCCAAGGCTGGCTAGACAGGAAAATGCAGCATTAACAAGGTAGAATAAGGCCATAAACATATCTAAATTAAACTCATTGTTATTCACTCTAAATCTGGAAAGAGGAACACAAATATAAAATGTATTTAGTGCAATAAAAAAAGGACAAGTTTTAAAAACTTAACGTTTTTTTTAGATGCAAGGACTT
Source organism: Elephantulus edwardii (assembly GCF_000299155.1). Taxonomy (NCBI): domain Eukaryota; kingdom Metazoa; phylum Chordata; class Mammalia; order Macroscelidea; family Macroscelididae; genus Elephantulus; species Elephantulus edwardii. The sequence goes on from NW_006399970.1 coordinate 651,690, forward strand.
TATTACTTACAACAAACAAACTTTAATATCTTGCTGTTTAATTGGTAACTCAGACTTTGCCACTTTACTAGAGCTGCTTTTCCAATTTTGATGGTTAATGTTTAAAACAATCATAAAAAGCCCAAATCTTTAGACACATTTAAAAAAAGTAATAACAAATTGCCACTAAAAAGAATGTTAATGTGAGGCTCATTTGTAATTCTATTTTACCTTATCAAATTTGGTTCTGTCAGCAACATCAAGGTCAGAGGCGGACATGTTTCCCATATCCAACAAGGAAGATGACTGGGATCTGCGATTCCCTGAACTCTGAACACTGAGCTTATTTAGACTAGAAGTAGATCCGGTCAATTTCCCAGAACTTCCATGAAGACCTAAAAAATAATAAAACTTTGTGACCTCCTTGACTAAAACATAGCATAGATCAGGAGCTGTCTTCCACTGTCTCGGTCTTCTTTAGGTTATATTTATCATGTAGGACACATTAACATTAACAATTGTGCCCTAATTCTAAGCATACAATAAACAGAAGTGAGAACTGTAAAGATTCACAGACTAGAACTCGAAGGGCCTTAAAGATCATATAATGTAGGTAGGGCCAGTCCAATTAAGAAAATAAAGTTGCCCGGTGATACATCTAGACTAAAGTAGATGGGAGTGTTGGTTTTTCCTCCCTATTAAAAAAAGACGTGGATATGGATGAAGGCTAATGAGCTCCTTCGTGCATAAACAAGACTGCCAAATTTCTGAAGAAAATGGTCACATCACAATATTACTTGTACCACATTAAATTACCATATTAGGACAAGCCACTGGACACTGACAGTATTTGATAATTTCTGACCTATCATAAAGCCCTTGCCATATGGTTCAATTTAATACATTCCTGAAACCAGAGACTCTGCTTTTATAGTAAGTGGATTACTTACCTATAGTTCTTTAAAAACTGAACAAAGAGAAAAATAAAATACCCTAGAAATGGGTTATACTTGACATACAACTAAATTGAATACATAAATCACCAATCACATTAGAATCAGACACCTGTATTTAGGTAAAATCCATTACAACCATGAGCAAACATGGGAACCAAATGGTGAGATAATATTCTACATATATTAAAGAACTAAAGGTTTCTATTTTTACAAGAAAATGTGAAGCTTTTACTATAAATTAAATACAAATGATCAATAAAGCAGTTTTTATTCTTCTTGAGTATTTCTTAGTCATTGTGTATATTATTTGCTGATGGTCAGAAAGGACATGTAATACCATAATTGAAGAATTAAAGGCAAATTTTGGCTTCAAAATCTGACTACATCTGTAAGAATATTTAAAGACTTTTAAAACAAAGACTGAAAATAAAAGTATAATATTTAAACCGTTTTATTGATTTCTGAGACAATGTTGTACCACCTGACATATAATTTTAACTTTTTACTACTTCTTGGGTATGGCCATACTACTAACATAGGAGTGCCTTATTTTCCCATCGATACCTGAGAACACAAGAGGAATACTATTGGTATCAGCTTTTTTCAAGACCAAAAACTAATTTCTACACATTAAACAAATAAACATGCATTGAGAATACCTACTAATGCACTAAGCATACTCACTCTCTGTCTCCTGTTTGACAGCACTTTCTTTTCGAGGCAGTGTAGCTGTGATGGATTAGGTTGCAAGCATCAAAGACAAAGACAAGTTAATAAACTGCATTTTGCACAAACCATGCACAAGAGGAAGTTAAGCTCTAGTTTAAAAGACACATGCAAAGAACCATGAGCACTGAGTAATGAAAGGTGCAAACACATGTTTAGTTGGCCAACTACTGTTCAAGAATGATAAGAAAAAACTTTACTTATCTTTTAATGTAATTTTTTAACTTAAATATTCAGGTAAAATGCCTATGTCTAGTAATCTTGACTCCCCCACATTTAAAGACTTTTTAAAAAGGTTATATGGAGACAGTGCACTTAAATTTAAGACTGTATTTGGAAGTTTTGGTTTCTTGAGAAAATTGTTTCAGTGAGTAAATTTAATACAGCGAAAATTCATTAAAATGAAGTTGTAGACTTAGACACTAAATGCGTCACTGGTCTCACTTTCTCTGAAACCGCCTGAAATGAATTTCCACTATACTAAATTATTTCTTCCCCATTATACGAAATTATTTTATTCTATACCTGGTAGAAAGGAATAGGACTTTAAAACCACTTAAGAGGTAAATATTAAGTTGAATTATTTAAGAACTAATTTTGTAAACATCTAGAATGCAAGTCATATATTGTAACAAATTATCAGGAGATGGGTAACTGGGAAGGTAAAAGAGAGGAAACAGGTATAACCAAAGATTTTGAATCTTTTACGAGTCACTTGTTATTTCTTTTATTCTAAAACTTCTCTCTGTATATTTTTCAGACAATTTTAGAGGTCATATTGTAAACATTCTAGACGTAAATTACAGATTAATTTGAAAGAAGAAAATCAGAGTGAATGAAGCAGAAAATTAAAGAGCTCTAGAACCTAAAATGATTTATAAAATGGAGAACAAATGTGTTAATGGACACTTCATATAACACAAAACCATACATAGAGGCAAAAGTCAAAACATAAGATAGTAATTAGTCACACCAGTGACATGTACATCCTCCCATCCTTGGTTACCTGCAGCTCAAGAGAATACACAACAATAGAGCTACTGGTTACAGCAATAACAAGATTCCAGCTGCCCTCTGTGCAGTAACTTGAAATGGCCTTAAGATGTCACCATGCCAAGCATCAGGAATGCAGGAAGATTCATTAACCTTGGTAAGACGATGACACAACCTTGCCTGCTCAAAGTGAAGACTTGAAGCACTTACTGGTGAAGATTACAGACTTTACCCTTCAGAATATCACCTCACTGTATCAAAAAGAGTTGGTCAACAGTGAACCATTGCAGGAAATAGCATATGATCAAGAACTGGTAGTATGGAACATCAAAGTCCAAGCTACACTGAAAACACTGGCAAAAAATAAAGCCCAAAGAATAGATGGAGTATCATTTGAGGTGTTTCAGGAAACATGCTCATCAGTCTCTGATAACATATATGGAAGACAGCTACCTGGCCAACCAACTCAGGAGATCCTTATTTGTTCCCATTTCCCCCAAAAGTGACCCAACAGACTATGGAAATTATTTTATAAAAATCATTAAAATCACAGGCATGTGAAATCTTGCTGAAGATTATTAAAAAATGGTTGGGTTAGTATATGACAAGGAATTGCCAGAAATTCAAGCTAGATTTAAAAGGATATCATTGCTGATGTCAGGTCAGTCTTTGCTAAAAGCATAGAATAACAGATGTTTACTTAACTTTATTGATAATATAAATGCATTTGACTGTGTAGATCATGACAAATTACAGCTAATACTGAGAAGAATCCCAGAACACTTAATTGTTCTCATGCAAAACCCACAACTAGACCATAGAGGTACCAGCTGTCCAACAGAATGAAAGAACAGTAGATGGTTTAAAATCAGGAAAGCTGTGCATGAGAGTTGTACTCTCTCCATACCTATCAACTCTGTATGCTGAACAAATCACTTAAGAATTTGTAGTCTACGAAGAACAATGTGGCATGAGGACAGGAAGAACATTCAACAACTGTGTTATGCAGATGATACAACTTTGCCTGGAGAAAGTGAAGAAGAACTGAAGCACTTGCAGAAGATCAAAGACTATAGCATTCAGTATGGGTTACGCCTCAACATCAAGAAACAAAAATCCTCACCAGTGGACCAGCAGGCAACATTATGATAGATGGAGAAAAGATGGAGTTGTCAATAATTTTGTTTCACCTGGATTCACCCATGGTTAACAGCAGTCAAGAAATTAAAATATGTGTTGCATTGGGGAAATCCACTGTCAAGGACATCTCCAAAGTTCTAAATAGCAAGGACATCAGTTTAAAGCCTAAGATGTGCCAGTTCCAAGCCATGGTCTTTTCAATTGCTTCCTATGCATCTGAAAGTTGGAAAATGAATTAAGAGGGCCAAAGAAGAATCAATGCCTTTCAATTGTGCTGTTGGTGAAAAGTATTGAATATAACATGGACTGACAAAAGAATAAACAAATCTATCTCGAAAAAAGCGCAAATGGAGAGTTCCTTAGAAAGAAGCAAGGATGATGAAATTTCCTCTCAATTACTTTGGGCATATTCTCAGAGGGAACCAGTCCTTGGAGAAAGACATTACCCAAGGAAAGGTGGAGGGTCAGAAAAAGAGAAGACAACTCTCAAGGAGATGGACAGCCACAGTGACTGCCACAGTGGGCTTGAGCATGACAGAGATCGTGAGGTGCAGGACAGGGCAGGGCTCAGAGCTGTCGTTTACAGGATCACTGTGAGTCCGAGTTGACTCGATGGCATCTAACAACAGTAGCAATATCACCTCACTATAAAAAACCAAAAGTATTCCCTACTGGACCAAGAAGAAACATAACAATAAAAGGAGAAAAAACTGAAGTTGTTAAAGATTTCATTTTACTTGGGTCCATACTTGAAACTAAGTCAAGAAATCAAATGGTGTACTGAATAGGACAAATCTGATGCAAAAGATCTAACATGTTAAAAAGCAAAGCTGTCACCTTATGGACTAAGGCGTGCCTGATCCATGCCATGGTATTTTCAATTCCCTTATACGCATGCAAAAGCTTGACAGAGAATAAAGAAGCCTTAAGAAGAACGCATCTGAATTATGATAAAGGCAAAGAATAGTGAATATACATACCATCAACTGCCAGAAAAATGAACAAATAAATCTACATGAGAAGTATATACACAAGAATCTTCCTTGGAAATGAAGACAGTGAAACTTTGTCTCATGTACTTTAGACATGTTAACAGAGGGATCAGTCCCTAGTGAAGGACATGATGTGTGGAAAAGTAGAGAGTTCACAAAAAGGAAGACCCTCAACAAGATGGTCTGATAGATTGGCTGCAACAGTAGGCTCCCAAGGAACAACACTCTGAGGATGGCATAAAACTGGGAGTGTTTAGTTGTTGTACACAGGGTTGCGGGGGGTCAGAACTAATTCAGTACCACCTCCACCACCACCAATGCTGTTTTCTCCAGTTTCAAAGAAAAGCCCAGTATTTCACTGCTTGAGTAAAATATGCTTCACAGAGACCCTCAATTGGGTTGCTGAGGCTGGCTGTCAACTTTTATAGGAGAGGACTGTCCATCTTTCAAGTGGATAGCTGCTGCTAGATTTAGTACTCAAGTGCCCGATGCACTATGTCACCAGCACCCCATCATTTTCTTTATTTAGTAGCTAATAACGAATATGGTACTAGGGAAAACAACTACCAAATCCATTTGTGTCTAACGGACTGACTCCCAGTGGCCTCTATAACAAAGGAGAACTTCCCCACAAGGTTGTTAAGGCTACAGTCTTCATGGGAGCTGACTGGCACATCTTTTTACTGTGATGTGGCTGATGGATTAGAACTGGCAATCTTTCAGTTAGGTGCCATGTGTTTATTAATTATGATTCTGCAAGTTAAGTTTTTGAAAAAATGTTTGTCGGAATCTTAGTTAGGTTATCTTTAAGGAAACAAATTAAAAAATGTCATAACAGAAAATGTCTCCAAATCTTGAAATTGTATTCTGACACAAATTTGTTATTTATCTTAGAAAGTCAGTGTAACAAAGTAGTTTAGTGTTGTTGTTGCTGCTGCAACATAATCCTAGTGTTGCTGGAGGGAGGTCTGGTGGTCTAGTGGCAAGAAGCGGCAATCCCAAAGGGATGTGGTTCAAATCCACCAGCTACTCCTCGGGAGAAGGATAGGCAATCTCCTCCCATGTGATTATCTGTCTCTGAAAACCTGACAGAGGGTCAGCTATGGGGCGGTTCTGATTCTATGGTACACAACAACAGTGTTGTTGGTACTCTCAAGAAAATTCTGACTTATACTAGTCCTCTGTTAAGAGCAATTCATCACAATGCCATCCTCACAAAGGCTGCTAAGTCTGCCAGCTGTTGTACCCACTGGGTCAATCCATAGTGAGTCTTCCTTCTCACTGATCCTCTATTTTGCCAAGCATGATGTCCTCTAGAGACTGGAACTTCCGGCCAACATGTCCAAAATATGTGAGACAAAAATCTTGTCTCATTTCTAAGGAGTATTCTGGCTACATTTCTTCCAAGACAAATTTGTTTATTGTTCTGACAGTCCATGCTATAATCAATTGTATTCACTAGTAAAATAATTAAATTGTATCAAAAGAGATGCATAGTCTATTTAGCTTGAGAGGGAACAATATCTACAAAAGCAACTGAAAAATCTTATGATTCCAAAATAATTACATGTTAAAAAGGAAATTTCCTTTGTTTGCCATTTTATTAAGACTATTTTAAAAATACAAAGGGAAAAAAATCCCTCTAAAATATTAATTCTGATAGAAAAAGAACACTATTCTGAAAATATGAAACTAGATTATTAATAATAAAAAGGTCTAGACAAAAAGACCTTTTCATAGAAAGATTACTTCTAGGTATCTTTCATTTACTTCAGTGAAATAAAAACTTCAGTGAAGAATAGTTAAAAAAGAGAAGAATATTTCCCAGAAACTGACTATAAAGATACAATTAAACTGTCTTTATTTTCATAGCCATCTATGACTCAGAATTCCAAGGGCATATAAAAATAATTTTTTATTTATAATCAATTAATTTTGATCCATTGAAAAGCTATCTTTCTAAAACTGTGGGTTATTATTTTAATTACTATTAAAAATTCACTTAATTTCAATCAGTGAAAAGGTATCTTTTTGGAAATGTATATTTTGCTTTACTTACAACTTCTTAAGTCGTGGGTATTTATCTTTAAAATGCTAGAGACCTTCTAAGATGAACCAATTTTTCTTTAAAATCTGAAATGTTCACTGTTTAACTTTCTTTTCTTACAGTTGATGATATCAAAATAATTGAAATTAGTTTTCTGGTACTATCAATTACTACAAATTACTCATTATCTCATTAATTAATAGATAAAAGACAGATGTAATTATTATTTTTTTTAACAATTATTACTTTTTAAACTACAAAACTATCTTCTAACCTTATGTTAATTTAAAATGTTTTTTAGGTTAAACATTTCCCAAGGGACAGAAAAACAAAACAAATACTATGTGCTTAACAGGTTACTGCAAAGACACAGTTAAGACATTATTATTTATAGTTCATTTGAATTATATTTTTTATTATGCCATTTCTCTTACTGTGTATCTTAAGTGTGGTAAGCTATTATGCTGCTGGTGTTTAAGACATGCTGAGGAAATAATGTTAGAAAATTTTGCTTTTTACTTCCACTTTTCATACCCTGAAGAAAAAAGTTTTCCAAAATAAAATGGTTCACCAACAACTGATGACAAATATACTTAATGAAAACATTAAACATGTAACTGCATTAATAATATGCTGTTTACTAAAAAAAAGCATAACATATCCACAGTGAGAACATTAACAAGGATATAAACACACTGCCGTTTAAGAACAATTAACCTTTAGGATGAGTTAGCATTTCTGTTTCCAACAGCCTATTGTCCCAAAATTCTTAATCAGCATCTTTATCAAAGGGTGGTACACTTTTTACTCCATAGATTCAAATCATTCCATGTCTAAACAAGTATAATCAATATATGTGTTCCATCTTTAAAATAATGAATTAAAAATAATTTTGTATCAAAGAGTATTCTCTGTTCCAAGCAAACAACAAGAATAGGTGCCATCAATTTCCAATTCTGTTTCCTGATTATTGAAGTTGCTTAGGGCATAGGCTCCTTCAACAAGCAAATGCTAAACTCATTATTCTAAAGGGGAGATATGCAGGCACAGAGTACACATCATAGCCATTTAAGGCCAGGTTTTGACTTAAGTAAGCACAGAACTCCATCCAAAAGGAACTCCAGGGATGGGTACATGCAAGAGCAGAATGTGGCCTCGGCAAACCATCATCCTCACAACTTGATACTTTCACTGGCTATTCTTTCAAAGTATGGCTTTTGTCTATTTACCATATTCAGATGCAACAACAAAAAATATATGTTTTAAATATATCTCTTTGCAAAGTAAGATCTAACAAGAGAAAAAAATTTGGCACCATAATTACAGCCTCTATTTAGCTGTCTTTATTAAGCAGTATTTTTGATTCAAAATAGCCAGTGAGAAGTAAGCAGAAGTCAGGAATCACTTTCATTTCTCTGCGGAGAGCAATGACGTAAGAGATCAGCGACTTTCCCCCAAATGGTTATAACAGATCTTTCAGGGGGTCAGATCCTGAACTCTCCATATGTCTTGTGGTCTAATATTTTCTCTATCAGCTGCACTTCATTTTCCATAAAACAAATTCAATATTTTAGTTGAAGTGTGAATACACAAATGAATTAGGTGTCATAGAATTAAAATTTTAATTAGTGAAACACACATTTGCAGATAAATATAACTGGTCTTGGGAAGCACCTAAAACTCAAACTAATGCTGTTAGACCTAGTTTGCCATTAATTCTACTGTATACCTTATTCCTTATGGCCTAAAGAATCTTAAATTTTGTTTGTCATAATAAAACAACTATTAACATGAAAAGAAGACAACAGGTTGGTAAGCTTACCAAACTTCTTGCTTTCTTTAGTTGTTCCTGTCATCTTGATCTTTGCAACTTCAAAAAAATCTTTGATTTCTCTCTCATATAGCCGTGATAAATAATCCATGTAATTCTTAAAATAAAACATGCATTTCATATTAATAAAACACAAATAACAATTTCCATTTTCCATTACATCAAGTCCTTCATGTTCCTTTTAAATTTTGCAATCTAAAGTTCTGATACATTTTTATAGGCTATAAAAAGCAGGCTATTTTTTTCTTAAAAAAATAAAGAACAGGCATCATATGTAACAATTTACCAAAGTATGAAATTATACATAATCCCAATTGTATTTTCATACTTCTTTTCACATTTTAAAAATTTAGTTACAAATCACAGCATTTAGGCTATCTGAGTCAGAGCACCTTTTAGAATCACAGCAAAGATATTTCTCCAATGCAGTACTTTCCTTTGTTGATACAATTTAGTAAACCAAATCCTTCATACAGGACACTTAAATGGCATCCATATATTTCTATGGTAAGTGGTGAAACAATACGTCTTTTGTCTTTAATGTATTAAGTCCCTGAAAAATTTCCTAAGAATGGAATTTGAGCACCAAGAGTTTGAGTGTTGTTGTCAGTCTTTCTTTATACTGTAATTTTATTTCAGAAACAGTCAAACTAATACATAATGTCAATGGCCAAGAAGGGGTATAGTTAGTTTTACTGAACTCTTGACAGCCTAAAGTACTATTGCAAAAAAAGATATTTTAAAAAATAAGATTCATTCTAGCTTAAATGAAGACATCTATTATTTAATATATAAATACATTTATTTGTCATCTGTTTATCATGATGCAAAAACACACTATCGTACCAGAAAAAGACTTTCAGTATCAGAAGATTATACATTTTCCCAAGTTTCAAATGAAATGGTAAAGAAAAAGTTTGACTAAACTGAAACAAACTGACAGCAGGGAACAAAAAAGTACGTGGTTATTCTGCTAAATTTATCAGAGAATCTAAGTTTCAATTTCCTCAATTATTTTAAATTAACATACAATTTTAGGACAGGCTCACTTTTCTTTAAATATCAGGTACAACTTTCAAAAGGTATAACAGAAATACTTGAACATTGACCCTTGTTTTTCATTTTGGAGATCTAGCCTTATAAACAAATAGCATTTGTACCAAATATAATACAGATCTTTTCTTTCTCAACCATAAATTCCACATAATCTGTGCAACAAAGTTAGCTAAAAAGGCAATTCTTTCTTTCCTGTGATCATTGTATACCTTTTTTTTTAAGCTAGGAATTCTACCTTGGGTCCCATATTGCCTCCTCTTCTTTTTTTTTAATTATCTTTTTTATTTTAATGAAAGTTTACAGAGACTTTGGATTTCCATTTATTCATGGTTGCACATTTTCCTCCCTGTCTCCCATTTGCTTTTCTCTTTGCAAAGTAAAAAAAAAATTATTTGTTATACAATCCACCCTCCCACCCCCTAGTCCACTCCACTATTCACCTTTCATTCCGGACTCTTGTCATAACAGTAATACCTGATCATATATTCCTTCTAAACTGTTCTCTCCCTCATCTGTTTCAATGCAGTATACATTATTTATGCCCTCTTAGTTTCCCCCAACCATGACGTCAGTCCTGTTTTACAACAGTGGCACTATGCAGTATTGTCCTTTTGTGACTGAGATGTTTCATTCAGTATAATGTCCTCCAGGGTCATCCATTTTGTATAATATTGCATGAGTTCCTTGTTTTTTCAATGCAGCCTAGTATTCGATTGTGTGAGTACACCACAGCTTCTCTATCCATTCGTTTGTTGATGGGCACTTGGGTTGTTTCCAACTCCTTGCTATTGTGAACAACGGTGCAATAAACATGGGTGTGCATATATCCGCTTGGGTGGCAGTTCTGGTTTCTTTAGGATATATCCCCAGAAGTGGAATTGCTGGGTCTAATGTTATTTCTATTTCCAACTTTTTGAAAAGGGGTCATAGTGCCTTCCAGAGTGGTTGCACCATTTTACACTCCCACCAACAGTAAATAATGGTTCTAGTTTCTCTGCAACCTTGCCAGCATTTGTTGTTTGCGGTTCTGTTAAATTTTGCTATTCTTACAGGGGTGAGATGATACCTCACAATTGTTTTGATTTGCATCTTTTTTAGAGCTAGGGATTTTGAACATTTTTTCATGCGTTTGTTCGCCTTCTGAATGTCTTCTTTGGTGAAGTGTCCGTTCATATCCTGTGCTCCTTTCGCAACTGGGTTGTTTTCCTCTATTTTGTTGTGGTGCTCGAGTATTTTATAAATTCTAGATATAAGTCCTTTATCAGATATGTCATTACCAAATATTCTTTCCTACTCTGTGGCTTCCCTTTTCACCCAGTTGGAAAAGTTTTTGGATGTGCATAGGGATTTTAATCTTAGAAGGTCCCATTCATCTATTTTATCCTCTCCTGGTTGTAGAATTTTCAGGATGTTTGGAAGACTGTTTATGCTGTAAAGTAGGGCTTATCTATTCAGAGAAAATTACAAAATATTACTACAAGAAACAAAAAGAGACCTGGAGAAATGGACTATACCTTGATCATGGATAAGAAGACTCAACATTGTGAAAATGACAATACTACCAAAGACAATTTACAAGTTCAATGCAATCCCAATACATATACCAAATCCATTCTTCAACGAGATGGAAAAGGCAATTTCCAATTTAATTTGGAATGGAAAGTGGCCCCGAATAAGCAAAGCACACCTTAAAAAGAGAAAGAAGGTAGGAGGCATCTCACTCTCTGATTTTAAATTCTACTACACTGCCGTCGTGGTCAAGACAGCGTGGTACTGGTACAATGACAGACACTTAGATCAATGGAATAAATATTGAGAACCTGGAAATCAGCCCATCTACCTATGGTCAACTGATCTTTGACAAGGAGATGAAATCAGTTAAATGGGGAAATGACAGCCAAGCAAAATCTACACCTCATTCCATACACAAAAACAAATTCAAAGTGGATCAAGGACCTAGGACTAAAACCAAAGACTATAAACTTCATCAGATCATTCTATAACTTTAAAAGCAAACATATACGAAATATACCCTAAATTAAATCCTCTTAGGCTCTCTCTTTTTCAATGGTACTCAAATGACTAGATATTTTTTCTGTGTATTCAACAAAATTCACTGAGGGGACATCGACAGCTCTGATTGTATCTGTTTCCTCACCAAATATGGAAAGATGTTTCTCTCTGTGTGCATATATTCCTTTTAGCAACTTACACACACTACCTTAAAATTTAACGATCATGAATTTTTTCTAGAACTGTCTTTCCACCTTTTTTGTGCTGGCTGTATATTCTGCCAAATACCTCTACTTTTTAACTCTCTCTGCACCCCCTCCACAGTCAGGCAAATTCTACAAAGGAGGTAAAAAAGGATTCTTCAAGTTTGACCTTAGGAGGTTCTCAGGAGAGGAAGGCTCATTTGCTACCCAAGCATGGAAGGGTTCTAATATTAATTGTCCTACATGCTTATACGCAGAGCCACAGGCAGGGGTATGGGCAGGAGGGTACCTGCTGGCATGCACCTGCTGTAGTCTTGGGCAGGAGGATGGTAAGTAAGCTATATGACCAAGGCATCCCTATTTTCCATAGGTTCTCATTATGCATACACAAAAGCAGGGTTTTGCTTAGATTCAGCCCTAAATAGACCAGAAGCCATGGTTACTGATTCTTATCCCTAAAAAATTCAGAAAGTTGGAGGAGGATGGCTTATCCAGTTCCTGTCATGAATTGTGAGCTGTGTACATCCAATCAAGCTGCAAAGCTTCAGTCAGAAAAAATGGCTTGGTTTCATCTTTCCTTGTCCCTCCCTGTTTTTCTTAAACAAAGTTTTGCTTTTGATGTTTTAAGATTACAAGGTATAAAAATCCATAGTATCTAAAAAATTCAAACTACAGAAGTAACATTTCTGAGAAACAGAAATGTCATAGATAACTGTCAATCAAAAACATACTCTGAGCATAGAATGACTCCATAAATCATCTCTAGGTTGGCTACAGTCTTGTTTCTTCACTTGAAATTACATTCATGAATACTGCATTATATATAAAGAGGGCAATAATACTCCCTGAGAACACAATTAGGCAAAGAGCTTATTGATTACTTATTTGAATATTCACTAGGGGGCAAAGCACTGGTTGGCACAAAACTCTTAAGGAGATAAAATTTATGTTTAATTATTCAAAATATTAATCTTGCTAAACTTCAAAAGGCAAAGAATTCCAGTAATGTAAATATTTTTCCTTAAGATAGCTCCAAATCAGTTTTCTGCTGAATGAAAACAAAACAAAACAAAACAAAATAAAATAAAATAGTAAATTCACATAATACTTAAAAGACTAGTTCTGAGGAAAAAAATAATGTTATCTAAAATAGCCAGACAGAGTACATAAACAACTCAGAAGACGAACATCCTTTTTGAAAGCATTTTATCTTAACATTTATAATTTAATGTTATTTTTAATAACATTTATTTTGCTAGAGTTTTTGTCCCCTTTTTTACGATCTCAGTTTAGATGTAGAGATCTTACTTTATGTGGGAAAAGCACTTTAAACAGAAAACCCAAGAAGACTGGGTTATATAAAAATGTCCTATTGTCAAATTCACTGGAATGAGATATTGGCATTGTTCGGAGAGCCTCATCTGTCCTCTTATTACCTACCTTCTACTGAAGCATGCACCTAAGATGCTTGAAAGAAGCTCTAACAATTATTTCATTAAGAATAAAGTTAAAGGCCTTTTCTGCTTCAATTGATAGGATCCCGTGGTTCTTGTTCTTCGCTTTGTTAATGTGATGAATTACACTGATTGTTTTTCTTATGTTGAACCATCCTTGCATACCTGTCATGAATCCCACTTGGACATGGGAATTATTTTTTTCATGTATCATTGGATTCTATTGGCCAGGATTTTATTCAGGATTTTTGTATCTATATTCATAAGAGATACTGGCCTATAGTTTTCTATTTTGGTAGTATCTTTACCTGGCTTTGGTATTAAGAATATGTTTGCTTCATGAAATGAGTCCGGGAGAGTACTATGCAGCACTGAAAAACAAGGAACTCATGAAATAGTATGCAAAGTGCATGACCCAAGAGGACATTATGCTGAGTGAAATATCTCAATCACAAAAGGACAAATATTGCATAGGGCCACTATTGTAAAATAGGACTGACACTGGGTTTGAGGGAAAACAGAGAAGGAGGGGAGGGATGATATATACTGCATTGAAACAGATGAGGGAGAGAACTGTTTACAAGGGATATGTGAATGGGCATTATTGTCATGACAGGAGTCCAGAACGAAGGCTGCATAGTGAAGTGGACTTGGGGGAGGGATTGTATAACAATGAAAGAATTTTTCTTTTACTTTTCATAGAGAAGAGCAAACTTGGGGAGGAGGAGTGGGCAGGGAGAAAAGTGCAACAACAAATGAATGGAAATCCAAAGCCTCTGTAAATGTTCATTAAAATTAATAATAATAATAATAATAATAAAAGGAAAAAAAGAATTTCAATAGCTCACTCTACAGACACAAATATTTCAGTCTTTTAGATTCAAGAACAACTTCTAGGGTCATACATTATTAAATTACTTTCACCATTTCTTGGATTTTTAATTCTTTTTTCTTAAATTTTATTTTATTAATTTTAATGAACATTTACAGAGATTTTGGATTTTCATTCATTCATCGTTGCACTTTTTTCTTTACCCCCCCACTCCCCAGGATTTTTAATTCTTAAAACACCAAACTCATAACAATTTACAAGTAGAAGATTTAAAAGTTTCCCAATACACTTCGAATTTTAAACAAATGCTACTCTAAGTTAGGAATATCAAGAATACAATTAGCTAGTTAGATAGGTAGCAATACTCCATTGTTTTTGTTGCCATGTGCTATCAAGCTGACTAGGATGCATAGCAACTCTACGAACAACAGTTCTGAACCCAGTTCTATCCTGAGCCAATCTCAATGTCTCCAACACACCTGCCCTTATTACCCAAGTCACTGCATCAATCCATCTTATGTAGGGTCTTTCTCTCTTGCACTGTCCCTCCATCCTTCCAAGCATGGTGTCCTTCTCCAAGGACTAATCCCTTCTGGACATGTGCCCACAGTATGTGAGACAGAGCTTCAAAAGTGGGTGAGGATGGGGGTGTAGGGTGTTAATCATAGGGCTGCATAATTCAATGGGTGGGTCAGGTGAAGGAAATGGGAAGGATCTTTTGTGAAATAAACAATGCATTCATACTTTGTAAAGAAATGAGAGTAATATAAAAAAATAAAAAAAAAGTGACACAGCCAACTTCTATTCTAAACCTCCAGCATAAATGTCAATGCATTTAAGTCAGATCATGTCACTATGGTGTCAAAGCTTTCTTATCTCACTCACTGTAAAAGTCCATATTCCACTCACTGCAAAATTTAAGTCCTTCCAATAGCCCATAGTCTTTCCCAATCTGCCTGTCCTGTTGCTCCCTTGATTCCAAGATCATCCTTTGAAGGCTCACAGTGTACCAATCACAGGGGTCTTCTCAAGCATATTCAGTCTTTTCTCACCTTAGGGATATGGGTGAAGCCAGAATGCGTCTCAAAATCCTCTAAAATCTCTGACTATCTTTGTTTTAAAATACAGTCTTCCTCTAGTCCTGGAGTTCCCCTCCTTCCTTGCTTTATCTTCTCCACAGCATTCAGCATCTTGTAATAGGAAAAGGAAGGAAGCTCCGGTGGTTGAGTAGTAGAGTTGCACAACCAGCCCAAAGGCACATGGTACAAATTTACCAGATACTCCATGGGCAAAAGATGGGCAACCTCTTCCTGTGCAATCTATAGCATCTGAAAACCTGCCGGAAGATCAGCATTGAGTCGGTTCTGACTCAACAGCACGTGACAACAATAGGGTAAAGATTAGTGCTGTTAATCCAAAGGCAGGCAGGTTAAATCCACCAGCTACTGTTCAGGAGAAAGATGACTAACATCTTGACATAGGATTTAAAGTCTGTGAAAAACCGCTGGAGGGTCAGCTATGAGTTGGTTCCAACTTGACAGCAACCCTCCAACTGACAGCCCTGATAGTTTAGTCAATAATGTATCGAGCTGCCTACAAGAAGATTGGCAGTTTGCACCTATCATTTAGTCCACAAGAAAAGATAGACACTCTCCTCCCACAAAGATTTGCAGACTCTGAATTGTGGAGGAGGGTCACTTTGAGTCAAAACTCACTAACATGGCAGTGAGTTTTTTTTAAAAAACACTCTTTAGAATAAACTTTTCTGCTTGCCTTCTGTATTAGCACATGTACTCTAAGAAGACAAGCAATGTTAGCATTCTTGGCATCATCTTGCCCCTTCTGCCTCTGGAGGCTGTGTTTCAATAATGTTCTCCTACTACATGTCCCTGGTTCACGACTTTGTTTCATCTGAATTATGGTATCAGGTTCCTAATTAATTTGCCCCATCCAGTCTTTTACCTTGCTTGAGGGATACTGTTAGGTCTCAAAGCTCATCTTTTCAAACATCCGTCAGGCCTCACTGTTCTTAAACGGTATCATATTTTTTCTGCATGTATTTGCACATTTACTGCCTACCCTTGCAATGCTATCTTTCTTATTTCTGTCTTATCTAACACCATTTACCATTTAAAACTCAATTTAAGTCCAGTATCTTCCATACAGTTCTCCCAAATGATTTCAAAATAGTGATCTCTTCTATCTCTAAAGTGCCACATACGCAATCCTTTTTTTTTCAGCTTAGTACTTAATTTTGTACTTATTGTTTTATGCATGACTGTTTTCTTCCAGCTAGGCTTTTGGCTTGTTACAGACAGAGGCCTAGAATAGTGGAAGGTGTACCTAATAAAGAGGTACTTATACCGTGTTTGACAGGAACAAATTCTCACAGGACAACTATCTCAATAACACATCTTCATAAGTAATGATAGCATTCAACTAATAATGTTTTATACTGAAGCTCAAAATTTAGCTTCTTTTTACCCAAGTAAATAGAATAACTTTTACTACTTGTTTATGAGCACTCAAAAATGAAATTATTCAATTATTTTGCAGAGAATACACAATATTATTTCAAATGTCATTTGAGAACAGAACACATGACATCTTGATTCAAAAGCTATGCTCTCAATGACAACGACAACAGCAGCAATTATTGCTGGTGGCATATAATATGTGTTGTCTTGTTAACCAAAATGTTGGCAGTTTTAGATCCACCAGCTCCTCCATGGGAGAAAGATGAGGCAATGTCTCACATTTAACATTTACAGCATCACAAACTCGATGGATAGTCATGAGTTGAAATGGACTCAACATCAGTGAGTTTAATTTTATTATTAAACTAAAACATGCCCTGGTGATGTTAAGTGGTTAAGTGATAGCTTGCTAGCAAACAGATCAGCTGTTCAAATCCACCACTGGCTCTAGGAGAGAAAGATGTGACAGTTTGTTTCATTTCAGTAAAAGATTTAAAATTTAGGGGGGGGGAGGGGGTGGAAATCCAACAACTATGCTTTGTAATGAGGTAAGTAATTTCTGTCAGGCCCTACCTTTGTTAGTCCCTCATATTTTCCATAATCAGTGCTCTTTAACCACTCCATAAGCTTGGCATATCGGAGCAAGTCTCGATGAAATGGATGATGATTAGGTAAAGTCAATTCAACAGAGTGTTGAGCAAGAGTTGAACTCTGATCATGACCCTAGGATGAGTAAATAAAAAATATCACTGATAGTACAAGGAAAAGAAAAATTCTAAACAATGACCAAATAAGGAATATATAGTAATTAAGTACTTACTTTTCTTCTTTTATCTTTCTGTGACTATCAACTGAACACCAACATCACAAAATAACCACAAACAGGAAAAATAAAATGACACTCAGATAAACCAACTACTCAGTCTCTTAAATGAGTTGAGAATATATGCTTTAATTGAGCATGTCTCTCTGATAATACTTTAATTTAGGAAATTCTAGGCATATACACTTCATAAACAGACTATATTGAAAAATACACTACATAGAGAATTAAAAAAGGACTTTCTTAATTATGGTATTCCCATTAAAATCTGTTATAATTTCTACAGATAAAATATATAACCTGTAGAATTTCAAGAGAGGAAGAGTCATGGAAAATTATATTCTAGAATAATCACTAATAATTATGTGATTTATTTTTCCATTAATGTGACTTGTTAAACAACTGCATATGATTCTATTTTCATGCCTTGAGAAGTTAACAAACAGCCTTAGACAGATGATGTAACTCAACTTTTATTCTGGAAAAAATTGATCAGAACAGCTTACCCCATAACTTTATTTTCTAGGAGAAATTAAAGTACAACAAATAATGTTAGAATTGGAATCTTGGCCATGAGTCTCATTTCTGTTTTCTCTTAAGAACATGATGAACAAAATAATTTAAACCAGAATGAAAAATAATGGCAATTACAACACTGTTGTACCTCCAGTGAGCTCTGACTCACAAAGACCCTATGAACAGCAGATCTGAACCTTGCTGTATCCTGTGCCATCTTCAAGATTTCTGATGTGCTCAAGTTCCTGTGTTGATTTATCTCCACATTCCTCAGCATGATGTCTTTTTTCTACAAATAGACTTCTCCTGATGACATGCTCAAAATATGTAGGACAACATTTTACCATTTTTGCCTTGAAGGAGTACCCTGGCTACACTTCCTCTACGAAAGACTTGTTTGTCCTTTTGGCAATCCATGGGATAATCAGTACCCTTTTCCAAAACCACAATTCAAAGGAACTCATTCTTAGTCTGTCAATCTTACTCACTGTTCAACTTTCAGATGCACAGAAAGCAACTGAAAATACTGTGGCTTGGTATCTTAGTCTTTAAATACGTGTCTTTGCTCTTTAGCACTTTGCAGAAGTCCTTAAAAGCAGATTGTTAGCAACAAGGCTTTTCTTTTTTTTCTTTTCATTTCTTAATTGCTGTTAGCATGGATGTTAATTGTGGATCCAAGTAAAATGAAATCCTTGATAACTTTACTCTTCCTCCACCTATCATGATGCTCATTGGTCCTGTGGCAAGGATTTGTATTTTCCTGATATTTAGGTATAAGTCATACTGAAGCCTGTAGTTTTTGATCACATGTTTCATGTCTTTTTCACTTCTAGCAAGCAAAGCCGAGTCATCTGCATAAGGAAGATGAGTATGCCTCTAATCTTGATACTACTTTTTCTTTATAGAGTCCAGCTTCTTGAATGATTTAGTCAGCATATGAGTTGAATAGGTATAGAGAAAGAATACAACCCTGACACATTACCTTTCCTAATTTTAATCTATCTCCTTGTTCTGTTTGGACAACAGCTTCTTGATCTATGTATAGGTTTTGCATGAACACAATGAAATGTTATAAGATTCTTATTCTTCTTAACGCTATCCATATATCCATAATTGGTTATGATCTGCACAGTTAAATGCTTTTGCATAGTCAATAAAACATAAATGAATTATCTACTAGTTACTGGTTTTAGAAAAAACGCAACAAAATAAACAGAAACCCTCCTCCTCTAACTCTAAAGGTCTATTTAAAAAGTAACCTAGTCACTGCTTGGTAATTAGTATTTGTTCCTAAGAACTCAAGGCCAGATAATATAATAAAGGAGTAAAACATGGTGGTGTTTTGTTTTGTTTTAAAGTCAAAACTAGTATCTAAGAGGCCAGGAGTGGAAAGATGAATAGGTCCTCCTTGATATTGTTTCCCAAAACCAAGAAAACACAATTTTCCAAGAGCAAAGGAAGGGAAAATCAAGTCATATTTATCGAAAGTCATTCTGATGTAATCTGATATGTGTAGCTTGTCAGAACTCATTTTCTAGCATTCTGTGAAAATGGTATTAACTGACATAGACCCAAACAGTCAAGGTTTGGGTCTCTCAACTCATTTCCTAGCAAAATTATTTAAGATAATTTATTAAGACAATTTATTAATGTGTATTATATGCATGCTGAACAAATACTCTGAGAAGCAGCACTATATGAAGAAGAATGTAGCATTAGGATTGGAGGAAAGATTCATCAGCAATCTCCACTATGCAGATGACACAACCATGCTTATAGAAAGCACAGAGGACTTGAAATACCTGCAGCAGAAGATCAAAGACTCAAACTTTCAATATGGTTTATATCTTAACATCAAGAAAACAAAAATCCTTACCACTGGGCCTATGGGTAACACTATTATAGAAGGAGAAAAGACTGAAGTTGTCAAGATTTAATTTCACTTGGATTCACAATAAAGACCCATAGTGGCAGCAGTCAAGAATCCGAGAGACATGCTGTACTGGCAAGACCTATTCAAAGGAGATTCTATCCAGGGACCTCTCCAATGTGTTAAAGTGCAAGGTTAAGTTTAAAGGTGCATCTGCCATGTTATTTTTCAACTGCTTCCTATGCATCTGAAAGCTGGATAATAAATATAAGGAAGCTGAAGCTCTCATTTACTCTGAGCATTTTAACGAGAGGACAGTCCTTTGAGAGAGACACCATGCTGAGAAAGGTGAAGGGTCAGTGAACAAGAGGAAAGTTCTGAAGGAAACGGACTGA
Source organism: Elephantulus edwardii (assembly GCF_000299155.1). Taxonomy (NCBI): domain Eukaryota; kingdom Metazoa; phylum Chordata; class Mammalia; order Macroscelidea; family Macroscelididae; genus Elephantulus; species Elephantulus edwardii. Next base: position 671,993 of record NW_006399970.1, read on the forward strand.
TACAGTAACTACCTTTACAAATACAACTCCGAAGCATGTTTTGAACATTTATTATGCAAATATATCCTCAATTTCATTAGCTTTATTCTGACTGCTTACTTTTAATATCCAATCCTAATTTGTGAAACTGGCATGATTTTTCTAGCTCAATAATTTCCTGGGTATACAAAGTCCAAGATAAATGTAAAAAAAAAAATTACAGATCAGATTTTATAATTTTAATGGAAGCTGAGGATGCAGGAAGATATAAGAGATAGGAGAGAATTTAGCTAACTGTTAAAAATATTGCTGCCATATTATATTATAATAGGAACTGGGTATTAAAAAGGTATATTATTTTAGAAAACAGATATGAACAACTATTAATATGAAAGTTTTCGAAAGATAGCATTTTATGGATGATAGATCTTTTTACTGGTCTACAGAAATAAGAGAAATAGAAATTAAAGGGAGCGAGTTTCTCATAAAGTCTGAAATTGTGATCTTTGTATTCTTTTTAAGGAGGTCTGCTAATACCGTGTGGAACAAGTTGCTAGTTGTGAAGTCACTGGTTTCAACTCACCAACTACTCTGCAAGAGAAAGATGGGTGGGCCTCTCTCATAAAGTTCAGTAAGAAACCCAAGACTGTAGATCTGGGGTATTTCTTTTCAGTTTTAATTTTTATTGTAAAATGTTATTTAAAAAATGGAGTCAGTAAAAGTCAGTAACAGTTAACTTTTTAAAATTTTTTACTTGGTAAAAAATATTGTAATTTGCTCAGTATTAAAGTTTAATAATTTGAATTGTCATGCTAGAGAAGAGCACTCAACTGCTAAGAGCATGGATTGCCAAGAGAACTAATACATTTGTCTTGGAGACAGTGAAAGAAGCTTTTCCTTGAAGGCAAGGATTTTGAAGCATCATCTGACATACTTTGGGCATCTTGCAAGGAGGAACCAGCCCTTGGAGAGGGAAATTATGCTTGGAATGGTGGAAGGACAGTGCAAGAGAGGAAGACCTTGGATGAGATGGCTTGACTGAGTGTCTGGGGTAGTGGGGGTAGGTGTGTCAGAGACAATGAGATTGGCTCAAGATAGAGTAGGGTTCAGAACTGTTGTATGTAGGGTTGCTATGAGTTGCATCTGGGAGGCTGGGCTTTATGGGGAGAAATATGGTAAGGACTGGAAGAAAACTCATCAACAACTTACGTTATACAGATGAAACAACCTTGCTTGCTGAAACTGAAGAGGACATGAAACGCTTGCTGCAGAAGGTCAAAGACTAAAGTCTTCAATATGGATTGAAGTTCATCATCAAGAAGACAAAGATTCGTACCACTGGGCTAACTGGTAGCACCATGATGATGGAGAAGAGATTGAGGTTGTTAACAGTTACAGCTTGCATGGCTCCACAATCAACACTCTTGGCACCAGCAGTCAGGAAATGAAAAGACAAATTGCACTGGGAAAAAAATCTTCTCTGGGACCTCTCCAGAGTACTGAAAAACAATGATATCAGTCGAGAGACTAAGGTGAGCCTGATCTAGGCCATGATCTTTGCAATTACTTGCTGGACACTAAGGATGACAGAAGAATTGATGTCTTTGACTTGTGGTGCTAAAGAAGAATCCTGAATAAATCATGACTGCCAAGGAAACAAATAGGTCTGTCTCGGAGAGGTTGAAACTAAGTTTCTCATTAGAGGCTAGGATTTGAAGCTCCATCTCACATACTTTGAACACATGGTCAAGAGGAGCTGGCCCTTGGAGAAGGATATCATGGTCACTCTTGGAGAAGGAAAGGTGGAGAGACAATGCATGAGAGGAAGAACCTCGATGAGATGTATTGATACAGTAACTAGGGCAAAGGGCCTATGTGTGCTAGAGTCAGTGAGACTGGCTTAGGACAGGGCAGGCTTCAGAGCTATTGTATACAGGTTCAATATGAGTTTCAGGCAACTCGATGGCATGCAGCAACAACAACAACGTGAGTCACAAGTGACTCGACAGCACATAATAACAACAACAACACAATACATTTATATGCATATTTACCTACATACACATACCCATCTTGGTTGTTAAAAATTATAGTACTATGTTTGCCAAAACATCTTTGTGTAAGTGTGGGCATCAGTTTCTTTGTTAAGCTGCAAAGGTTAAGGTGCAAACCTTTCCCATATACCGTGCTATTTTTTCCATGACCTTAAAAAAAAAAAGTAACTGCTAGTCAGAATATGAACTCACTTCCTCTAATAAATTCACTTTTGAATAAACCTCTTTAATATTTATAATCTATAGCTCAACAACTAGTAATTTACTATATACATTGTTAAAGAGTTCTACAAATTAAATCAATTGATATTTATAATTAACTTATTTTTCTTACATGCATACTAAGCATAAGAAAACTATGATATATTCAAAATAGTGAATCCTCTAAGAAGAAACCATTTCTTATTCTTCTATACAGATCAGATCAACAATGAGATGTACCATGTTACATAAATAAAGTTTTCTCAGCTAGTTTGTCACATACCAGAAAATAATTTCTATGGTTCCTAATTTTTTTTAGTAGACAACCCAATGAACTGAGTGTAACATGTAGCAAACCTCTTTCCTGTACTTGGAGCATTTCCCCCACCTTCTCCAGGACATCCCAGGTTGCTGCAACATTCTTGTTCTTAACATGCATCACTCATATTTAACAACACATATTAGATTTTCAGAAGTAGGAAGCACTCATTTTAAATGAAGCCATTAGTTTACAAGGCAAAAAGCAAAATCATAAATAAATGCATGTTACAACAAACAATTAAGACTGCAGAAAGGATAAATTTTTACTAACTAGTATTTTTTTCCTAGTATTTTTTCTTAAAAAATGAATATTTTTATTTTGTAGTTTTTTTCTATAGCTATGTTATTTTTAACACCATCTACAAACGTAGCTCAAATCACTGCCAATTCTCTAATGCTGAAAACTAAGAAGTAGTATAGAAATGACTGCCATTAAAATGACAAAAATTATTAGCTAGTCTTTTTCTATGTGACATCTAAATTTATTTTTTATTCGGTATTTTACAGATCAAGGAAAATGTTGGCCTCCCCCTTTCCCTTATGCTCAGTAAGGTCTTCTTTTAAGCTTCCATAGATTCACTACTGTTAACATTTTCTTTCCTAAGTCTGTCTGTCTCTCTTCTCTTGATGATGTGATATTTGATGGTAAGGACTGCCTCTCATTTATTACAAGTCAATGTGTGATATGCATCTTTGTCATCTGGAAAATGACTATTAAATAAATTACTAAATGGCTGAATAACAGAATGACTGGGGGTGGGGTACAGGGAGGGGAAAGGCAAGCAGAATGAGATTAAATGCCTTTTTGGCCAAGATAAACTGCTCTGGGATATTAAACTACTATAAATATGGTTAACAGGCAGTTTGAATCAGCAAGTTATTAAGATTCTGTTGCAGTTAAGCTTAGTAAACTTTGCAGGGGGGAAAAAAAAGAATCAGAGAAGCTTGAAGCCATATGTGATGTACTCACAGGAACGGAAAGAAAGGAGGACCTGTTATAGAGCTGAAGGAGGGCCTGAGTAAACTAACCAGAAATAAAACAGAGTAAATACAACTGTTTCAGATACTGCAAAGTGAAAACAAAATAGTCAAAGTTTCATACAGCATTTCTTATTTTTCAATAAACTCTAAGTACTTTTTTAAACCAAATACTCCTAATAAAATAAAAAAAGAAGTGAAAAACAAAAGCAGCCCAACTTATTACACCAGATATTAAAACGCCTTCTATACAAACCTAAGGAACTCTAGGTATTATTACTATTATTACTATTGTTGTCATTGTGACTGTAATGCTAATACTCCTTTCTGCATAAAAATATAGACAAAAAGTTTATATTAAAATGAAATAAATTGTTATTTCTAGTTAAAAGAAATAATTTTTCTTATATGTGCACTAACTTAAAAAATATTGAAAACAATTAGATGGAGGCCTGGTTCACATCTCAAAAATATTAAAAGACTAAAAGAAGTCCATCTGCAAGCCTGTAGCGAGTTTGAATTTATAAACTTATATAAATAAGAACATCTAAGGGCACTGTGGTGGCACAATGGGTAAGCATTTAGCTGCTAACAGAAAGGTTGGCAATTTGAACCTGCCAAGGGTTCTTCTGAGACAGTCTTGGCCCTCTGCTTCAGAGTAGGAAATCCCAGTGTGCAGTTCTAGTCTATCCTACAAGGCTTCCAGGAGTCAGAACAGATCTGACCCCATTTAAAAAAAACAAAAACAAAAAGGGGTACAGAATAAATCAGCAAAGCTCCTTATTTGATTTCTGGAATGCCTGAGTCTAAACTGATAGGAACTACATCATCTCATAAAGATGGTAGGTAGTTAAGGTCCAAATTATTTAGGGGTTCAAATGTACAAATGTTTCAAAATCATAAAATCAAATGTATGAGGAATATATTATGACTCCAATGAAATATTTTCAACAACTGGAGAAAATTTAAGGCACAAAGGTAAAACATGAACAAGCTAAGGGGAAATGCTAGTTTTATTAATAAAATAAAATTACCTGTTGAACAAAAACATTGTTGAGGTGGCTAGCCAATCTCCGGGCAAAATGTTCGCGCAAATCGCTGAAACGCTGCTGCTGCTGTTTGACTGCTAGAAGCATGTCATGGCCTGAAATCAGAACCACAGTTCTTGGTTCACTGAATGGGTAAAATATCCTTTCAGGTTTAATCCACACATTTACACTAGCAGCCTTAATTAACTTTTAAAGGACTCAGAGTTCCACAGGTTTATGCTTTGACTACATAAAACCAGCACAGCAGCTTTAAACACATGGATCAGTGTCAGCATCACCTAAGTAATGTTAGAAAATAGATTTTGAGGTCTCAGTACAGACTTAGTGAACTGGAGGTGAGGCATGGCAAGCTGCATTTTAATGAGCCTCCAGGTGGTTATGATGCTCAATATTTGGAAGCACTGGTCTAGCCAAGAAGTCACTGGTAGTGAGAGCACTTAGTGATCAGCTAACCTACAGAGAAGGCATTTGAAACCCAGCCAGAAGCTCTGCAAAAGAAAGTGGGCAATCTACTTCTACAGAGATTGTTGTTGTTGCTGTGTGCCACTGAGTCAGAAGTGACTCATAGCTGACCCTCCAGGAGGTTTCCAGAGGCAATAAATAACACAGAAGATTGTTTATCCTTTTCCAAGGAGCAGCTGGTGGATTTTAACCATGTTCCTTTTGGAACGCACTACAGCTTCTCATCACTAGGCTACCAGCGCTTCCTAAAGATTATGAACGAGAAAATTCTATAGAGCAGTTATACTGTTACATATGTGGTTCATATCCACCAGCTGCCCTGCAGAAGAAGGATGGGCAATCTCCTCCCATGTTATTTACTGCCTCTAAAAACCCACTGGAGGGTCAGCTCTGAGTTGTTTCCAACTCGATGGCAACAAAAACAGACAGGAACAGTTTTGGGCTTTTTCTGTTTGGCTGTCTGGTCTAATCAAAGAGGTAGTATCTATTTTGTGCTAGGTTTACCAGAAAAAAGAAAACTCAGGGTGCTAATAAGAATGAAAATCAATCAGAAGGAACTGAAATGAGAAAACACTAATTTAAAAAAAAAACACATCCCACCAGAAACTCTTAGCATCAAAAGAAGTAAGTTTGGAAATGAACAAAAATTGTTTCCATAGTTAATAACACCGCAACATCTGCCTATATATATATTTAAGATTTTGATACCAAGTTAGAGCCTTAGTCTCAAGATTCTTGGTCGGAATTTATTATCAGTGAACATACCTGGTCGAAGAGCTACATTCATGCACTGCAGAAGGGCGTCAGCAGCGTTGGTGCAGGCCTCGATGCCTCTGGAGGAAGCAAGATCACCTTCCTGAAGGGCCTTTATATGACCTTTAGCCAAGTCCATGTGGTTCTGGAACAGATGTAATTATATACCATTTATACACACAATTTTGGGAAATTTATTGGTAAGATTTGTTAACTATTGAATACTATCACTGGATCTTTGGAAGTATTTTCAATCCTACACTCATAAGGAAGTAAGAAAATGTTTATACGTGAGTTTGATGTATTGTCACTAGTTTGTTTGTTTTGCTGGTAATAGTTTGTAATCATACTTACCACAAGGAACTCTATCTCAGAGAGAAGTTTCACGTTATTGGTGTTACTAAGGTGAATTAGATGGTTGCTTTCGGAGATCTGATCCATTTGTTCTTTTACACTTTGGAGCATTTCCTCATAACTGCTCAGTTTCAATTCAATCTGATCCACTTCCTTTAGAGCTTCATCCAGCAACTTCATTAGGATGTTTACTTGTTTTTCAGAGGCCATGATTGACTGGATGTTGGCCTATGACGTTAAAAGCACAAACAAAATTTTAAGAAGTATAAATATGGAATGCGAAATGCTAAATCTTCTTGGAAGCAGAGCAACAAAGAGTGATAATATATCTAATGTATCACTTCATATTTATATTCTATTTTTTATATGGTATTTTAGGAAAGCACACTTTTGTCTCCAAGTTATAAGGACCGAACCTCATTATTTTATGGTATTTCTGTCCAGAACTGACATGCCTAGTAGTGTATTCTCATCTCTGTAAATTGTAGGGCATTAGACAATAATATTTCTAACATTTTTCATATCTACTATCTACACAAATTTTCTTCTCCCTTAATATTCACGTAAAATTCTTTAAAATATTTTACCAACTCTATAATAGTTTAGCTAAGATTTTAGCAGTGGTATACATATCTTGGAAGGATACATAGACTAAATTTAAAGTACATAGAAAGTTATGCTACCAAGCCAAAGGAAGGTGATTTTAATCTGTGACCTTCAGGCCTGCTTCTAACTGGCTTTGGTCAAACATTCTTCTAAGTGGTATAGCACTGGTCTGTCCATTTGCTGTAACTCATGGTTGCTGTGATGCTAAGCAACGTGACACTGATGTATCAAATGTGGTAATAATGGTTACCCATGGTAGACAGTGTTTGGTGGAGCTCCCCAGTTAAAACAAGGTTGGAAGCAGGAGTGGCATCCACTTCTGAAATAGCTTCCCTCCAGAAACTCTATGAATGTGGGGAAATGATGAAAGTTATACAAGTGTTCAGGGTCGCTATGAGTCAACTCAATGGCACCTGACAACAATAACACATGATTTATACTAATAGGATATGGATGAGTACATGGGCTGAAGATAACTCCTTCTAATACCTCCTTTCTTTCCTTTCATCACTACACCACCCACTCGTCCTGAGCAAGCAGCAACAAATCACATTCTTTGACTCTGTCTTCTAAATGATTCAGCTCCTGATTCTGTATTCCTGGAAATATAGTAGCTGACAAACCTCAAGTTACATTATAAAGCACTTTGGTGACTTGGAACATACATACAATATTAACTGGAAAACAAAATGTAAATCACTAAGCCACATTAAAAAGGCAGGGACATGGTAAGGTTAAGGGGAACAAACACTCCAACAACAAAAAAACTAGGGCAAGTAATTAAAAAAGTTATCAATGTATGGCTGACACTGCAATTTCACACATTTTTCTAGTCTTTTCACAATAACTCAACTACATGAGTTATCTAACTCAAAGCATAAGAGGGGCTCTTAAGTGGAAAAACAAGAGGCTTTGATTTGTCCGGGACAATTCAAGTTTAACATCTTGAAGCCTTTTCTTTTTCTGTCATCTTTTTTTTAAAAATAAAACTTTAAGAAATGTTTACAGAGGAGTTAGATTTTCATTTATTCACTGTTGCATATTTTACCTCCTCTTCCTCCCTTCCCGTTCTCCCAGTACACATTTTTTTTAAATATCCATTTATTGTTGGACAATTACCTCTCTCCTCTCCACCACCCCAGTCCTCTTTGCAACGATCTACCCCTTATTCTGGACTGTTGTTATATATGTAAGCAAGCTTTCTTTCCAATGAGTTTTTTCAATTTACCAGCTTGGACCATTTATGTAATCTTTCTGGGTATGAGATGGAATTCATAATGTCTGTGATTTTTTTTTTAGATATAAATTGTCAAACTTTTTAGTCTTCAAGATCTGTTTGTCATGTGCTGCTGAGTTGGAACTGACCCACAGCTAACCCTCCAGTGGATTTCAGAGGCATAAATCATATAGCCAGAGATTAGTTTTTAAGATCGTTTCCTCAATGCTTACTTTAAACAATAAAATAGACTTGTTTCATAAGTCTCATCTCAGCCGGGCTACTTTTTACTCTTACTTACTAACAACATGAATTCAGATTACAGACTTGGAAACTGTGCAGAAAAGAGATTCTACTCTAACATAAGGAGCCTTGGTGGCACAGCGATGAAGCACCTGGCAGTGAACGAAAAGGCAGTTACAATTAGACAGCAGTTCTAAGAGAGAAGGGGCAGCTCTACTCTATGAACCTATGAGACAGAATCGACTTGAAAGCAAAGGATTTGCTTTGGATTTAATTGCAAAACATTTTTACAGAGAAAGTAATAATCCTTTTTGTCCTGAATCTCCTGTTTCTAAGAAGCGGAGAGAGTACAAACAGTTGGCTTAGTGGTAAGGAATTGCTGCAGGGCAAAGGTACACGGTTTGGATCCACAAGCTACTCCACAGGAAGAAGCTGGACAGTCTCCTCCTGTGCAAATTAAATTACTGCCTTGGAAAACCCCCTGGACGGTCAGATACGTGCTGGTTCTGACTCTGTAGTACTCAACAACAACTAGCCTAAAGGACAGTAATCTGCTTCTGAAAAGTCACAGCTTTAAAAACCCTGAGGTGTACTTCGGGCGGTGGGAGGAGGGCGGGAGGATTGTATATTAAAGAAAGAATTTTTCTTTTACTTTTCAAAGAGAGGAGTGAACTGGGGGGGGCATAGGGGAGGGCTGGGTAGGGAGAAAAGTGCAACAATAAATGAACGGAAATCCAAAATCTCTGTAAATGTTCATTAAAATTATTAAAATAAAATCTACATTAAAAAAACCCAAAACTTAAAAGGCATCCCTCAAAAAAACCCCACCCAAACCCTGAGGTGCACATGTCTACTCTAAAAACGCATGGAATGGGCTCACAGGAAACTAACAGCTGTGTTTATACCATTACTTTTTTGTAAATGAACTCCTTTTGGTAAATGGGTTACTTAAATCTTTAAGCTTTATTTTCTTTTTCTAATATATACTACACACCACACCTTCACTTTGCTTCAAATCACAAAAATTCTATTCCTTTTGCCTAAGTGAGGGGATGAATAGAAGATTTCAAAGGGCAAGCCAAGTATAATAACATTACATTATAATCAACAATATATTATAATTAATGTATGTGCAAAGAGCTAGAGTTAGAAAGCAAAAAGGCAAGAACTCGCTTGGCATTGCTCAGGTTGAAAGAACTGAAAGACAAATTCAAGTCCAGAGTTGGCAATACTATATAGCAAGCTATGGGCAAAATCCTGAATGATCCAGGAAGTTTCAAAAGAAGATGGAAGGAATACTCTGAGTCACTGTATTGGAAAGAATTAGCGGACACAAAACAATTTCAGGAAGTAGCTAATGATCAAAAACCAATGGCAACAAAGGAAAATGTTTAAGCTGCACTGAAGGAATTAGTAAAAAATACGACCCCAGGGATTGATAAACTACCAATTGCCATGTTTCAACAAATGGGTGCAGTTCTAGACATGCTCACCAGGCTGCGCCAAGAAACTGGAAAGACAGCTATCTGGCCAATAGACTGGAAGAGATTCCCATTTATTTCCATTCCCCTTAAAAGGTAATCTAACAGAATATGGAAATTATTGAATACTATACTTAATAGCATAAGAAAGTAAAATCTTAAAAGATTATTTTAAAATGTCTAGGATAGTTCTTTGACAGAACTGTCATATTCCGGCTTGATTCAGGTACTAGGGATACCATAACTAATGGCAGTTAGCTCTTAGCTGAACATGGAGAGGACCAGAAAGACATCTACCTGTGTTTTATCATCTCTGACTGTGTAGATCATAACACTTCATTGCACTCATGTGAAACTGAGTGCAATCAGAGCATGGGAACACTGCATGTTTTAAAATAAAGATGTGTGTTAAAGCTGTATCCTTCCTCTATACTTGTTAAATTCCCAAGCTGAACAAATAATTCAAGAACACTAACTTTATGAGGAAGAATGTGACAAAAGGACTGTAAGAAGACTCATTAAAAACCTGCATCTTGCAAATGCCACAACTCTGCTTTCTGAAAGTGAAGAGGATTTAGAACGCTTTCTGTGAAGATCAAAGATGACTGCCTTCAGCGTGGATTAGAACTCAAAATCTAGAATACAAAAATTCTCAGACTGGACTAATGGACCATTAGTCAACATCATGATAGATAGAGAAAAGATAGAAATTGGCAATGATTTCATTTTACTTGGATCCACAATCAACAATGTTAGTACCAGCAGTAAGAAAATGAAAAGTTGTGTTACTCTGGAAAAGTGTAGCCAGGGACCTCTCCAAGGTGCTGAAGAACAAGGATGTAAGTTCAAAGACTATGGTACATACCTGATCATCTCAGGTCTTTTCAATTACTTCCTATGCACCTGAGAGCTAAACAATGAAAAAGAAGAATCTGAGTTGTGATACTAGAGGGGAGTACTAAATATCTCAGGCATTGCAAAGAAAATAAGTATGTCTTGGAGAGGGTGCTATTGGGTGCTCCTTATAGGGAAGGACGGTGAAACTTCATCTTGCACACTTTGGGGCATGTTGTTAGGAGAGGCCAGTCCTTGGAAGAAGACATCATGCTTAGAGAAGTGGAAGGTCAACGAAGGAGGAAAGACCTTCAAAGAGACAGACTGATACAGTGACTAACAATGGGCTCATGTGTGGCAGGGATGATGCGGATGTCACTGAATAGGGCACAGTTCAGATCCACTGTTCATAGGGTCGCTATGAGTCACAGTCGACTCAACATCTTAGCAACATAACAATTCCTTGATGTTGTTGTTATATGCCGTCGAGTCGCTTTCAACTCATAGTGACCCTATGTACAACAGCCCTAAACCCTGCTCTATTCTGTGCCAATTGCACTGCCTCTGACACCCATCCCAACTACCCCAGTCACTGAAT
>NW_006399970.1:684711-707289 GCF_000299155.1 Elephantulus edwardii
GAGTTTGGCCCTTTTGATTTTCTGACTCTAGCTTCTTGCACATTTCATTGTAATATTTTGCTTTGTCATCCCATGCTGCCTTTTGGAATCTTCAGCTCTTTAGCATCTTGAATTCTTCCTTGTGCTGTGGCTTCTCTACGCTCCTGTGCAATCTTCAGAGTTTCTTCGGACATCCATTTTGGTCTTTTCTTCCTCTTCTGTCTTTGTAATGACTGTCTGCACTCTTCCTGGACGATACATTTAACATCCTCCCACAACTCATCTGGTCTTCCCTCATTAGTTCAAGGCCTCAAACCAGTTCCTGAGATGATTCTGAAAATTTCAGAAAGCAGAGGAATAAAATCACATGCTGATTTCTGGTTGGCCCCATTTCGCTTTCATCACCTCACATTAAGAACCTCCTAAAATCCAAAACCTCAGCTTCTGTCTCAGATTGACCTAACTGCAATGGTCCTGTGCTTCAGAGATGATGAAAAGCTTATGGCAGCTGGTAATGTGTTTATAAATACATGTTACTGCTCTGTTGCTTAGAGCTATCAGGTTGGTTCCAACTCACAGTGACCTTAGGTTTAAGAGAACAAGCACTGTCCAGTCCTGTGGTGACCTCACAATCACCTGTGTCAAGTCCCTTTTGCAGCCACTGTGTTAATCAATTTTGTTGAGGGCCTTCCTCTTTCTTGCTGACCAAGCATAGTAAAATTGTCCATGGATCGGCCCTTCCTGATGACACCTCCAAAGTATTTGAGGTAAGGTCTTGTCAACTCTTGCTTCTAAGGAGCATTCTCCCTGTTCTTCTTCCAAGACAGATTTCTTTCTTGACATTTCTTAGCGCATCTTCAATATTTTTTGCCAACATCACAATTCAAAGGTCTGAATTTATCTTTGATCTTCTTTATTCGATGCCCAACTTTCACATGCATACAAAGCAAGTGAAAATAACATAGCTTGAATCAGACACACCTTAGTACTCAAAGTGACATTCTTGCTTTTTAGCATTTTAAAGAAGTCCCTGGCAGTATATCTGCCCAATGTAATAAGTTATTTGATTTGTTGTCTGCAACTTTCATGGGTATTGAAGGTGGATCCATGTAAAATAAAATCTTTGACAGCTTTAATCTTTTATCTATTTATCAGGATGTTGCTTATTGGTCTAGCTGTGAAGATTTCTATTTTATGTTGACGCGTAATTCATACTGAAGGCTGTAGTCTTTGACCCACATCAGTAAATGATCTAAGTCTTCTTTATTTTCAGCATGCACTGTTGATCATTTGCATACTACAGTCTGTTAAAGCTGTCTCCAATTCTGATGCCATGTTCTCCTTTCTACACACCAGCTTTTTGGATTATTTGCTCAGCATACAGATTGAACAGGTACAATGAAAGCACACTTTCCTGACTGCAAGCCCTGTAGTATCCTCCTGCTTTGACCAAAATTTGCTTCTTGGTCTATGTACAAGTTCCACATGAGCACAATTAAATGTTCTAGAATTCTTCAATCATTGAAATGCTATCTTTAATTTATAATCCACAGAGCTGAAAACCTTTGCAGTCTATAAAACACAGGTAAACATATTTTGGGTATTCTCTGCATTCAGTCAAGATACATGTGGCACTAGCAATGATGGTACTAATTCTATATCCTCCTCTGAACCTAGCTTGAGTTTCTGGTAATATACTGTTCACGAATTTCTTCAGCTATATTTGACTTGTGTGATATTAATGCTACAGCTCAATATGTTTTTTATTCTTTTGAGTCACTTTGTTTTTAGTGGGTACAAACCTGAATCTGTTCCAATTAGTTGGCCAGGTAGCTCTCTTCCAAATTTCTCAGTATAGGTGAATAATCACCTCTGGTGAGGAATCCATTTGCTCAAAATTTCAGTTGGTATTCTCTTAATTCCTGGAGCCTGCTTTTTGCCATTGCTTTTGGTGAGGAATCCATTTGCTCAAAATTTCAGTTGGTATTCTGTTAATTCCTGGAGCCTGCTTTTTGCCATTGCTTTTGGTGCAGCAGACATTTCTGTTATAACCATTGTTGTTGTTGTTGACTGCCTTCGAGTCGAGCACGACTCATAGCAACCCTATGAATTAAAGGCCTGAAGTCTTTCTATAACAACTAACAATAATCCAAGTTTATAGAACTTCCAGAGGCATGTTGTTTAGGAAGTGGATGCCAGTCCTGCTTCCAAATCTGTCTTAAACTGGGAGCTCTACCAAACACTGTTCGTCTTAAACTGGGAGCTCCACCAAACACTGTTCACCATGGGTAACCGTTATGGCATCTGACACCCCAATGGCACAAGGTTCAGCATCACAGCAACTCCAGGAACAGCAAACTGACAGAAGAGTGCTGTGCCACTAAGAAGAATGTTCCTCCAAAATATTATAACAACCAACTTTAAATATAAAGGCCTTCCCCAAGATCTTGCTGACTCTAAAGAGGCTTAAATAAAAAAACAACCAAAACCCAACCAACATAGTATGTTGTTGCTTTGTGCCATGAGTTGCCTATGTTCAGCAGCTCTGAAGCAGTAATCATAGTAAAAAGGCTTACCTGTTGAGGCAGTACAAGGTGACTGTGAAACCAGTCTTCTCCATCAACTGTTGTTGTTGTTATGTGCCGTCGCGTCGTTTGCGACTCATAGCAACCCTATGTATAACAGCCCTTAACCCTGCTCTATCCTGTGCCAATCGCATGGCCTCTGACACACCCATCCCGATTACCCCAGTCACTGAATCAATCCACCTCATAGAGGGTCTTACCCTCCTGCGCTGTCCCTCTACTCTACCCAGCATGATGTCCCTCTCCAAAGACCTGTCTCTCCTTACAACATGTCCAAAGTATGTCAGACGAAGCCCCAGAATCCTTGCCTCCAAGGAGTAGCTTGGTTTAACCCTCTCTACGATGAATCTGTTTGTTTTCTTGGCAGTCCATGGTACATTCAATACTCTTCTCCAGCACCACAGCTCAAAGGCATCAATTCTCCTTCTATCTTCCCTAGTCATTGTCCAACTCTCTGATGCATAACAAGCGATTGCAAAGACCATGGCCTGTATCAGGCGCACCTTAGTCTCCAGCGATACACCGTTGCTCCTGAGTACTTTAGAGAGGTCCCTAACAGCAGACTTGCCCATCGTGATACATTTTTTGATTTGCTGGCTGCTGGTGCCAAGAGTGTTGACCGTGGAGCCAAGCAAACTGAAGCTGTGAACAATCTCAATCTCTTCACCATCCATCCTGATGCTACCAATTGATCCAGTGGTGAGAATCTGTTACTTATTCACGGAGTATAATACAATCTTACCCCATCTAACACTTGCAGCTCCCTGGACAACTTTTCTGCAAAGGCCTCTGCATTCGCGATGGCATATTCACAGCCTTCCATCATTATTTCAATGTCTTGCTCTTCTCTGGCATTCAACTCTTGGTATTCGTCAACTGCTTCTTCATCACCTCCTGTCACACTCTGGTTTTCTCCACTTGGGACAGATTCTTAAAAGAGGGTAAAGGTAAAAATGTAAAATAGAGTAGTCAGAAAGTAGGAGGGACTAGCAATACCATGGTAATTAAAAGCTAAGTAAGATCAGCTGAAAGTTAAGAATATCTTTTTTTTTTTAATGTTTTTCCTTTTTATGTTTAATAGGAATTCTTTGAACATTGACAATATATTACTTTTAGTGATACACAGTTCACTTTTTTTTACATTGCATTTATGATATTTTTATCAGCTTGCTACAGTATCATTTTAATAAAAGTAAAATGTACTCAATGATAGAGAAAATTAGGACCAAAAAAGGTTCAATCATAAGGTCAAATGCTTATTCCTTTTCAGCTGCATCATTCTGACTTATTAATTCCAATAAGAACTAAAATATTGCTATCCATCCATTATACTGAGAAGTTCCCTTGAGCTTCAGATGGAGACTGAGTAAAGCTCTTCTATTTGTGTTTTGAAGTATTCTTTCATTTGGGGTCTCTTAGCCTTTAGTGTTGGTGTCAGCAAGTCATTTTCAACTAGAATATCTCAAAATATACATTTTTTAAAGTCTTTTATAAAATAAACTTAAAGAAGCTCTATGTGAATTCAAGCATTTCAAATTTATAGCGTATAAAAAGCATGCAGTCCAACTCATACTGATTTGCAAGTGTTAAAACAGGCTTTAGTCACAATTTTCCAGTACAATTAAGCTACAAGGCAAAAGCAAAACACATGGTAATGACTCAGCATTTCTTTTCCTACCTGAGGTACTTGTTGCTCTTTTGAGGAAACATGACTATGTATTCAGGACACATGAAAATAATCTGCTTTCTGGAAACATTTTTCTTCCTGTTGTTGATTTCCCCCCTTTATCTTATTTCTTTGTTCCAAATAACTCTAAGTTAAAAATATGCACCCACAAGCCACTATTTGGAGCGGTGAAAATAAGGACTTTTTTTCCCTTTGCTTGAGCATTGAGTATAAAGCTTGGTATTCAACTCATTATGCTGCTGATTTGGAACCAACAGAAAGCTGATCCTTCAGTGGGTTCTCAGGGGCTGCAAATCACATGCATGGAGATTGCCTATCTTTTTCTCTCAGAGCGTCTGACAGATTTTAATCACTTTTGGGTTGAAAACTTTTAAAGGAGTTAGCTTTGGGTTGGTAACACAACTCTTTACTGCTAGTCTATAGTTCCCTCAACTTAAGGTTAGGAGAGGTGAACAAAAGAAAGAATTTTTCAGAGGCTGTAAATTGTACAGGAGACTGCCCATCTTTCTCCCTGGAGAAGCTGGTGGATTCGAACTGTCTACGGACTGGAAGTACAACTCCTTACCCAGTAGACTCCAAGAACTTCCTTATAACATACAGTTTTGTAGAACAGCATCATGGAACTCTTTATTATTTAATTCCATTTTCAGTTTACTGCAGAAATGTTAAACTGTCATGTCTGACAGCTGATTAGCCACTAGGGGGCAGGAACTGCCAAAATAATTTCATATTACTCCTTAAAATAATTTTAAATGGTCACAACAGTATAACTGCTTTAGAAATATTTTATCTCCAGTGAAACAGTCCTTTGGAAAGCAATAATAAATAGTACCATTAATTTTATTACACGGTGGATTTTGTAGTAATAAATTTAAGCTTTACCCTGAACATGTCATAAAATATGCAACCAACAGTACATTAACAATGGCAAGTAGTAAACATATACAGAATAGAATAAGAAGAAAAGGTGTTACGCACCTTCTGTAACTTTAGGCAGTTCTGGAGAGTAAAAAGGTGTGAAAAAAGCAGAGGAAAGTAAGCAAAGAATATTAGCTGGGTAGAAAAGTACACAGGTTTATTTTTTTTCTTTGCAATACTATCCATATCTCATTTGACTTTCATGATAAATCCAAAGTTTAAAAGATAACATCAAAATAGACTCTAAGGTAGAAACACTGATAGGAAGCTAAGTTTCCAGGATTCATTTTTCTATACCCACTACCATCGAGACCATTTATCTTCATTGGTGAACTATGGGACAGAGTAGAACTCTCTCTCAAGATTTCCACCACTGTGAATCTTTACAGAAGGAGAGGAAGAGTGGCTGGTGGGTTAATAGGCAAAAGTTTAACTGTTGAGCCATCAGGGCTCCATTTCCTGATAGTGACTAGAAATATATTTGTCTTGCCCTCTTTCCTTAGTCTTTAGGAAACAATAATGGCTTATCTTTGGAAAAGAAAACCGGGAAACAGATGATTTCCTGGAAAATATTTTTAGGTCAGTTGTGACTCATGCATTTAATCCAGTTAAGTCAAGGCTCCAAAAGTTTATCCAGACATTCCCTCACAATGGATTAGTTACAAAACACTGTTAGAACAAGATTGAGACAACTTTAAAAAAGCACATGAGGTAACGGTTCAAGCTGGCTTTTAAACACCCACATTAAAGATTATTTTTTAAATCTGTATGCAAGTAAAATAGTCAACAGCTACATCAACAGCTAGCAAAATTTCTTTTTTTTAAAAAAACAAAACAAAACAAGAGACGCTCCAATTATTTAGCACACTTAACAACTTTTAAGAACTACCAATACTGTTACTGCTAAATTCACCAACAAGAACAGGCTAATTTATTTGTATAGTAATCTCTTAAAGGAGAATGTTGATGATTTGTTATTTTCTAACCTTAGCTAAAGCTCAAGGTATATTTATTTTAAAAAAGAGACAGATTGAGAATTAATTGCCCAAGATTTCAAGATCCATTACAACAAGCCTGCAGACGTGAATAAAGCTGTTCCCCGAACTCCATTAAACCAAAGCAATGGTTATTGAGCTACAGAAGCTAATTTTCAAAGTGTAAATGTTAATATTGCTCTTGGTATTCCTAAAATTGATCTCAGTTTATGGTCATGCCTACCAACATGAAAAAGTATTCATTTTTAGGCACTTAAAAATGAGATGGTTTTCTTTTATAAAGCTGGACATTTTCTCACACTAGTAATTGCTTTTTATTGGTTGTAGTAATATACCTACTGCTCACTACTGACTATCTAATTACCTAACAGTTTGTGTTTTCAACAGTAGTAAAGAAAAAAATTTAAAAATCTACTTTTGGGCTGTTTTGTGTATTAATGAGGTGGGGGAGCCTCATCTCCTTGGATGGAGATCTCTGGCTGAGCTACCTTGTGCTCCCCGGCCCGCAGAGCAGTCTCCTCCATGGCCATTGCCCTTGGGCCAGCAGTTTCTATCTCAGTCTGAGCCTCTGCAGTTAGTTCCAAATTGCATTGGGTGGGACAGGATTTAAATAAAGACACTGGAGAGAGCTTTGGGAAGAAATGTGTGGGAGTTTAATGATATCCCAAAGTGAGCCAAACTGGGCTTGAGGTCTCTGACCCAGTGCTCAGCCATGCTTACAGAAAGCCTAGGCCCAGGTACTTGCCAGGCCCACAGGACAGAACAGTGTCAGGATCCTCAAGGCAAGGCTTGCAAGGGTGAGAGTGGAGCCCTGGAGGAGGCTCAGCCAGGGAATATCTGACCCCAACAGCGGGAGAAGGTGAAGTGGTCAAGCCATGAGCTCTCTGGTCACATGGCCTGACTTCATCCAGTTTTGTCTATTCTAGGCCTCATTTACCACCAAGGAATAATCCATAACTGGTCTTGTCACAGGGAAGAGCACATATCAGTAAATCTCAGCTGTTACTTTTAGGACTGTATTTAAACAAATTAGACAAGTGGATAGTCTTTAAAACAACAAAATCCTTTATTTTCATGTAGCACTGATTTCTGAATAATCTGGTGTTTGAAACATAATCATGTTGATGAGTTAGTGTGTGTATTTCTTAATGAAACGAATCCAGGTAGGACATATGCTTTCAAGTAATAGTAGCCTAATGATATATATTGGCTTAAAATAGCACCTTAGGCAACAAGTAACACCTAGAAATACATCCTATTTGAAAACAGAACAGGAAGTTATGCATCATTCACTTATAATGTTCAAACCAGAGAAGGAAATAAAACAAATGCCACTTAAAACAAATTAAACCACTGGAAGGAAAAAACAACAACAACAAAACTCTAAAAAGCCCACCATAATTTCTTCTTAACAGTCATTTCCTTACCATCATTGCCAAGACACTGAGAACGAATACTGGTGAGATGGCAGCTCCAGTGGCTCTGACACAAGACCAGTACCAATGGAGCGAGCAGCACAAGCCTGACAAACGTAGCCTTGCCTCTCTGTCAGTTCCAAGCCCCAAACCAAAACAGAGCACTAATTACAGTGAGATCCAAACTGATGGAACTACCTTTCCCCCAGGGGGCTCACAAGTTTTCTGCCTTTGATATTTTTCTGTAACTAGTCTTAACGAAAATTACTCTAAGTTTACTTTCCTGATAGATTTCTGTCTTACAAAGGTTCTGATTTTTGCAGGCATTACTGTAGTAAGTGCTATGAAATGATATTACATCCAAAAAGAGAGAAATGGATGGCCAAAGCAGAAAATCCCAGGAAAACAAAAGAAGGGACAGTAAAACAAAAGAAAGGACAAAGGGAGGGGACTAATAAACAGCTTCAACCAGTTTTATAGGTCAGATGGCAATTTCAGATGGTTTAAACTAAAAGAAAGCTACTCATTTTAAATTCTAATGTATGACTTAGGGAAAAGTAAATGTTCTTTATCATATATAATTTGGGATATAACTATACTTTGTCAATAATGAGCATCACCTTTTAAAAACTGTTTACCTGCAAAGCATACAAGACCATTTTCTTAAATCTTTATGCAAAGAAATTTTTTAAAAGAATAAAATCTCACCATATAATTTTAGTAATTAACAGCTCTGTCTTTATCTTGCAACAATAAATAATATATAATGAATAACATTCTTAAAGATATATTGATCAAAATATCCTAATTAACTTTAGGTTTATAATTCTATCTTGACAAAAATGATAGTAGCTAATATTTATTGAGTACTTAACTATATACTAGGCACTATTTTAATTTTCCTTTATTAGGTAACTAACTCTCACAACAACTTTTTAAGGCAAAAATTCTAGTATACTTTTTATTTCTAAGATAAGGGAAACTGAAACACAGAAAGATTAAGTCACCAGCCAAAGGTCACAGTCAGTAAAAGGTAAAACCAGAATTTGAACTCAGGCAGCCTGACTTCAGAGTTGTGTTCTTAACCACATCTACACTCTGCACAAAGATATACATGATTATTCATCCTAGAGTTGCTAAAAATAAGCAAAAGTTGGAAAATTAAAAATCAATTATTAGTTAAGTAAACATAGCACATTCATGTAATGGAGTAATATAGTACTATTAAAAACAATGTTGGGATAAATATTTAACAACATAAAAAATGTCCATGATACATAATATTAAAAAGTATGATAGGACAAAGAATGTAGAATAAAGTTCTTTATTTTAAAAGTGGTTATCTCTGGGGAAAAGGTTTATAAGTAATTTCTATTTATCAATTTTCTATAATGAACAAGTATAACCTCTGCAGTAACAAAAGTGTTTTTAAAATTCATTATAAGGTAACTCAGTATACTAATTTAAATAATGAAAAACTATATGTTCATTTAAAGATACACATGATTGATATATTTTTACTTAACTTTACCTTCTAAGAGCTGTGAACTAACATTGACAAAATCAATTTTCTTCCGGAGATATCGCTGATTCAATTTCCAAATGCATGAAATAAATGTGTTCTTCTCAGCAGTGCTGCTGGCAACCCATTTATATATTTTTTCAAAATGTAAATCAAATTCAGGATTTTCCTAAAACAAAAATAGACAAAGCAAAGCATTGTGATCATATCCTTTTTCATTATCAGGGTAATCTTTTCCTAGGCCCTTTGAGTCTTGGACACATAGTATATTGACTGTTGGCTTTGTGTCTTAGCTTCCTGGGCTGTAACATGAAGATGTTCTCTAATTAAAATATATGAGAGAAAATAAAATTTACATCTTAGTGTGCTCTCTAAGACCAAATGAGGTAAAAAGTAAAGATTATTTCTAATCGTTTTCTATTTTGAAAAGACAGAATGATAAAAGGCATTTTAAGTGCAACAATGAATGAATGGAATCCCAAAATCTCTGTAGATGTTCATTGAAATGAAAAATAAACAACCTAAATAAAAAAAAAAAAGGCATTTTAAAAGGAAAAAATGATGACAGGTTTCAAGTTCTGTCAAATGATAAAGAAGTTCAAAGGGTGGTGCAACAGTTTAAAAGTTCTGCTGCTAATCAAAAGGTCTGTTGTCAGGGACCTCTCCAAAGTCCTGAAGAGCAATGATTTTGTTGGTTTATAATAAGGATGGCACAAAATAGGACAGCGTTCAGATCTGTTGTCCATAAGGTTGCTATGAGTCATACTTGACAGCAATTAACAACAAAATCAAAAGGTCATTGCTTTAGTCTGAACAGACACATATCTGACCCACCAGTGGGTTTCCAGAGGCTATAAATCACATGGGAGGAGACTGCTCATCTTTGTCTGGTGGATTCAAATCACCTGCCTTTGGGTTGGCAATGCAACTCCTTAATAGCCACCAGAGCTCCATTACCAAAAGATCAAATGTTCTAATCCAACAGCCACCCTTAGAAAGAAAGATGAGGCAGTCTACTTCGGCAGTTTTGGAAACTCTATAGATATGAAAATCAACTTGATTGCAGTAGGTTTTCTCTATATGCCTTTTACGTCACAATTTTGCAAAATCTCTTATCAGGGTAATATTTTCTCCTTTGAATATAAAATTAGTTAAATATATAAAAAATGAAAACATATGGATATATTTGAAGAAAAACCTTTCTTCACATTCAATGACTTGAAAAATAGGCTTATATATTTCATAATTTTTCTTAATGTTTTGGGTAAATAGGCAATAATATATTCATATAAAATAAATTTAGAGGGAACAAACTGAACAAAGACCTTGGTCTTAAGGGTCATTATAGCAGAATTTATTGCTGTAAAGAGCTAGAACATGTTAGGGATCAAGACTTGATCTGTGGTATAGCAATCATATAACAGCTTGGAATTACTAATTAGTCTAAGTTATGGTTTAATAAAATTCAAGCGTCAAAAAAAATTAAAAACCACACTTACAATAAAAAAGTAATTGTGCTATTACTTGTAAAAAAAATCTAATTGTATTGGCAACTGATAAGAAACTTGATGGGAAATGATCTCTTTCTTGGGAATAGTTCCCATAATGCCATAAATGAGGCTGAGTGCTCCAGTAGCAACATTCACACAAATCAATGTGTGATACTAAATGGCTAATGTTAGGCTATGTATAAAAATTTTATATTTTCTATCCATATATAGAGTACACACACAAAGGTGCCTACATAAAATGAAAATAAAAATCCATTAAGCTAGTCAGCAATGAGGCATCAGCTGTGAGAAAGCAATCAGATAAGCGTTCTACAATGTTGGCGACTTATGCAAGTTAACAGGGTTTTAAAGTGAAAACCTATTCATGGGACAAAAGCTTTCTAATAACGGTACATTTCTGAAAAACTCTTAAAAGTATTTTCCATTAAACAGAAACCTACCAAAAAAGTTTTACTCCTGACCCTTCCCCTTGGTAATATGTGTTTTTAAAAATCTCAGTTCCATTCTCTTTCAGCAAAACATACCCCCAAAGCACCTGCAAGTGTAGTGTCTGTATATCTCTAAAAACTGAGTGTTTCTCAGGGTTTAAACAAAGGTTCCAGCTTGCCTGAAATACTTAAGGTAAGGTATTTGGCATCCAGAGGAAATATGAATTCTACAAATAAGCAAGACTCTATGAAAATGGTTTTTGCTGCACTTCTTTTGCACCTGACCCAAACACATGTCACTTTTCCAAGCTTTCAGTTCCTCAAGAGGTTTGTGATACAGTATTGGTCAGCAGTTGAAACCTACTAGTCCTTCTGAGGTAGAATGATGAAGCGGTCTCTTCCAATAAAGACAGGCTTGGAAACAGGATAGAACGTCATTACTAAGTCAGATCAACTAGATAGCAATAGGTTTGAGTTTTAAGTGGTAAAATAGGAATATTATTTCATCATATTATTTTACAAAGGTTCTTAATGTCTCTGTGATTATTTGATAAATAAGTTAAGACTTAGAAAGCCAAAGCAAAGTGCACCTAGAATTAGATTAGTAGTGCTGTTGTTGTTGTTGTTGTTGGTAGGTGCTGTTGAGTCGAGTACAATCCATAGCGACCCTATCAACAGTATATCTGCACCACCTTCTATCCTGTGCCATCTTCACACTTTGTCACACACTAAAGCCTATTGCGGCAGTCACTGAAGGATCTTCTTCTCCTTCGCCAACCCTCTGCCTTCATCTCACTTAGTTCAAGTTATGTTGCTAGGAAAGGGTATTCCTTGGAGAGAGCTATCATGTTACATTAGTGTAAGGCTTGCTAATATAATATCCTCATCAATAGCACAAGTAGATGTGCTGCAGACTATTCTCGAGAGCCCTCAAGGTGCCGCTGGGCTGCCAAACAGGATGATTAAAGTTTAGAGAGAAGGCAGAGGCAGCACCTAATGCAGCCAGAGGGGCTTGCTTTCTTTTGAAAAAAGTACTGCTGGGAAAAGCAATGAATATGAACAGAGGCTGTACTTGAATGTAATCGTCACATTATTAAAATTCTTCAAAGTTTGTGTGTGGTTTGTCTGGGTGTTAAGATATTTTTTTCTGTAAAATTAAGATATGGAATCCACAATTACAACCTGCTTGAATCACATATCAAAGTTAGAGGCTTGAAAAGCCAGTCAGACTGTCTCATGTTCTACACTCACTACTGTAGAGTCAGAACCAACTCATAGCTGAACTTCCACTGTGTTTCCGAGACTTAAATTGATTCTGAGATGGCCAATTTTTACCCAAAGGAGCAGCTGGTGGGTTTGAGCCACGACAGAAGTATGAGCTTTGGGTTAGGAGTGCAAATTCCTATGGATGATGCCACCAGAACTCTTGTGTTGTAGGAGTTGAAACCAACTTACAGCTGATGCTCCAGCGGATTTTCAGAAGCAGAAATTCACAAAGGAGGAGACTGCTCATCTTTTTCCCAGGGAGCATCTCATGGACTCAAGTCATGTACCTCAGGTGCCTTAATTCATGAGAACTAATGAAGACTTACTTTTGTTATATTCCATGGTTTGGAACCAGGTTTTACCAATACAATTTTTTTTTTAAAAAAAGGAAACAAGGGAAAACCAAAACCAAACCAAGTAACTTAGAACATGCCATGTTAAAAACCTAAATGCTTTAATTACAGCTGAGTTAAATATAGGAATGTATTTAAAAATCAAAGTTACTTTGCTTTAGTTTACACAGTTTGTACACAAACATTAACTATAGCTCAAAACAAACAAGAAAAACAAAACAAACATTAAACACACACTCATTTTTAGAAACTTGGGGGAGGTTATGGGCAAATGAAAGGCCAAACAATACACTGCAGACCACTTCTTGGTTAAAGTTTGTGGGTCAGACATCATAAAAATAAGTTCATATCATAATACATAAACCTATGTACCTATAAAACTATGAAATGAAAGAAACCTCAACGTATATCAAAGAACTAGGTAAACATACTTTAATAGCATCTTTCGCATCAACCACAGCAAGGTCTCGAAGGGCCCAAGCAATCTGCCTTTTGTAGAAATCTCCTTTATCAGATTTCTTGACTTTGACCACCTTCACCTGCACAGGGCGTTCGGTTGTCACTGTGAAGTGAAACACACAATTTCATTAGAAAGACTTGATTATTGACTCATTCATTCATTATAAGGAGAGCTGTCACTGTAACTCAGTAACGAACAGAGCGCTGAGAGAAGTATGGAATTCAAACGAGAATGTCAGAGGCAGCTTTCCTAAACAATTAAACCTCAAATCAATCTTACAGGAAGAGCATAAGGTACATAGGAGAGCTCAAAAAGAATAACTGATCCACATCAAACCAGTCTTGAAAGAGCAAACACCACTGCAGGAACAGCAATATGAAGAATGCATGCAACACAGTTGACAGAAGAAAAAGGAATTAAAAAAAAACAAACCTGAGTTCAGAGACTGTCTTTTCTGAAAAGTTGTGAGCCTTAAAAGGATTTCAATTAGGCTAATGACTTGCTATCATTTCTACTTTTTAGGAAAAGTACTCTGGCAACAGAATGAAGATTAATTAGACACCAATATATTTGAAAACTTAAAGGGGTCGATTTTTTTTTAAATATAACTTGCCAAAACTGACATAATAGAGAACATTCATAACAATTTAAAAGACTTTTATGCTTTATGAGTAGCTAAAAATCTCCTCTACTTTCCAAATAAGAGCACTGATGCTTAAGTTTTATTGATACCTTTTGTGAGCTTTCAAGGTATGAATAATTTTCCGCTTATACAACTATTTGAAAGTATGCAAAATGAAGGAACAGGCTTAAATCTATTGTTGTTAATATGGACCATGAGTTGGACCAAAGCCACAGCAGACCCTTCAGTGGGTTTTCAGAGGCAGTTAAAAGTAGGGGAGGATATTAACTCTTGGGTTGCCAGTGCAACTCCTTATCAGATTCTATCAAGCCAACCACAACTTCACAGCAGCCCTATAAATCCTGCTCTATCCTCAATCATCTTACAACCTTTGATGTGCTCAAGCTCACTGTTATAGTGACCATGTCAATCCATTTGTTGGGAGGAGAGGTCTTTTCTTTCTCTAACGCTCCACATTTCCCAGAATGATGTTCTTTAACAAGGACTGAACTCTCCCGGCAACTGGCCCAAAATACATGAGATGAACTTTCACCATCCCCTAAGCAGCATCTTTGCTGCACATTCTCCAAGAGAAACCGGTTTGTTCTTTGGGCAGTCAACAGGATAGTACTCTTCTCTAATACCACAACTCAAAGGCATCAATTTGTCCTGTCTTCCTAGTCACTGTCCAACTTTCAGATGCATAGGAAGTAATGGAGAAGACTATGGCTTTGATCAGGCACCCCTTAGTCTTTAAACACTGCTGCCCTGGAGTACTTTGGACAGGTCCTTGACAGCAGATTTCCCGAAGGCAATATGCCTTCAGAATTATTATTACATTTTTTTAATAGTTCAATGGTATAAATAGATTTCATTGAAAATCAGTATACACACACACCACACACACACACACACACACACACACACACACACA
Organism: Elephantulus edwardii; assembly: GCF_000299155.1. Taxonomy (NCBI): domain Eukaryota; kingdom Metazoa; phylum Chordata; class Mammalia; order Macroscelidea; family Macroscelididae; genus Elephantulus; species Elephantulus edwardii. The sequence continues at coordinate 699,387 of NW_006399970.1, forward strand.
CACACACACACACACACACATCTTTTAACTTCCTCTTGCTAGGATCAACAATCAACATTCTTGACACCAGCAACCAGGAAATAAAAAATACAGACTGCATTGGGGATGTCTGCTGTCAGGGACCTCTCCAAAGTCCTGAAGATCAAACATGTCAGTTTGAAGACTGAAGTGCTGGGCAATGAATAAGGAATTCAGAAGAATCAATTCCTTTGAGTTGCAGTGGTGGTGAAGAGTGATGAAGATCCCATGGACTCCTAGACATCCTCTGGATTTCTTTGTGAAACAATCTGAGTGGTGACTTTATACACCGTGTAGCCCCTTGGGTGTCGCTGGGGCTCGGTAATAGTGTAGAAATGGGCCAGGTCTGCACCCCATTCCTGAGGAGAGCTCATTCTCTTGCCACTCGGCCTCCACAACTCGCTGAGCACCATCAGGGCAGCCCAGAGCCTCCCTGGTCCCGGGCCCCCTAAGTGGCAGGGAAGTGCGAGCGGGTGGTGGCTTAACCCAGTGCCAGCACTTCCCGTCTTCTAATTCTTCACTGCTGCTACTATGGGTGTTGTTTCTAGATGCAAGTAAAATGAAATCACTGGCAACTTCTGTCTTTACTCCATCTATCACAATGTTGCCTATTGGTCTAATGGTGAGGAATATTTTATTGTGATGATGAAATGTAATCCATATTGTGGGCTCTAGTGTTTGATAGTCTATGACAATTTTATCATGTCTTTGTCACACTAAGAAAGCAAGGCTGAATCAGTTATGTAACACAGATTACTAATGAGTCTACATCATATCCTGATGCCATATTTGTCTTCATGTAGCCCAGCTTCTAGAATAATAGACCAGCATACAAACTGAATAGATAGAAAGGATACAACCCTGACATACATCTTTCCTATTTTAAACCATGCAATGTTCTCTTGTTCTGTTTGGACAATTGCTTCTTGGGGTTGGTATAGGTTTCGTATGAGCATAATTAAGTATTCTGGCATTTCCATTCTTCTCAATGCTATCCATAATTTCCTATGATATACACAGTCAAACAATTTTGGGTAGTCAATGAAATACAGATCAACAACTATCTGGTATGACCTGTTTTTAGTCAAGATCTATCTGAGATTAGCAATGACAGCCTTTGCTGCCATGCCCTTTTCTAAATCCAGCTTGAATCTATGGCAGTTCCCTCTTAATGCAGTACTCCAGCTTTTTTAGAATAATCTTCAGCAACAATCTTGTGTGTTGTTGTTATGTGTCATTGAGTCGCTTGAGACTCATAGTTACCCTATGTACAACAGCCCTAAATTCTGTTCTGTCCTGTGCCAATCGCACTATCTCCAACACACCCATCCCGATAACTCCAGTCATTGAATCAATCCACTTCACAGAGGGCCTTCCTCTCCTGCGCTGTCCCTCCACTCTTCCAAGCATGATGTCCCTCTCCCAGGACTGGTCCCTCCTTACAACATATCCAAAGTATGTTAGATGAAGCCTCATAGAATCCTTGCCTCCAAGGAGCCACCCAGTTTAACCCTCTCCAGGATGAATCTGTTTGTTTTCCTTGCAGTCCATGGTACCCTCAAGACTCTTCTCCAGTACCACAGCTCAAAGGCGTCTTCTATTCTCCCTAGTCACTGTCCAATTTTCTGATGCATAACAAGTGATTGCAAACAATATTGTTCAATAATTTTCATGTTTTGTGGGATTATCTTTTTTTTTGGGAATTAGCTCAAGTATTGATTTCTTCAAGTCAGCTGGACAAGTAACCATATTTCAAATTTCCTGGCATAGATTAGTGAGTATATCCAGAGTTGCATGTGTTTGCTGAAGTATGCCAGTTGGGACACCATCAATTCCTGGGGTCTTATTTTCTGACAATGCTTTCAGTGCAGCATGAACGTCTTTCCCATTAAAACTAGTTCTTGACCATATGTTACTTCTGAAATGCTTTAGTGTCGACCCATTCTTTTTGGTACAGTGACTCTGTGTATTTCTTCTATCTTCTTTTGATGCTTCTTTTTGATGTTTCATCATTCAAGATTTTGCTCATAGAATCCTTCAGGATTGCAACTTGAAGCTTGAATTTGTTTTTCAGTTCTTGCAGCTTGAGAAATGCTGAGTTTGTTCTTCCTTTTTGATTTTCCAACCCAAGCTCTTGGCACATCATTTCATTCTAAAACTTTGCTTTGTTTCCTAGAGCTGCCAAATGAAATCTGATCATCTCTTTTACTTCTACATTTCTTCCCTTTGGTATGGCCTCTCTGCGTTCTAGTGCAATTTTCAGAGTCTCTTCTGAAATCAACTTTGGTTTTTTTTTTCTTTTTCCCTTGTCTTTGTAATGAATATTTCCTTTCTTCAGGATGACATTCTTGATGTCATACCACAACTCATCTGGTCAGTGATCATTAGTGTTCAATGCAGACAATCTATTCTTGAGATTTTAAAAAAAAATTCAGATGAGATCAATTCATGGTCATAGTTTGTTTCTTGTAGACATCTTAATTTCTTCAATTTGAACTTGCACATGAAAAATTGATGACCTGTTCCATGGTCAACAACTGGCCTTGTTTTGAATGTACATACTGATCTCCAATTTCTCCACAAATGTAGTCAATTTGATTCTTTTCAAGTTCATAAGGTGAGGTCCATGAATACGTTGTTGATGTTATGTGCTGTCAAGGTGCCAGCGTCTCATAGCAACCCTATGTACAACAGCTCTGCACCTTGCTCTATCCTCTGCCAACCTTACTGACTCTGACACACCTATCTCCATTACCCTAGTCACTAAGTCAATCCATCTCATCGAAAAGTCTTCCTCTCATGCGGAAGCAGAATGTTCCTCTCCAAGGACTGGTCCTTCCTTGCAACATGCCCAAAGTATGTCAGACAGGGCTTTAGAATCTTTGCATCCAAGGAGTAGCCTGGTTTCACCCTCTCCAGGACGAACATTTTTATTATCTTAGCAATCCATAGGATATCCAATACTTTTCTTCAGGACCTTTGCTCAAAGGAATAAATTTTCTATCCATCATCCCTCAACATAGAGAGTGATAAAAAAAAAACAAAACAAAACATAGAGAGTGATCAGCTGGTCCAGTGGACTGAAAGCGATGCAACCAAGCCAAAGGTGGGTGACTTTTAATCCACAGCCCTTGGGCCTGTCTTTGTTTTTGTTCAAACATTCCTGTAGGTCGTATAGCCCTGGTGTGTCCACTTGCTGTACAGTGGTAACTTGTGGTTACTGTGAGGCTGAACACTGTGACACTGATGTGCCAAATGCATCAATGGTTGGTTACCCATGGTGGACAGCGATGGGTGAAACTCCCTGATTAAAACAAGCTTGGAAGCAGGAGTGGCATCCACTTCCGTAATAGCTTGCTTCTGGAAACCCTATGAACCTGAAGAGTGGATGAGAGACACACAAGTGTTGAAGACTCTCCTTCATAGGGTCGCTATGAGTTGCCTGAAACTCAACGGCATTTAACAACAACAACATCATCCCTAGTTATTGTCCAGCTTTCTGGTTGTTTTTTTTTTGTCCAGCTTTCTGATGCATAGCATGTAACTGTGAAGAACATGGCTTGGATCAGGTGAACCTTAGTCTCCAGACTGACATCACTGCTCTTCAGTACTCTGGACTGGTCCTTGACAGTGGATTTTCCCAACGCAATTTGTCTTTTAATTTCTTGGCTGCTGGTACCAGGAGTGCTGATTGTGGAACCAAGCAAACTAAAGCTTAAATTAAACAATCTCAATCTCTTCACCATCTACCATGATGCTGCCAACTGGCTCCAAAGTGAGAATCTTTGTTTTCTTGATGTTGAGTTTCAAGTCAAGGCTGCGGTCCTTGACCTTCTGTAGTAAGTGCTTCAGGTCCTACTCAGTTTCTGCAAGAAAGGTTGTGTCATCTGCATAATGCAGATTGCTGATGAGTCTTCCTCCAATCCGGATGCCACATTATTCTTCATAGAGCCCAGCCTTCCAGATGACTGGAAGAGATCCGTATTTGTTCACATCCTAAAGAATGGTGAACCAACAGAGTGTGGAAATTATAGAATAATATCATTAATAACACATGAAGTAAGATTCTGCTGAAAATTATCCAAAACCAACTGGAACAGCGTATCAACAGAGAACTGCCAGATGTGCAGGCTGAGTTTAGAAGAGGTAGTGGCACTAGGGATATTACTGGTAGATGCAGGTATTATAATGCATTCTAGATATTATAGGGATATTATAATGGTAGATGGATCTTGGCTGAAAGCACAGATTACCAGAGGAATTTCTATCTGTGTCTCATTGACTATTCAAGGGAATTTGACTGTGTAGATCACAATAAACTGTGGCTAACTCTGAGAAGAATGGGAATCCTAGAACATTTGATAGTATTTATGTTAAACCTATACTTGGACTAGGAAGCAGTTGTCAGCACAAAGCAAGGACACATTGCACGGTTCAAAATTGGGAAGGATGTATGATAGGGATGTGTCCTATCTCCATACTTCTACAAGAATATAGTCATCATTTGCTGTTGTTGTTATGTGCCGTTGAGTCACTTGAGACTCAAGCGACCCTATGAGTACAACAGCCCTAAACTCTACTCTGTCCTGTGCAAATCGCACTGTCTCAGACACACCCATCCCAATTATTCCAGTCATTGAATCAATCCACCTCATAGAGGGCCTTCCCCTCCTGCACTGTCCCTCCATCCTACCAAGCATGATATCCCTCTCCAAGGACCTGTCCCTCCTTATAACATGTCCAAAGTATGTTAGACGAAGCCTCAGAATCCTTGCCTCCAAAGAGCAGCCCGGTTTAAACCTTTCCAGGATGAATCTGTTTGTTTTCCTAGTAGTCCATGGTACCTTCAATACTCTTCTCCAGCACCACTGCTCAAAGGCATCAATTCTCCTTTTATGTATATTAAAAAGTATCTGTAATTAATAAGCCACTCACTGTACAAAATTCCATTATCTGATCTCCAGTCTCACTTACAGTCTGTCACCAAGTTCCTATTATCTAAATTCCAGCCTTTCTTCTGTTTTCCATTTTGAATTCCAATCAATTATTACGACTACCTCTTGACTGCACATTTGAGAAATTCTGGACCACAGAAATTGGGAAAAATCATCAATTACATCATCTTTGGCTTTAGCAGGTGGTGTGTATATTTGAATAATAATTTTATTAGAAGGAGTTCCTTGTATACATACTGATAGCCTTCAATCACTCCTAGTGTTGTACTTAATTCAGGAACTGAATTTGTCTGTGTGAATAATAACAAATTGTGGCTAATATTGAAAGGAATGGCAATTCTAGAACACTTAATCATGCTCAAGTGAAATCTATACCTAGACCAAGAAGATCCCTGCTAGAACAAACAGGGGAACAACATGTCATTTAAAATCAGAAAAGATGTTTTCCAACTTATAGCTTTATTATAAAGCCATAGATGGCACAAAAAAAGCAAAATTACAGGCCAGTATTCCTAATGGACATGAATGCAATAAGCTTAAAAAATACTGTACTGACAAACTCAATCCAAGGGTACATATAAAAGATAGTATTTATTTAATAAATTCTAAGCTATACTTTTTTAAATTTAAAGATTTTTTTATTAATGATTTTTAATGCTATATATATATAACAGCATTTTCTTTCCATTTAATTTTTCCCCTATTCATTGTTGCATATTTTCCTCCCTGCTCACTCTTCTCTCTCAGTTAGTTTTTCTCTTTGAAGGGAAAAAAAAATCCTTTCATTGTTATACAATCCCCTCCTCCCCTGAAACCACAGTCCACTTTACCAAGCATTTCTTTTTCTGATGCCACGGCCCATGAGTAACTAACTGATCACTTCTCCTTATGCTGTATTAGTGAGAAAAAGACACGTGGTTACACCTACACGTAATGCTGTAGTTCTTTGTCATGGGGAAAGTATGACTTTTGTTACACAGGTGGCCATAATTGCTACAGAAAAGGAGATGCATCCATATCGCCACCCAAGATGATGTGTACAGGGTAGCAATGAGTCTAGTATCTTGTTAACTGTAAGGGCAGTCACTACATTTGTCTGTGTAGCCCCATTTGTCTAGAGCAAGGCCAGGCAAATACCAAGTCTCCAGTCAGTGCTCCTGAGAATGAATGAATGAACAAACAAACGATTGATCAATTAGTCTTCCACGTCCCGTAGAGAGGCCAGATTCCTGGTCAAGGGCTTCCGGTAACACTGAGTACTCTGCTGCAATGAGAGGCCAGATGGTCCAAAGAATCCAGACACTTTCAGTGTTGCCTGTCCAGTTTACTAACTGCTTTTCTTTTCTTTTTTATTTTATTTTATTCACTTTAATAAAGGTTTACAGAGACTTTGGATTTCCATTCATTCACTGTTGCACTTTTCTCCCTATCCGTCCCTTCCCACAATTTACTCTTCTCTTTGAAAATTAAAATTCTTTCATTGTTACACAATACCTCCCCCCCCCCCCCCCACAAGTCCATTCCACTATGCAGTCTTCATTCTGGACTCCTGTCTTGATAATAATACCTAATCATATATCCCTTTTAAACAGTTCTCTCCCTAATCTGTTTCAATGCAGTATACATTATTTATCCCCTCTTTTTCAGTCTCCCCCCAACCCCATTCCCATTTTACAACAGTGGCACTATTAAACTATACTTTTTACTTCACATTTAAAATCTTTGGAATCAGGATAAGTCTTTTCAATGCACCACTATAATATATTCATGTATCTATATCCCTGTATCTATATATATTTGTATTTTTAGCACCACATAAAATAACTATAACTGATGACATATGGTACAAACTAGATTTATTCTAAGTATCTGCCTGAACACTAACAAATAAAAATAAAGGGAGAAAACTGGGTGAGAATTGTAAAACATGTGAGAAAATTTTGGCTAAAATTCATTATCTACTTGATTTTTTTAAGGTAACTTAAAAAAATTATAGCAAAACAGGAATAGAGAACTTCCAAAACCTACAGTATATACCATTCTTAAAGGTCAAAGCATTTTCTCTGATATCAACACTTATTGTTGGTCCTAATTAGTACATCAAAGCAAGAGGGGAAAAAATATTACTTATAAAGAATTTACAGATAAAGTATTAGAATTAGTAAGAATGTTTAGCAAAAGTCATACATACAAATTAAGGTTAAGGACCAACTTAATCTTAATGTGTATGGCTCTACAATCTTAGGCACACATTTTTTACACTCTAGCAAAAAATGCTTTAAAATATACCCATGTAATGAATTATGATTTAAAATAATATGTAAAATCATAGCACTAAATACATAACTAGGACTAAATTTAACAACTCTTGTACAAAGCCTTTAGAAAAATTTACACAACTTAATGAAAGGTATTATGAAAACATAAGATACATAGAGAACTGTGCCATACTGTGGGCAAGACAATTCAGTATCACAAAATTGTAAATTTTCTCCAAAGTAATAATAATTTCAATAAAAATTCCAAAAAAATCTAGAACATGCCAAGTTTATTCAAAACTTTAGATAAGAGTAAAAAGTAAAAAAAGAAAAGGTGAAAAAAAGATATAAGAATATAACATAACCTAAACGCTTTCTGAGGTCCCAACTCTTCTCACTATTTCCTAGTTGTTGGAATGGACGGAAAACCTCATAAGCAGTTCCTTACTTCACCTCTGCTTTGCATGCGGACTTCCGAGTTGAAAAACAGCCCAGTGGTAGATGGAATTTGCTCCAGGACTTAAGAACAGTAAATGACATAGCTGAGCCTTGAGGTTCCTAACCTCTACACTATAATAGACAAAGTGCTAGTCAATAGGCCTTTTATTCTAAGAACCACCTTCCCTCTGTAACTTGATTTACGCCACTATTAGAACCTCTACTCAGAATATT
>NW_006399970.1:707554-715592 GCF_000299155.1 Elephantulus edwardii
AGCAGGAAGTAGCTAAGAGAATACGCCATCCCCTTTTCCTTATGAATCAGGGTGAAGTCTCTCTCAAGGAGGAGTGATAGGGAATGGCAAAGACACTGACAAAGGAGATTAATCAGAACTGGCTTAGACAAGCACTGTGGCAATGGACAATTAAAATAAACATTCAAGGGGGGGAAAGAAGAACGAACTGGGGAGGAGGGTAGAGAAAACAGTGCAACAATGAATGAAAACCCAAAATCTCTGGAAATGTTCATTAAAACTAATAAAATTTAAAAAAAAAAGAACATACCATAAAAAACGCAAGAGTAAGCCACAATATGGAATACACATAATCTAGAAAGAATTAGTATATTATTACATAATTATTTATAAAAATCAATGGAAGGCAATCAAAGTTATAGGAAAATAAGTAATTGACTTGAATACACAAATTCCATAGATGAGGAAACAAAACTGCTAGTAAACTAAGGTAAAGATGCTAAATTTCATTATTAATCAGGTAAATGTAATTTAAAACACAAGGTACCATTTCATTCCCACTAAATTAGCAACAATTAACAGCCTAATATAGCCAAGTGCTGAGTAGGATATAGAAAACCTAATGCTGCTCCTACTGCTAGTACAACAGCTTTAGAAAATAATTTGGCATTCTATTACAGTGGGACAATCACATATCACCACCTAGTGTAACAGACTGAATTATGTGCTCCACCCTAAAATAGGTACTGTATATCCCAACCCACAGATATGTGAGTATGGAATTGCACTGCCAACCTAAAGGCAGGTAGTTTGAATCCACTAGCTGTTCCGCAGAAAAAGATGTGCAATCTCTTCCCATATGATTTACTGTCCCTGAAAACCCTTTAGAGGGTCTGCCTGAGTTGGTTCCTGATTACTAGGAGATGAGGATGAATTCTATCTAGGAACAGGGTTTTCTTTGTTACGTTAACAATCATATCCATGTAATCTAATAATTTTTGAGATACAAAAGGAGTTATTTAGACTCAGAAGCAAGTTGGCAAAACAGAGGGGAGGACACACACAGATAGGAAGTCACAAGCCACAGGATCAGGGAAATGAACCAGAGAAGGTGATGCTGAAAAGATAAGGACCTTTCTTCCCTCGAGTCAGGGCCCAGAATTTGAACTTCTAGCTTCCTGAAAGGGACCTCTAATGCCTAGTGGCAAGACACTTTTCTGCAATCCCAAAGGCGTGTGGCTTGAGGACACCAGCTGCTCCACAAGAGAAGGGATGCACAATCTCCTTCCTTGTGATTAACTGCCTCTAAAAGCCTGCTGGAGGGTGAGCTACGGACTGGCTCCATCTCTACAGTAAATAACAACTTCCTAAACTATGAGAAAACAAACTTCTGCTTATTAAATTTAACCACTTGTGGACTTTCAGTTTTAGCAGCATAAAAAACCAGAAAAATCTCAAACTAGGTATCTGCCCTAGAAAATTCTTGTGTTTATCTGACGACAAGGTCAAACAGATTTACAAAAATGCTGTCTGTAATAGCAAAAATTGGTAACAAAAAATCGGTCATCCCTAGTAGAATGTGAAATCTAATAAACTCTGAAATATCATATAGTGAAATACTGAATACACCAAATGTACCAGTGAAAAGAATTATAGCTATATGAAAGAAAATGAATAGTGCTCATGATTAGAAACATAACAATGAAAAGTCATAAAATTCATACATTATGAATCAATTTATGTGCACTTCAAAAACATGCAAAACTAAATTATATTGTTTGCAATTAAAAACATACAGGATGAAATGGTAGAACAGTGAACCAAAATTTAAGATATTAGTTATCTCAATGGAAAAGGGAAGGGCATGGGATCATGGAAGAGTATGATCCTATGGTATCCCAATAAATTCAATTCTATTGGGACTTCAAAAGTAGGAGTAATATTCTTTTAATATTTGCTGTTTGGTACACAAGTATTTGAAGAATGGTTACTCTTTACATAATGTGTTGTTATCATTGTTGTGTACTACAGAGTCAGAATCGACGCACTGCTGACCCTCCAGCAGGTTTAGATAATCGCATGGGAGGAGACTACTGGTCCTCCTATAGAACAGCTGGTGGTCTCCAGCCACCAGCCTTCAGGATTGTAGCATAGCTTCTTGCCACTAGGCCACCAGAGCTCCCTGGTCTTTAAACACTAGACATACTATAAAAGTTATTTTGTATTTTTAAAAAAAATAATAAAAGAATAAAACCCAAATTTGTTGACTCCCTAAATTCTCCAATTATAGAAATAATGAGAATATTTAAAGGAAGAAAAGTTAGTTTCCTAAGCAACAGAAGAATGCCAACTCAGCACATTTTCTTACTCCTTACCTGTGGCACACAAAAAACAGTTCTTTTTCTTTTTTCCTGCTTTGCAGACATTGACAATGCTCAGCAGACGCTCATCATTTGGTGTAAAAATGTCTCTCTGTAATGCATGCTTGATTGCCGTCATTTTTTCTTAGCTCAGAATTCTGAAAAAAAAAAAAAAAAATTCAGAACAGCAGTATTAAGCTTACCTGAAAATCATGCCATCTTAGACTTTTCCATCGATGACTAACCACTGATAGTCTACATTATAAAAATCAGAAGCTGTAAGTTCAAAAATAAGTTTTGAAAAGGACTCATATCATCAAACTTTAAAATATGAAGTGTGTGATGCTTCACACACTTTTATAATTGTTATTTGCTGTCAATCAGAAGTGACTCATAGTTGACCTTCCAGCAGTTTCAGAGGCTGTAAATGGAAAAATAAGAATGTCTGCATTTCTCCTGCTTAACGCTGGAACATCATATAATACAACAGAAGCACTATAATTCAAATGAGAAAAAATATGGATTAAAATATTTTAAACTCTTGCTCAATCCTTAAAAATAAAATAAAATGGAAAAGAAATAAGATTTCTATATTCAGAACTCTTTGAACTAAGCAAGAAAAAGAACACCCAGTGAAAAAAGTGAGCAAAGGATCTGTACGAACATTTCTTCAAAGATATACAAACAGACAAAAAGCACTTGAAAAGATGCTTAACGTTATTAGTGATCCCCAGGGACGAAGTCAACATGAATAGATTCAGAACACACTTCTTGGCAATTTTATGTGATACACAGTAAGACAACTCTGTAGGTCTTGTTTGTAATCTTATCTTCCTTTTGCTTTTTATTGTGATTTGAGTGAAAATTTACAGAGCAAATTGGTTTTCCCTTCAAAAGTTTACTTTCTGTTTGATGATACTGACTACAATCCCCACACTGTAACAGTACTCTCCCTTCTTCCTCCCTATGTCCATTTGTCGTCTTTCCTATCCTTGCCTGTCTTCGGAGCTTTATCCTTGGGCAAGTGGTACCCTTTTAGTCTTTTCCGGGTGCCAGTTCTACAGAGTGTATTCCTCCCTGGTATCACGAATCACCTAATGACCTGTTTACTGTTTGGATAGAAGTTAAATTATACAGCTGATTTTAGTGATCTTAGGGCTGAAGGGTGATTAAGAGTCGTAGTCTTGGAGGTTCTGCTAGTCTCTATCAGACAAGCAAGCCTAGTTGGTTTTTTAAAATGCTTTTTCATTTCCCTCCTACTCTATTGTTGTTGTGTACCACAGAGTTGGAGTCGACCCATAACTGACCCTCCAGTGGGTTTTCAGAGGCAGTTAATCACAGGGGAGAGGACTGCCCATTCCTCTTCCCCAGAGAAGCTCATGGATTCCATCTGCACACCTTGGAGGTAGCAGTACAGCTTCTTTCTGCGAGGCCACCAGAGCTCCCTAAGGATCTTCAATCATAATTCCTTCCAAAGCAGTCAGTAATAGCCAGGAACCATTGAGTTCTTCTGTGCTCATGGTTGTGGAGATTGGAGTTCACTGGCACCATTAGTCTTTTGGTCTAATAATCTGATTTTCTACATTCTTTTCTGCTACAAATGTGGAAAGACCAGTTAGTTTTATCTTAGATGGCCCTTCATAAGCCTTTAAGTGCACTGCCTTTGTAGAATATGTGACACCAGTTACCTTGATGTCCATGACTACGGCTCTGGCTTTCCAGGCCCGGCAATGCTTTCCTTCAAGGTATTTGGTTATGGCTAAGGTATTTCATTAGTTGTGTATCATTTGCTATTTACATCACATATAGAGGAATATGTAGAAATATCATCTGCCCAATATGTAAATTTGTGGGTATTGTCTCTCATTCACTCTTGGTTGTATTCTTTTTTATAATTTATACTTGTTTATTTACAAAGTTCATATATATATATGTTCACACCACATCTTTCCCATTTCCTTGACCTTCGCCTCCTTCCACCATCCAAATTGTGCGACCCTATCATTATCGTCCTCTCATCCCGCCCATCCTCACTGGATCCTCATACTTGTTCTATAACAATGGTCTCATACACTATTTGTTCTTATGAGACTGAGTTAGTTCACTTAGCATTATGCTCTCTAGTCCCTCCCAAGTTAGGTAGAAATTTACAAAATTATTGCTCCTGCGTGCTGCATTGTATTTCATTGTGTGATTGCACCATCCTTTTTCAATCTATTCCACTGTGGTTTGGGCATTTGGGATGTTTCCATGTTCTTGCGATAGTGAATAAAGCTGCTATGAACATTGTGCCATTTGTGCCTCAGTTCTCATTCTCTCAGGGTATATTCCAAGCAGTGGAACAGCTGGGTCATATGGAATTTCTATGGTCAGCTTTTTTACGAAGTGCCAAACTGCCTTCCAGAGTGGTTGTACTTAGCAATTCTGCTCCTGGGTTTATATCTCAAAATACTGAAATCATATGCTCACACAGAAACATATACATGAAGGTTCACAGAAGCTTGAGATACAAATGTTTAAAAGTGAAAGTAAGCTAAATGTTCAACTGATTAAGTGAGCAGAACCGTTAAATAAGCAGCTAATAGTCACTTAATGGAATATCACCCAAAAGAAATAAACATTTTGTGATACACTATAAAGACCTAAATAAATGGAAAAATGTTCCCTGTTCATGGAAAAAAAGGCTCAATATTGTGAAAATGACAATACTACCAAAAGCAATCTACATGTTCAACGCAATCCCAATTAATTTTTCAAGTAAATCTAAAGGAAATTTGTTAAGTTTATTTGGAGATGAAAGAGACCCTAAATAAGCAAGGCACTTCTGAAAAACAAAAATGAAGTGGGAGGTAGAGCACACCATTACCTCAAAACCTACTAAATAGCAGTAGTAACCAAAACAGCATGGGTCTGGTACAATGACAGGCACACAGAGCAATGAAACAGAATTAAGAACACACAAATGGACCCAGCTATTGATGGTGAACTGCTATTTGAAAAGGAAATAAAACCTATCAAATGGGGAAATGACAACTTCTTCAACAAATGGTGCTGGCAAAACTGGACTGCTAGTTGCAGAAAACAGAAACAGGATCCACATCTCCCACCATGCACAAAAATCAACTCAAGGTGGATCAGAGACTTGAGAACAAAACCCAAACCCATAAAGTTCTTAAGAGACAAACTGGGATCAAGGTTAGAAGGTCCAGTCTATGGTATAAGGAGATTGCCAAATATAGCTAGAAATGCACAATCTGAAGCAGATAAAATTGATGAATGGGGCCTACTAAAGATTAAATCTTGTGTTCATCAAAAACTTTCCAACAGAGTGAAAAGAAATTCTATTGACTGGGAACAAACATTTGGCAATACCATTTCAGACAAGGGTGTCATAACGAAAGTTTACAGAATACTTCTGTGCCTCCAGAAGAAAAAGACTGATAATCCAATTACAAAAAGGACAAGAGGCATGAAAAGACCTTTCACAGAGGAGCACATCTGGATGGCCAACAGATACATGAAGAAATGTTCAGAATCAATAATAAGAGAGAAGCAAATCAAAATCACAATGAGATACCACCTTACCCTAGTAGCAGTGGCAGCAAGCAATAAATGCTGGAGAGGATGTGGCAAGATAGGAACTCTTAGACATTGTTGGTGGGATTATAACATGGTTCAGCCACTCTAGAAGGCAGTTTGGTATTTCCTCAAAAAGCTGAACAGAAATTCCATATGACCCAGCAATTCCACTACTTGGAATATACTGGGGGTGGGGGGGAGGAGAGAACTGAGGCACAAATGGAGACTTATACACCAATGTTTATAACAGTGTTCATGACTAGAACATGGATACAGCCCAAAATGCCAAACCAAAATGGATGAATTGAGAATTTATAGTATAGTCACATAATAGAATATTATGCTGCATGCAGGAGCAATGATTTTGTAAATTACTACCTAACATGGGAAAGACTGGAGAGCATAATTCTACATGAACTAACTCAGCCTCATAAAGGCAAATACTGTATATAATCATTATTGTAAAATGAGTCAGAGGATTCAAGGAGGGGAGATTGAGTGCTTAATCATAGGGTCATAAAATGTGATGGGTTGAGCAAGGGGTGAGGAAAGGAAAGGAGAAAAAATTCGTTTGTGAAAAGCAATGTATACAAACTTTGTAAGTAAACTAGTATAAAATAAAACAAGGGGGGGAAGAAAAGAATTAAATACTGACATATGTTCCAATATGGATGAATCCTGAAAACACAATGCTAATTGAAAATAAGCCAGTCTTAAAAGATCAGGTGCTGTATGGTTCCAATTACATGAAATGGCCAAAATAGGATGGAACCCTGCTGGCATAGTAGATGTTGGGGTCCACCAGGCACTCTGGGCAAAAGAGGTGTCAGTCTGTTACCACAAATATTTACCTCCAGAAATCTTATTAGGTAGTCCTACTCTACTTAACAACAATAACATTGAGAGAGAGACAGAGAGAGAGAGAGAGATATCAGTTGGCCCAGTGAAGAGAAACTGATGTGACCAAGACAAAGAGAGAGAGAGAGAGAGATATCAGTTGGCCCAGTGAAGAGAAACTGATGTGACCAAGACAAAGGTGGGTGATTTTTAGTTTGTGGCCCTCCGGCCAGTCTTCCATTGTTTTTGTTCAGACATTACTCTAGGTCATATAGCCCTGGTGTACAAGTTGCCATCCTGCGGTCACTTGTGGTTGAACACTGTGACACGGATGTGTCAAATGTGTTAATAGTTGGCTACCCAATGCGGACTGAGAGTGGGGTGGAGCTCCCCGATTAAACAAGCGTGGAAGGAGCAGTGGCATCCACTTCCATAACTGCTTGCCTTCAGAAACCCTATGAACCTGGAGAGAGGATGAAAGGCACCCAAGCGTCGAGGACTCTCCTTCATAGGGTCACTATGAGCCACCTGTGACTAGACCGCACTTAACAACAACTCTACTCTATGTGGGTTAGGGTTAGGGTTAGGGTTAAGCTGTATTGCAACTCCAAAGGCACATGGTTTAAATTTACCAGCTGCTCTGTGGGAGAATGAGTAACCTCTTTCCAGGAGATTTGTTGTTGTTATGTGCCCTCAAGTCACTTGCGACTCATAGTAACCCTATGTACAACAGCCCTAAACACTGCTCTATCCTGTGCCAATCACACTGCCTCTGACACACCCATCCCGATTACCCCAGTCACTGACTCAATCCACCTCATAGGGAGTCTCCACCCTCCCAAGCATGATGTCCCTCTCCAAGGACCTGTCTCCTCCTTAAATGTCCAAAATATGTCATATGAAGCCCCAGAATCCTTGCCTCCAAGGAGCAGCCTGGTTTAACCCTCTCCAGGATGAATCTGTTTTCTAGGCAGTCTCTTCTCCAGCACCACCGCTCAAAGGCATCAATTCTCCTTCTATTCTCCCTAGTTATTGCCCAACTCTCTGATGCATAACAAGTGATTGCAAAGACCATAGCCTGTATCAGACGCACCTTAGTCAACAGAGTGACAACACCATTGCTCTTCAGTACTTTGGAGAGGTCCCTAACAGCAGACTTTCCCACTGCAATACGTTTTTTGATTTCCTGGCTACTGGTGCCAAGACTGTTGACTGTGGAGCCAAGCAGACCAAAGTTGTTAACAATCTCAATCTCTTCACCATCCATCCTGATGCTGCCAATT
>NW_006399970.1:717610-730258 GCF_000299155.1 Elephantulus edwardii
GTATGGATATTATCCTGTCACTCACAATCTTGTACTTCAAGACAGATACAGAAATCACTTTTTTAACTATGAAAGCAACTCCCATTTTTTCTTGCCTTCTCATCTCCGGAGTAATATATCATATGATCATCTGACTCATAATGCCCCATGCGGGTCTGTCTCATCTCTCCAATGCCTAGTATGTCAATATTTATGGGTTTCATTTCTTTCTTAACAATATCTAATTTTTCTACATTCATGGTTCTCACATTCCATGTTCCAATCACTAGTATCTGCTTACAACTGTTCTTCTTCCTTTGTATTTCCATACTTGAAAGTTCTACCTCAGTTGCCCTCTGTTAGTCTATGCCTCAGTTCCAACTCGATGGCAAATAACAACCTATCCTGTGGGATAAGTATTTGTTGAAATTGACTTAACGAAAATCAAATGAGTCCAGATCAGGTAAATGAGTGACTGCTAATGCACACAGGATTTCTTTCTGAGATGATGAAACTGTTTCTGAATTACAGGTGATTGTACAATCTTACAAACATACTAAAAATTAGTGACTTACTTTAAAAAAATGAGGGGTTTTGATATATGAATTATATCACAATAAAGCTGTTTGACAGTATTTTTTAAATTTTCTTTCTCTTTTCTAACACAAAGTCTTTTCTGAAACACACGTGTTATTTTTTAAAAAATATATTTTTAATTTTTTCAGTATATATGTATGGATATATGCATATTGTTGAATGCAGACGGACAATATCTCAGTGTTGAGCTTGCCTAAAGGAGCTCTGGTAGTGCAGTGTCACGTGTTGCATTGAAAAACCAAACAAACGCTCAGGAGAGGACATCCAGCAGCTGCTCTGCAGAAGATGGGCAGTCTCCTCCCTTAAAGATACACAGCCTTAGAAACCAGAGAGAAAGTTAGTGGGCACATAATGGACTGGACTCAGCCTAGACTAGAAAATTAACAATGTAGCAATGCTTCTACTGGAAAATGAAGAAACTGTATAATGGACTGGACTCAGCCTAGACTAGAAAATTAACAATGTAGCAATGCTTCTACTGGAAAATGAAGAAACTGTGTGAGAAAATTACTTACAATAAATTCTTCTAAGACAATTGATTCTTTTGTAACTTAAGTCCCTCCATCTTTACCCAACATATAAAAGCTTGTATTTTTGCTCTTACCTCCCCAAACAGCTTTTCTTACTAATTTATACTTATCTTTATCCTTCCTTCCATCCTCTCTTAAAACTCTAATCAACCCTTTTTGACATCTCCCTCCCTCTCTGTTCTCTTACTCTAGCCTCTCCTAGCTTAACTCCTTTTCCCAAGTAACTAGAGGTACTACTCATTTCCAGCACCAAAACTGTTCTCTGAATCGTGCCCTATCCTGTGCCATTCTCATCATCTCTGATATATTTGAGCCCACTGTTACAGTCACTGTATAAATAAATTCTTGTTAAAGCTTTCCTCTTTTACATTGACCCTTCCACCTTTGCAAACAGGATGTCTTTTTCTCAGGTTTGGCCCCTCCTAAAAATATGCTCAAAGTATGTGAGATGGTGGCTTTACCATCGTGCTTCCAAGGAACATTGCGGTTGCATTTTTTTCTAACACATAAATCACACTGATTCTTCTTTTGTCATCCTTATTTACTGTCCAGTTTTCAGATGCATAGCAAATGATGGGGGAAAAACATGGCTTGGACCAAATAAACATGTCTTTAAATGGATACCACTGCTCTCCAGCACTTGGGAGAGATCTCTGACAGTATATTTTCCCAACATTATCTTTGATCTCTTGACTGCTGGTGCAAATTGTAGATCTAAGTAAAAGGAAATTATTGACAATGTCATCTTTCTCCATCTATCATGATGCTGCCTAGTAGCCTAGTTGTGAGGACTTTTGTTTTCTGGATGTTGAGATATAATCCATATTGAAGACAAGTCTATGGCAAGCGTTTTAAGTCCTCTTCACTTTCAATGAAAGCAAGTTGCTGATAAATCTTCCACCAATTCTTATGCCACATTCTTATAAAGCTCAGTTTCTGAAATGATTTGTTCAGCACACAGATTGAACAGGAATGGAGAAAGGCTACAACCCTGATGCACACTTTCTGATTTTAAACCATGTAGTGTTGTTTCCTTGCTTTGTTCAGACAACAGGTCTAGGTATAGGTTTTGCATGAGCAGGATTAAGTATTCTGGGATTCTAATTCTTGTCAACAGCCATCATCTGTTGTGATACACACAGTCAAAAGACTTTGCATAGCCAATAAAACACAGGAAGACATCCTTCTGGTATTCTCTGCTTTCAGCCAAGATCCATCTGACATCAATGCCCATTCCTGCTCACTTAATATGCTTGAGGGCATAGACACAGTGCTAACAAGCACACCACCATCCTATTTGACACCTTGACTCCATCCTATGTGATGATGTGACACTGTGACTGGTAGTTTACTATCTCTGGCTTATGCTCGTGTAATTTCTTTTGTCCTGAAATTCTTTTCTTCTTATAACATTATGGGCATACCTCAAAGATTGTTGTTAAGTGCCGCTGAGTTGCTTGTGACTCATAGTGACCTGTGTACAACAGCCCTGAAACCTGCTCTATTCTGTGCCAATCTTACCGTCTCTGGCATACCTACCCCCATCACCCCATTCACTGAATCAATTGATTTCATCAAGAGTCTTCCTCTCTGGCACTGTCCCTCTACCCTTCCAAGCACGATGTCCTTCTCCAAGGACTGGTTCTTCCTTGCAACACACCCAAAGTATGTCTGACAAAGCCTCAGAATCCTTGCCTCCAAGAAGCAGCTTGGTTTCACCCTCTCTAGGCCAACCCTGGCTAAACTGTAGAAGTCAGGGGAAAAAAAAGACTATTAAAAGAAAACTATCCCAAACTTCTCCAACAGGGTAAAAAGGGAAGCCACAGACTGGAAAAAAGAATTTGGTAATAATTTATCAGATAAGGAACCTATATCCAGAATTTATAAAATACTTGAGCACCACAACAAGATAAAGGTAAATAATCCAAATGAAAAATGGGCACAGGACATGGACACTTCACCAAAGAAGACATTCAGATGGCAAACAAGCACATGAAGAAATGTTCAAAATCCCTAGCTCTAAGAGAGATGCAAATCAAAACAACTATGAGATATCATCTCACCCCAGTCAGAATAGCAAAATTTAACAGAACAGAAGCAACAAATGCTGGCGAGGTTGTGGAGAAACTGGAACCCTTATTCACTGTTGGTGGGAATGTAAAATAGTGCAACCACTGTGGAAGGTGGGATGGTGCTTTCTCAAAAAGTTGTAAATAGAGATACCATTTGACCCAGCAATTCCACTACTGGGAATATACCCCAAAGAGATTATAACTGACATCCAAGCAGATATATGCACACCCATGTTTACTGCAGCTTTGTTCACAATAGCAAGGAGCTGGAAACAAACGAATGGATAGAGAAGCTGTGGTATATTCACACAATGGAATACGACGCTGCAATGAAAAACAAGGAACTCATGCACTGTTATCCAAAATGGGTGACCCTGGAGGACATTATGCTGAATGAAGTATCTCAGCAAAAGGACAAAGACTGCATAGTGCCACTGTTGTAAAACAGGGGTTGGGGCGAGACTGAGAAAGATGGGTTCAATAATGTATACTGCATTGAAACAGATAAGGGAGAAAATTGTTTAAAAGGAATATGTGATTAGGTATTTTTGTCATGACAGCAGTCCAGAGCGAAGGCTGCATAGTGGAGTGGACCTGGGGGAGGGTTTGTAAAACAAAGAAAGAATTTTTCTTTTATTTTTCCAAGAGGGTCGTGTACTAGGGGGCAGGGTTGGGAGGGGAGAAAAGTGCAACAATGAATGAATGAATGGGGGGGGAGAGAAAACTATCCCACCATGAACACAACTTCTTCTCTACAAACATGCTGTTGTTACTAGGTGCCAACAAGCTGATTAAGACTCAAAGTGAACCTGTGAACAGGAGACTGAAACCTTGCCCTATCCTGCACCGTCCTCATGGTCTCTGCCGTGTTCAAATCCACTGCTGCAGTCACCATGTCAATCTCTATTACTGAAGGTCTTCCTCTCTACTATCAAAGCACTTAGAAACTATGGTTTTCACAGAGCTACAGTCTCTCCTCCATGGCATCTTCAAGTTTGTGTTCCTAAAACTTGGCAAGGACACCTAGCAAGCATTCCATAAACTGATCAATTAAAGATGACAGCACCAAATAATCTAACAACTACAGCTTCTGTAAAGTTCCTTCTTTCTGTTACACCTGTAAACACAAAGCCAGGCTCACAATAGGACCTGACCTGAGTTCTCCATTGTTAACATCAAACTGATTACTGAATTTTTAAGCTATGTCCATTTAATAGTATAGTATCTTGCTAACGCCTTATACATTTCCAGAACTCTCAAAGTTCCACTAACAGATAATTTTAAAACACAGCTTTCATTACATCTAGCTTTTGCTCAAGACTTTCCTAGTGGTCTTGCACATACTCCAATTACTTAGTTCATTTCAGGTTTTTAGTCTTTGATTAAGTGCTTTTCCAAAAAGAAAGTAGTAAAAAGCTGTACTGTGATTCCAAAGGCATACAGTTCTGACTCTACGGTACAAATACAGTTCGAATCTACCAGCTGCTTTACAGAAGGACGGGCAATCTCTGTCTATGCAGTTTACTGCCTCTGAAAACTGGCTGAAGGGTCATTTATGCATTGCTTCTGACTCCAGGGCCCACACTAAGAGTAACAACAGTTGAAGTTTGATTGATTGAATAAGAATGTTAAGTCTCAATCTTTTACCTCAGTTTCAGCTGCACCTAATAAACAATAATAAATAATACAGCATTTGCTGACCAACTGGATCATGAGATACGTTCAGTGTAGTTATGCAGTAACTTTCAGGCACCCTGAAGTGATTAATTGGCAAAAACTAGTCAAATAAATGATGAATTAAAAAAATTCCACTGCCACGAAGTTGATTCCAACTCACAGCAATAATCCATTGGGTTTCCAAGGATGTGTCTCTCTAAGGAAGGAGCCTGCACATCTTTCTCTTATAGAGGAGCTGGTGGATTCCAACCACTTAACGTGTGGCACAACATGTGATGCACTACAATACCAGAGCTCCTTGAATGACCAGCTAATAGTGATCACCATCTCCCACAACGTTCCTTTTTTTTGTGTTCAATGCAAGTATTGAATGTACAAACCTTTACTGGGAAAATAAGAGGACTAAGTATACCTCATAAAGAAGTTGCTGTTGTGGATTGCTATTGAGTTGAGTATGACTCTTAATGACTCTATGAACAAAAGACCTAATGCCTTTCCATAACTATCGTCATTTCTCCAAGTTCATAGTGTTTCCACAGGCATGTAGTTTAGGAAGTGGATGCCACGTCTGCTTCCAAACGTGTTTTGCTGGGAGCTCCACCAAATACTGTCCACACTGGGAGGCCATTATGGTATTTGATACATCAAGCATCACAGCAAACCCAGATAACCTCAGGACAGCAAACTAATGAAGAATGATGTACAACAAAGAAGAATGTTACTCCAAATATAGCAACACTACTCTCACTTAGCAGTGGTTAAGTGTGATCAAGTTGAATGTGATTAATAGTGACCCTATGAACAAAAGACCTGA
This sequence comes from Elephantulus edwardii, assembly GCF_000299155.1. NCBI lineage: Eukaryota > Metazoa > Chordata > Mammalia > Macroscelidea > Macroscelididae > Elephantulus > Elephantulus edwardii. Next base: position 723,280 of record NW_006399970.1, read on the forward strand.
ACTCTGTTCTCTAATTAACATAATTTCTGTATGATTCAAGTTTATAGAGTTTCCAGAGGCATCTGGTTTAAGAAGTGGATGCTACTCCTACCTCCAAACCTGAATCAATCTGGAAGCTCCTCCAAACACTGTCCATGACAGGTAAACATTATGGTATTTGACACAACTATGGCACATGGTGGACAGTGTTTGGTGGAGCTCCCCGATTAAAACAAGCTTGGAAGAAGGAGTGGCATCCACTTCCAAATATAGTTGCCTCCAGAAACCCTATGAACCTGGAGAAATGATGAAAAGTTATACAAGTGTTCAGGTCTTTAATTCAGAGGGTCGCTATGATCCACCTATGATTCAATGGCAATTAATAACAACAACAACATGGCAGTGTTCAGCATCACAGCAGCTCCAAGTTATTCAGTACAACAAACAGACAAATGATTGCTGTACCACTTAAAGAATAAGGACGTTAGGCATAAATAAAATGCACCGACATGTGGAAGGAAAACCGGCAATCTCCTCCAGTGCAATTTACAACCTCCAAAAACCTGCTTCAGCATCAGCTATGAGTCAGCTTGATCGCTGGCAATCCTCAGTAAGTATTGTTCCTTTGAGTATGTTATCAATCAATCGAGAAGAGTCACTCCTTGGAAAAGGCCATCATATTTGGAAAAATATGAGGTTAACAGACGAGAGGAAGGCTCTCAAAGAGATGGGCTGACAATGACTACAAAGGATTTGAGCACTGGAGAGATTGTGAGGATGGCGCAGGATCAGGCCGACTTTTGATCAATTGGTGGTACCAAACATCAACTAAGTGGCAGGCTCCTCTAGAGAACATGACAATTATGTTCATGCCTCTGCCATTCTTGGCAATTTCATTCTAAAAGTGAACTAACTGACTCTACAGTCTTTATAATACTTTCTGGAAGGTTGTAAATCATGCATTTGGAGGTTCTTTAACATTATTTTCCAGGTCCAAGACCTTAAGGGAGCTCTAGTGGCTTTTTGGTAAGGAGCTACACTGCCAACCCAAAGACAAATAATTCCAATTCATTGTAATCTCAATAGAAGAAAGACGGGCGGTCGGATAGTCAGTTATGAATTGGTTCCGACTTGGAGTTAACACAACAATTTATGTGTGCCGCTGTTCCACAGGTAGCTAGCCACTGCTTCCTCTGCGTCTTGGTTTTTCTTAAATTTAGTTGTATTCTTCTATACGGTGGACTTGACCTGACAGTCTGTCAGTGTGAATGGCCCCTGTGGGACGGGTCTCAGGGGCTGTCCACACACCTTGGAACATTTCCACTGTGATCAAGAAAAGAAGGCGGCACACGGAGACAAGGTAATACGACTTTTAAAACTGAGAAGAAAACGTGTATTTAGACAAAAAAGTAGACAGTGTCCTTTCTCCGTCCACACCAAAGCTCCAATGAGAACAGGAACACAAATGAAATCTAGTTCCTAAAGGCGGAGCCAGAAAGGGCCATTTGAGGAAAGCCCTCCCTGCTCCACATTTTTCCCGATCCCGGGACAAGTCGGGGGAGCTCCATCAGAACTTTACGTTCTATACAGACAGGCCGGAAAAGAAGTGGTGGCGGTCGTGGGGGCCTGTCCGCGCGTCTTGCGGTACCCAAACACTCAGCTAGCAGAGGGAGAGGTGTAGCCTCAGACCCCAGCGCCCGGGTTCGTCTGCTCGCCGCCGCCGGGACACCGGGCGCACCATGGCCGGAAGCTTACCGCAGGACCGGACTGAGCCCGGCGGCGCCGAGCGGGTCCTCCAAGACGGACACAGGACGAAGAGGACGGCCGACAGCTCGTGGAAAGCTCTTTTCGATGAGGATGAGCCGTGAACAGGAAGCGACCGGTTCACTGCCACTTCCCCTATCCGGGCACGTGATAAACCTGCGAGCCGGAAGTCAACCCCATAGAGAAGGAAGAAGAAGCGGTGGGAAAAAGGGAACAGCCAATAGGCACTCGGGTCGTGATCGCATGGGCGGGGCATAGGGTGTGGCAAGGACAGAATGGGATGGGCTACCCTAGAAAGTTGGAAGGGCTGCATTTGGATGCGCTTCAGAAGCTGTTGAATGTTTCAGTAATTTGTTTTAAGAACAAGTCAAATGAAATTTTTACTTATATCTTTGTCTTACCTTGGGCATGTTGCTTTGTTGTTGATGCTGTGAGATACCGTCAAGTACAACTCAGCGGCCCTATGAACAACTATCTGAACACTGTCCTATCCTGTGCCATCCTCGTAACCTCTGACACACTCAAGGCCATTACCACAGTCACTGTGACAACCTACCTGTTTGAGAAGGTATTCTTCTCTTTCGCCACCTCTCCACCTTCCTAAGTATGATGTCCCTCTCTGTGCCCAAATTATATGACACGAATCATATTTGTCTCTAAGGAGCCCTATGGCTGCACCTTTTTCTAGTAGAGGAAATTTCTTGGAAAGGTATATCATGCTTGGAAAGGTGGGAGGTAGGTAAACAAGAAGAAAAACCTTGAAAGATGGATTGACACAGTGACTGCAGCCGTGGGCTCAACTATGTCAGAGATGATGAAGATGGCACGGGAAAGGGCAGAGTTCAGACCTGTTGCTCATAGGATCCCTTTGAGTTATACTTGACAGCACCTGAAAACAACAACAGGCACCAGAGCTCCCTCTTTATTTCATAGGAGATCAATTAAGACCTTCCTGATCGTTTATAAAATATGAAAAGTTAGGATATGACTTTGATTACTAAGGTGTGCCTGACCCAAGTTCTAATATTTTCAAGTGCCTCACCTGCACAAGAAAATTGTTGTTGTTGTTGTTATGTGCCGTAGAGTCGCCTACGACTCTTAGCGACCCTATGTACAACAGCCCTAAACCCAGCTCTATCCTGTGCCAATCTCATGGCCTCTGACACACCCATCCCGATTACCCCAGTCACTGAATCAATCCACCTCATAGAGGGTCTTACCCTCCTGCGCTGTCCCTCCACCTTACCAAGCATGATGTCCCTCTCCAAGGACCTGTCTCTCCTTAGAACATGTCCAAAGTATTCAGATGAAGCCCCAGAATCCTTGCCTCCAAAGAGTAGCCTGGTTTAACCCTCTCCAGGATGAATCTGTTTGTTTTCTTGGCAGTCCAGGGTACATTCCATACTTTTCTCCAGCACCACAGCTCAAAGACATCAGTTGTCCTTTTATCTTCCCTAGTCATTGTCCAACTCTCTGATGCATAACAAGTGATTGCAAAGACCATGGCCTGTATCAGGCGCACCTTACTCTCCAGAGAGACACCATTGCTCTTGAGTACTTTAGAGAGGTCCCTAACAGCAGGCTTGGCCATCGCGATATGTTTTTTTTTATTTTCTTGCTGCTGGTGCCAAGAGTGTTGACCGTGGAGCCAAGCAAACTGAAGCTGTGAACAATCTCAATCTCTTCACCATCCATCCTGGTGCTACCAATTGGTCCAGTGGTGAGAATCTTTGTCTTCTTGAAATTGAGCCTCAGTTCATACTGAAGGCTGCAGTCCTTGACCCTCTGCAGCAAGTGCATGAGGTCCTCCTCAGTTTCAGCAAGCAGGGTTGTGTCATCTGCATAACGCAGATTGTTAATAGATCTTCCACCAATCCTGATGCCACACTTCTCCTCATAGAGCCTGGTCTCTCGGATAATCTGCTCTGCATACAGGTTGAAAAGGTATGGAGATAGGACACATCCCTGGCGTACACCCTTCCCAATTTTGAACCATGCGGTGTTACCTTGCTCTGTTCTAACTACTGCCTCTTGGTCCAAGTATAGGTTTTGCATTAGCACTATCAAATGTTCTGGGATTCCCATTCTTCTCAGAGTCAGCCACAGTTTGTTATGATCCACACAGTCAAACGCCTTTGCATCATCAATGAAACACAGACTTTCTTCTGGTATTCCCTGCTTTCAGCTAAGATCCAGCTAACATCAGCTACAATATCCCTAGTACCAAAACCCCTTCTAAACCCAGTCTGGACTTCTGGCAATTCTCTGCTGATGTGCTGTTCCAGTCATTTTTGGATAATCTTCAGTAGAATTTTGCTTACATGTGAAATCAGCGATATTGTTCTATAATTTCCACACTCTGTTGGGTCACCCTTCTTTGGGATGGGAACAAATATAGACCTCTTCCAGTCAGTTGGCCAAGTGGTTGTTTTCCAGATTTCTTGGCACAACTTGGTGAGCACATCCAGGGCAGCATCTGTTAGCTGAAATATGTCAACTGGTATACCATCTATTCCTGGGGCCTTATTTTTTGCTATTTCCTTCATAGCAGCTTTAACTTCTTCCTTCATCACCATAGGCTCTTGCTCAAATGTTATTTCATTAAATTCTTCTGTATCTGCCAATTCCTTTTGATACAATGACTCAGTATACTCCCTCCATCTTCTTTTAATACTTCCTGGATCATTTAATATTCTGCCTGAACCATCCTTGATTATAGCAACCCGAGTTTTGAATTTGTTCTTCAGTTCCTTGAGCTTAAGAAATGCTGAACGTCAAAGGCATGTAACAGGTTGGGTAAAAGGCATGGAAAATTTAGATACAAATCAGCTGAATTAATTATGAAGAGGATATAGGTTTCTTTAAAAAATGATGTTCTCATAGAAGCTTTTCTATAATATACAACCATTAAGATGACTTCTACACTCATAAAAATCATGTAATGTCAGTCATATAAATTCATAGTATTTATTTTTATAAACATAAAAAATGCCTACTTTCTAAACTTCTTTCTTTTGTTAATTTATCAGAAATTTTATTTGCACACAGATCATCTTTTGTAAAAAAAATAATGTATTTTTCATTTTTACCCAACAATCATACTTTTTTCCTTCAAAATAAAGGTACTTAGAATAATAGAAACTTAGGCAACATATCTTCTGGAACATATCAGAAATTCCACAGCATAGACTATCAGTGAATACCAAATGGAGTAGATTTGGTTTTTATTTTAATCTTTGAATAATTGGGTTTCTTTGCCTTATAATATCTTCGGTGTACCCATTTATAGTGGGCCTTTGTCATCTTTGAATTACTGCAAACTCAAGAATAAAATTTAAGAAGTATTTAAAAAATGCTGAACGAGTTCTGTCCTTTTGATTTTCTGACTCTAGCTCCTTGCACATTTCATTGTAATATTTTGCTTTATCATTCCGTGCTGCCTTTTGGAATCTTCTGTTCAGCTCTTTAGTGTCTTGAATTTTTCCTTGTGCTTTGGCTTCTCTACGCTCCAGTGCAATCTTCAGAGTTTCTTCTGACATCCATTTTGGTCTTTTCTTCCTCTTCTGTCTTTGTAATGACCGTTTGCACTCTTCCTGGATGATACCTTTGACATCCTCCCACAACTCATCTGATCTTCGCTCATTAGTGTTCAAGGCCTCAAACCTGTTCCTGAGATGATTGTGCAATTCAGGTGGGATGAAATCAAAGTCATACTTTGGCTCCTGTGGGTTTGGTTTAATTTTCTGCAGCTTCAGCTTGAAATTGCATATGAGTAGTTGGTGGTCTGTTCCACAATCAGCCTCTGGCCTAGTTTTCACAGCTGATATTGAGCTTCTCCAGTGGTTTTTCCCACAGATGTAATAGATCTGATTCCTATGCATACCATGTGAAAATTAGGCAATGAATAAGGAAGACTGAAGAATTGATATCTTTGAATTGGATTGAAGTAGAGTACTGGATTGTCAACAGGATTGATATATCTTCCTGGGAGGCAGTTGTAGGGTTTTTTAAGGTGCTATCGACTTGAGTACAACTCTAGTGAGAATATTCCTTAAAAGGAAGAATAGTGATACTTTGGCCAGGTTAGCAGGAGGGACTTTGGCCTGGAGAAAGACATCGTGACTAGCAACATGAGGAAAGTATATGAGACAAAATTTTATTATCTTTGCCTCAAAGGAGCACTTTGGCTGCAATTTTTCCAAGACATTTTGTTTGTTATTTTGACAATTCATGGAATGTTAAGTATTTTTTTCCAAGACCGCAGCTCAAAGGCCCCAATTCTTCTGTTATCCTCCTTCTTTGACTAGCTTTCAGATACATAGCCAGTGATTGAAAAGACTATGGCCTGAATCAGGCATGTCCTTCTCCTAAAATTGACACCATTGCTTCTGAATAAAATGGAGTGATCTCTGACTGCACATTTTCCCAGTGCAATAAATGTTCTGATCTCCTGACAACTGGTAACAAGGGTATTGATAGTGGATCCCAAATTTTTGTCAACTTCAATCTTTTCCCCATCTATCATGATGTTGCTTATGGGTCCAATGGTGATAATTTTTGTTTTCTTGATGTTGAGATGCAATCCACATTGAGAGCTGTGTTCTTTGATACTCTGCAACAAGTGCTTCAAGTTCTCCTCACCTTCAGCAAACAAGGATGGGTCATTTACATAAAGCAGGTTGTTGATGAGTCTTCTTCTGATCCTAATGTGACATTCGTCTTCATAAGAGTTGATCTTCTCAAGTAATTTACTTAGAATACAGATTAAATAGATATGGAGAGAGGATACAACCCTGGCACCCACCCTTCCTGATTTTAACCCATACAGTGTTACCTTTTATTTGGACAACAGAAGTTGTGGCACCAGATATATCATTGCTGATGTCAGATGGATCCTGGATGAAAACAGAGAATACCAGAAGAATGTATAATTGTGCTTTATTGAATATGCAAAGACATTTCACTCTGTGGATCGTAACAAGTTATGGCTAACATTGAAAAGAATGGAAATCCCAGAGCACTTGATTGTGCTCATGAGAAAGCTATGCCTGGATCAAAAGGCTATTGTGTGAACAGAGCAAGGAAACACTACATGGTTTAAAATTAAGAAAAATATTTATCAGGGTTGTATCCTTTCTGCATACCTATTTAATCTGTTGTTGTTGTTCTTTGCCATCAAGTTCCCTGTATAGCAACCCTATGCACAGTACCTCTGAACCCTTCCCTGTCCTGAGCC
>NW_006399970.1:731393-742055 GCF_000299155.1 Elephantulus edwardii
CTGAAATTAATAATAAATTTAAATAAAACAAAAAACAACCTTAGAATAATATAGATTTACAGATAAGGTCTTCTTACTAGTTTTGTTACATAAGGGAATGCTAACAATGTAGTCCAATTCATATAAAATGACGACTATATGAATAAAGTTAAACTCATTTTTAAATAAAGAGTGTTGATTGTGGAGCTGAGCAAGCTGTAATTGTTAACAACCTAAGCAAATCTCTCGAGAAGCTGGACTCTATGAAGAATGGCAGTTCAAATCCATCAGACACTCCACAGAACAAGATTGTGTAATCTTCTGTTGTGCAAATCTTCCTTACATAGTGTACCACTTTTAATTGCATATAAAACAATGGAAAAATACCAGGGCTTGGGCTTAGATTAGGCACGCTTAATAGGTATTGTTCTGCTTTTTTCTTTCTTTTCTTTCCCCTACTTATGGTTTTTTTAATGAACATTTACAGAAAAGTTGGATTTTCATGCATTTTTTGTTGCATAATTTCCTCCCTCTCATCCTCTTAAATACTTCTTTCCTCCATCTGTTCCAATGCAGTGTTCACTATCTCCTCTTTTCTCAATTTTCTCTTAACCCTCATGTTAATCCTGTTTTATAAGAGTAGTTTTATTTTGCAGTATTAGCCTTTTTTGTGACTGAGATATTTCACTCAGAACAATGTCCTCTAGGGTCACCTATGTTGTGTAATATTTTGTGAGTTCCTTGATTTTCATGATTTTCCTTGATTTGTTGCATAATATTCCAATGTGTAAATATATTATAGTTTTTCTATCCATTCGTTGATGGGCACTTGGCTTGCTTCCATCTCTTTGCTATTGTGAATAACAGCAATAAACATAAGTGTGCATATATCTGTTTGAGTGGCAGCTCTGGTTTCTTTAGGGTATATTCCAGTAGCGGCATTGCTAGGTCAAATGGTATTTCTATTTTCAACTTTTGGAAAAGTGCCATACCACCTTCCCTTGCACCATTTTACACTCCCACAAGCAGCAAATCAGGGTTCCAATCTCTCCACAACCTCATCAGCTTTTGTTGTTTGCTGTTCTGTTGAACTTTGCTATTGTTGCTGGAGTGAATGAATGATATCTCATAGTTGTTTTTATTTTCATCTCCCCGAGAGCTAGGGATTTTGAACATTTCTTTATGTATTTGCCATCGGAATGTCTTCTTTGGTAAAGTGTCTATTTATATCCTGTGACCATTTTGTGATAGGATTGTTTATTATTTTTTCTTGTTGGATGCTGGAGTATTTTATAAATGTTAGATATGAGTTCCTATCAGATATGCCATTACCAATTTTTTTCCCAGTCTGTGGGTTTCCTTTTTGCCCTGTTGGAGAAGTTTTTTGATGTGTATACAGATTTGATTCTTAGAAGGTCTCATTCATATATTTTATCGTTTCTTGGTTGTAAGTTTTTCAGGATCCTTGGAAAACTGTTCATATTGTGGAATAGGGGTTCTAGAATTCCCCCAAGCTTTTCTCTGATGAAATTTATAGTCCTTGGTTTTCCTTCATAGGTCATTGATTCTCTGTGAGTTGCTTTTTGTGTATGGTGTGAGGTGTGGGTCTTGCTTGAGTTTTCTACAGATGATTTTTCCGATTTTGCCAACACCATTTGTTAAAGAGGCTTTCATTTCCTCACTTAATTGATTTCCTCTCTTTGTAAAAAATCAATTGAGCCCAGGTAGATGAATTGATTTTGGGATTCTTAACTCTATTCCATTGATCTATGTGTCTGTTACTGTACCAGTACCATGCTGTGGTGACCACCATGGCTGTGTGGTAGGATTTGAGATCAGGAAGTAAGATGCCGCCTACTTTCCTTCTCTTTCTTCAGAAGTGCTTTACTTATTTTGGGTCTCTACCATTCAGAAGAAATTGGAAACAGAGCAAGGAGTATGGTTCAAAATCAAGAAGGGGGTCCGTCAGGGATGTATTCTGTCTCCATACCTTTTCAATCTGTATGCAGAACAGATCATCCGAGACGCTGGGCTGTACAAGGAGGAATGTGGCATAGTGATTGGTGGAAGAGTCATCAACAACCTGCATTATGCAGATAACACAACCCTGCTTGCTGAAACTGAGGAGGACCTGAAGCGCTTGCTGCAGAAGGTCAAGGACTGCAGCCTTCTATATGGATTGAAGCTCTACATCAAGAAAACAAAGATTCTCACCATTGGGCCAATTGGTAACATCAGTATGGATGGTGAAGAGATTGAGATTGTTAACAGTTTTCGTTTACTTGTCTCCACAATCAACACTCTTGGTAACAGCAGCCAGGAAATCAAGGGACGAATTGCATTGGGAAAGTCAGCTGTGAGGGACCTCTCAAGAGTACTGAAGAGCAACGACGTCAGGCTGGAGACTAAGGTGCGCCTGATCCAGGCTATAGTCTTTGCAATTATGTGCTATGCATCAGAGAGTTGAACAGTGAATAGGGTTGATAGAAAGAGAATTGATGCCTTTGAGCTGCGGTGCTGGAGAAGCATACTGAATATACCATTGACTGCTAGGAGAACAAACAGGTTTGTCCTGGAGAAGGTGAAGCCAGAATGTTCCTTGGAGTCAAGGATTCTGAAGCTTCGTCTGACATACTTTGGGCATGTTGCAAGGAGGGTCCTTGGAGAGGGACATCATGTTTGGCAGAGTAGAGGGGCGGCGAAGGAGAGAAAGACCTTCCATGAGATGGATCGATTCTGTGACTAAAGTGATGGGAATGAGTGCGTTTGAGATGGCTAGGTTGGCACAGGATAGAACGGCATTTAGAGCTCTCGTACATAGGGTTGCTATGAGTCCCAAACAACTAGATGGCACATAACAACAACAACAACATATCACTGAAGAATAGAATTGGTATCTCTATTGGGATTACATTGTATTTGTAGATTGTCTTTGGTAGAATTGCCATTTTAAAAATATTGAGTCTTTCTATCCATGAGCATGGTATATTCTTCCATTTCTCCAGGTCTCTTTTTGTTTCTTGTATTAATGCTTTGAAATTTTCTTTGAACATATCTTTTGTGTTTCTAGTTAGATTTACTGCCAAGAATTTAATCTTGTGATTAGCTAGTGGGATCGGTATTGTTTTTCTTAGCTCTATTTCTGTATTCTCTTTGTCACTATAGAGAAATCCAATTGATTTTTGTATGTTGATCTTGTATCCTACCACTTGGATGAGTTGGTTGAGTATATCCAGTAGTTTTCTCACTGAGTTGTTAAGGTTTTCTAAGTATACTATCACATCTGCATCTAGAGAAAAATTTACCTCCTCTTTGCCAATTTGGATACCTCTTATTTCCTTTTCTTATCTTACTGCTTTCACTAAGACTTCCAGTAAAATATTGAATAGGAGAGGTGATAATGGTCATCCTTGCCTAGTTCCTGTTTCAAAAGGAAGACCTTTAACCTCTCTACATGGAGAATAATGTTGGCATATGGTTTAGCATGTATACTTTTTACAATGTTGAGGAAATTCCCCTCTATTCCAATCTTGTTGAGTGTTTTAATCAGGAAAGGGTGTTGGGTCTTTTGTCAAAGACCATTTCTGTGACAAATTATCGGATCATGTAGTTCTTGTTCTTTGCTTTGTTTATGTGAGGAATTACATCAATTGCTCTTCGGTTAAACTTTGCCACTGCTACTGGGGTGAGATGGTGGTATCTCATTGTGGATTTGATTTGCATTTCTCTTCTCATTGGCAATTTTGAGCATTTCTTCATGTATCTGCTGGCCATCCAAATATTTTCCTCTGCGAAAGGTCTTTCTGAGGCTGTAAATCTGCAGAAGCAGGCGACCTCATCTTTCTGCATGAGAGCAATTGGTAAGTTTAAACTGCCAGCTTTTAGATTAGCAGGCATTTCCTTAACCACCCTATTACCATTAGTTGTTGTTAGGCATCGTCAAGTTGAGTACAATTCATAATAACCCTATGAGTAATAGATCTGAACCCTATCCTTTCCTGTGCCCTCCTCACAGTCTCTGCCACTTGAGCCCATTCTGCAGTTACTGTGCCAGTCCATCTGGTTGAGGGTCTTCCGCCAGGAGAGCTCTCAATAAATGTGCAAATAAATGAATAAATACAATTTTTTAACTTGTGAGAGTTTCTGTGCTGTTGTTATGTGCTGTTGAGTGCCCTGTGATCCATTTGTGACTCTATGGACAGCAGCTCTGAAGCCTGATCTGTCCCTGAGCCAGTCTAACTGATTCTGACGCACCAACCCCCACTGCCTCAGTTACTATCTCAATCCACCTCATCTGGGGTCTTCCTCTCCTGCACTGTCCTTCCACCCTTCAAAGAATGATTTCCTTTTCCAAGGTCTGGTACCTCCTGGCCATGTGCCCAGTTATGTGAGATGGAGCTTCAAAATCCTAGCCTCCAAGGAGAAACTTGATTTCACCCTCTCTGAGACCAACTGCTTAATTTCTGTGAAAAAAGAAAAATAGAGCAATATTATTACGACTATGGCGAGAGTGGGAAGGGAAAGCAACTAATCCTTCACAGAAGTTGATATTTGGACTGTGACTTAAATGATGATATATAATTAGCCACTGGAAGGTCTAGGGGAAGAAAATTCTAAACAGAGGGAATGGTTGTTGTCTACGTGGAGCTGAGCTACTGCATATGTTATGGGAAATTCTTCCAGATACAAAATCCTCATACCTCACCTAATTATGACATAAAATGAATAGTTTGGCTTTAAGTAGAGGTTGGGGAGTCTCAGCATGATCATGTTAACACACTTAGGTCAAGAACAAGAGAAGGGATTTTCTCCCTCTCTGTACTTAGGCAGTACTGGAGCAACTGCTGCTGGGAAGGCTTGACCTGTAGCCTGGAATGTGAACAAACTGAGATAAACGTAAATCAACACAGATCTGACATTCTTTTTATTAAAAATAAGATTTAATGTTGGTACTACAATTCCTTTAAGATCATATACTTCCTTTATCTCAATGATTTATCAACTTATTTACTCTCTATATGGGTAAAATACAATGTTATTGTTACGTGCTGTGGAGTCGAGCACAACTCATGCCACCCTATGAATGAAAGAACTGAACCTTGCTCTATAACTTTTGTCATTTCTCTAAGTTCATAGTTTCCAGAGCATCTTTGAACAAGAGTTAGCAAGGAACTTTCTGGTGAGTAGTGCTTAAATGGTACAAAAAGGCTGTTTTGCTATTAATAGTGACAGGTTGTATAAAAACCTGTAGTGCACTGAAGGATCAGTGATAGAATTTTCATCCTTCCATGCAGGAGACCTGAGTTTGATGCCCAGCCATTCAACAGCCGCTATTGTGGATGCTGCATGTTTCTGTGATGCTGCATGAATTTCAGCACTACTGCTAGACTCAAACATAAGAAAACAATTTTTTAAAAAATTGAAACATGACACATAACAAACATCTGATCCACAAGTGGTCATGGAGATAGTACAGGACTAGGGAGTGTTATGTTTGATGATAGCTAATGAGTGTATATAATTCATGTTTGTGGTTAATGAAAACCCTTGAGGTTTTGGGATTCTAAGAGCAGAGGGGTGGGATAAATTCTAAATTGTAACTTGGTTACAATGAGTCCCTAAGACGATTGTCTTGTTGTTGTTGTCAGGTGTCATTGAGTTTATCGCAACCCTATGAATCACAGGTCTGAATCCTCTCCTATTTGGGCCAGCCTCACAATCTTTGATACGCTTGAGCTCATTGCTGCAGTCACTGTCAGTCCACCTGTTCGAGTGTCTTCCTTTCTTTTACTGTCCCTCTACCTTCCCAAACATGATGTCTCTATCCAAGGAATAGTCTCTCCTAACAACATGCTCAAAATGTATGAGATAAAGCTTCATCTTCTTTGCCTCTAAGGAGCACTTTGACTACACAGTCACCAAGGCATGTCTGTTTGTTCTTTTGGCAGTCTATGGGAAATTCAGTTCTTTTCTCTTCCACCACTCTTCAAAGGCATCAATTCTTCTTCTGCCATCCTTCTCAGTGAAGAGCAAGTAATTTGAACAGACCATGGTCTGAATAAGGAATACCTGCATCCTCAAACTAACATCATTACTCTTCAGTAATTTAGAGAAGTTCTTGACTGCAGACTTTCCCAGTATAATATGTCTCCTGATCTCCTGACTGCTGGATCCAAGTAAGATGAAATGGCTGACATCTTCATCCTTTCTCCATCTATCGTGATGTTTCCTACAGGTACAGTGGTGAAAACTTTTGTTTTCTTGACATTAAGATGCAGTCCATACTGAAGTCTGTACTCTTTGCTCTTCTGCAGTAAGCACTTCAACTCCTCCTCACTTTCAGCAAGCAAGGTTGTGTCATCTGTATTCCGAAGATTATTAATTAATCTTCCTCCAATCCTCTTCTTCATAAAGTCCAACTTCTCTGATAATTTGCTCAACATTGTTATTGTTTTAGGATGTTAAAATAATTTAAAAATTCATTACTGCTATAAAAAGCTTGTTATCTGTTTTCCCACAGAATCTTAAGTCTTCCAGGAAATATACTTAAAGTTGGTAGCAAGCCCAAAACCCAATAACCAAGATAAGAGATAGGAAACACGGTGAAAAAGCTTATAAAGGGTTCTTTTATGTGTCAGTCATGTTGGTTAAACTAGTAGTTATTTGTTGATGATGTTGTGTACCGTCAAGTCAGACTTTACCCATAACTGACCCACTGACAGGTTTTCAGAGGCAGTTAATCACATGGGAGGAGATGGCTCATCCTTTTCCTCGAACTGCATGCCTTCAGGATTGTAGTGCAGATTCTGGCCACTAGGCCACCAGATTTAGTCAAACATAAATTTACGTGATTTTCTGATGCTTGTGTTTTAGATGTAGTTGACATATATAATTGTTACACTTTCTATAAAGATTATTTCCCCAAATACTGAGGATACTTATCCTATTAGTTTGAATAAGAGCAAACATTAAATTCTTGGAGAATTAACTTTACCCTAAGACTATAAGACCAACTCTTGCTGAGGTTTTAACTGGTGTCTCTGACTAGCAGGTAAGTACCACGATTGGAATGAACCTCTCAAGACTTTTTTTAAGTTAAGAGGTAAAGGGAGAGGAATTAATAGTTGATTGTCCTTATGATCTTTAGACCACATAGGTTTTTTTGAGAAGTTTTTCCATTAAATAAGCAGTAAACTATGTTAACTGGACTCTGAGACTTTTTACTGTTCTTTTCTCATTTGCTGACTATGGAATTTATCTTTCAATATGGCTTTTCTAGTATTGAATGTGGATAACCAACTATGTGGAAGAGCAGGACTATGTGGATGGGGTGTGTTGTCTTATCCACAAAAAGATTAGCTATCTATCATCCCACCAGGGAATGGCCAGTCTCAACAATCTACAACGGAATTGACTAGTCTTGCCAATAAATTGATTAGCTCTAGCTATAGAATCAGAATCCTCCCCAGCCACAGAAGAAGAATGAGACCTCCTCCAAACTGGGGAAATGCAGGACATGCTTCGAGACAGCAGCAGCCATAGCTGAACTGAAGAACTGACGTGTAATGGGACTTTCTGAGTTGGGAGTGGGATTTTTTTTTCAAAGACAATATTGGCAGGACTGAAGATTTGTTGAACAATTGGAAAGGGAAGCCAACATTGGCAGGACTGAGTTCTTTATTGGATAATTGGAGAGAGAAATTAACATTGGTAGGACTGAGGACTTTGTTGGACAACTGAGGAAGGAAGCCAATATTGCCAGGACTTAGTAGCCATAACACTCAAGGCTGAGATGACAATATGTACATTTCTGGAGTCTTGGATATATCCTATTATTAATCTGGTTTATAAACTTTTGACTTCCTCATTATGGTTCTGTGCAGTCTATGAGCTCAGACCCAGCAAAACAGTAAGATTGGTGCTGGGATGAGGAAAGTGAGGTATGGGAGTGTGGAGAACATGTCTAACCTCATGGGAATTGGTTGTGTGTTATTGACGCAGTGGACGGGGGAATGGTTCCTCCCTGTGAATTTAGTAAATGTCAGATACAGAGCTCCCTGGTGGCCCTTGCTCTTTTTACACTGACCTTCTCTGTTTCCATGATTACATCTTTATTAGAAGACAGCTTCAGTGTGGGAAACAAGGTTACGCTGTCCACGAACAAGGGATTTATTTTGTCTTTAACCCAGGTAGCTCCTGTTTTGGTCAGTTTAACTTCTACATCTCCCCCTTTTTGTCTTTAAAAAAAATTTAATACTTGACTCATACAATAAATTATATTACAGGTAAAGCAAAGTAAGGGGAATAAGGTAAACAATTTAGATGCTGCTGGTGAAACATTATGATGGCAAACTTCTTACTCTGGGACCCAAAACTTCTTCTGGGATGGGAGGGGATGGGAGCTCTAACTGTTGTTAGAAGAGTGGAGATGATGACTGCTCTATCTACTTCCTATTGGAAAGGGTTATAGTTTGTGAACAGCAGTTAGACTTCTTTGGGTGGAGGCTCATTCAAGGGTCTACAGAACATCTGAGAGTAAGCTTTATTTGCTTGGACTCTTTAATTTCAAAACTGTGAGTAAAAGTCTTGAACACACCATGGGCCACCAAGAAAACAAACATGTCTGTTTTGGAGAGAGTGAAATACAATTGTTCCTTGGATGCAAGGATTTTTTTTTAAT
Organism: Elephantulus edwardii; assembly: GCF_000299155.1. Lineage (NCBI taxonomy): Eukaryota > Metazoa > Chordata > Mammalia > Macroscelidea > Macroscelididae > Elephantulus > Elephantulus edwardii. The sequence continues at coordinate 740,053 of NW_006399970.1, forward strand.
TAAATTTTTATTTTATACCGGTTTGCTTACAAAATTCATATACATTGTTTTTCTACACCGAATCTTTCCCATATCCTTTACCTGCCCCTCCCTCTACTCACCATATTGTAGGATTCTGTGATTACCCCCTTCTCATCCTCACCACTCTGCTTCTACCCTCCCCCCTTTGGATCTTAATACACGTTTTATTATTGTTCTATTTCTAAAATAGTGGTCTAATACAGTATTTGTCCTTATGGGACTGAGTTAGTTCACTTAGCATAAAGCTATCCAGCCCCTCCCCAGTTTGGTAGTGATTTTAAAAGTTATTGCTCCTGCATGATGTGTAGTGTTCCAGGGTGTAATTTCTCAGTTCATTTAATTGTGGTTGGACAGTTTGTCTATTTCCATGGTCTTGTGGTAGTGAATAATGCTGATATGAACATTGGTGTACGAATCTCCATGAGGCAAAGATTTTGAAGCTCTGTCTCACATACTTGGCACATGGCCAAGAGGAACCATTCCTTGGATAAGGGCATCATACTTGGAAGAGTGGAGGGATAGCACAGGAGAGGGAGACCCCAGATGAGATGAACTGATGCAGTAACTGGGGTAATGGAGGTAGATGTGTCGGAGATAAAGACTAGCTTAGAATAGGGCAGGATTTAGAGCTATTGTAAATAGGATTGTTATGAGTCACAGGTGACTTGATGGCACATAACAATAATAACATAACAATAACAACAACTTACACAATAATTAATCATTGTTGATATTGTTATGTGCCATCGAGTCACTTGCGACTCATAGGAACCCTATGTACAAGAGCCCTAAGCACCGTTCTATCCTGTGCCAACCTCTTAGTCTCAAACACACTCATTCCCACCACTCCACTCACAGAATCGTTCTCTTACTCTTTATTCACACTTTGTTTCACAGTGTACTTATGTTTATAGTTTATTCATTTATTGTTACCTTTTAGCCACTCTTTCTGAAAAAAATAGATTTTTTACTTTAAGACTAAATTCTTTTTGTTCTAAAATAGTATTACTCTTATTATTTTTTACTGATTTACAAATTTACACACACTTTTTCATGCTGTTTACAACTGCTTAGTCAATTTTGACAGAGACTTCATAATCACTTATAGATGGAACAAGTTTCCACTTTGATTTCAGATAACACACAGGATTAACTCACTTACTTACATAATTTTTAGAATTTTTACCTATGTTTCTGGTTAGTGAAAGGAGAATTGATGCCTTTGAGTTGTGGTGCTGGAGAAGAGTATTGAATGTACCATGGACTGCCATGGAAACAAGCAGATTGATCCTTGAGAGGGTTAAACTCGGCTGCCCCTGGGAGGCAAAGATTCTGAGGCTTCCTCTGACATACTTTGGACATGTTGTAAGGAGGGACCGGTCCTTGGAAAGGGACATCATACTTGGGAGCGTGGAGGGACAGCGCAGGAGGGAAAAGCCCTGTATGAGGTGGATTGATTCAGTGACTGGGGTAATCGGGATGGGTGTGTCGGAGGCAGTGTGATTGGCACATGATAGAGCAGGGTTTAGGTCTATTGTACGTAGGGTCGCTATGAGTCGCAAGCGACTCGACGGCACATAACAACAACAGGAGGGCGAAACCAAGTTGGAGGCTAGGATTTTGAAACTCCGTCTCACATACTTCGAACATGTGGCCAGGAGGGACTGATCTTTGGGAAATGACATCATGCTCAGAAGGGTGGAGGCACAGCACAGGAGAGGAAGACCCCAGATGAGATGGATTGATACTGGGGCAATTGGGGAAGGTGCATCAGAGTCAGTGAGACTGGTTCGGGACAAGGAAGGCTTCATAGGGTCAATATAAGTTGCAGGCAACTTTATAACATATGGCATCAACAACAAACATAATGTGGTGACAGCAATATCTTCAATAGTTAATATAGTGACATTAGGTCAATAGCATGATTTGCTTCAGAAAAGGCTGAACCTTTTGTCTTCTAATGGCTTAGTCTTTTTTTTTTT
>NW_006399970.1:742155-747301 GCF_000299155.1 Elephantulus edwardii
AGAGAACTTGGATTTCCATTCATTCATTGTTTCACATTTTCCTCTCTATGACCCCCCCCCCAGTTTGCTATTCTCTTTGAAAAAAAAATATTTAATTTTTGCACAATTTCCTCCCTCCCCCTCCTCCCAGTCCACTTTGCTGTGCACCTCTTGTTCTGGACCGTTGTCATGCAAATAATAACGAATCCTATATTCCTTTTAAACAGTTATTTCCCTCATTTGTTTCAATGCAGTGTACATTATTTATCCCCTCTTTTTTGTAGTTTCCTTCCAACCCCCATGTCAGTCCTGTTTTATAACAGTGATATTACTCAATATTTATCCTTTTGTGACTGAGATATTTCACTCAGCATAATGTCCTCCAGGGTCATCCATTTTGTATAATATTTCATGAGTTCCTTATTTTTCAGTGCTGCATATTATTCCATCATGTAAATATATCACTGCTTCTCTATCCATTTGTTTGTTGATGGGCACTTGTGTTGTGGACATTTTGCTATTGTGACAAATGCAACAATAAACATAGGTATGCATATATCTGTTTGAATGACAGCTCTGGTTTCTTCAGGGTTTATTTCCAGTGGTAGAATTGCTGTATCAAATGGTATTTCTAGTTCCAAATTTTTGAGAAAGCTCCATACTGCCTTTGAGAGTGGCTTTAACATTTTACACTCCCACCAATAGTGAATAAATGTTCCTATTTCTCCAGAACCTCACCAGCATTTGTTGTTTGCTGCTCTGTAGAACTTTGCTGTTATTGCTGTTGTGAGATGATATCTCATTGTTCTTTTGATTTGCATTTCTATTAGAGCAAGGGATTTTGAACATTTTTTCATGTGTTTCTTCTCCATCTGAATGTCTTCTTTGGTGTAGTGTCTGTTCATATCCTGTGTCCATTTTGTAATTGGGGTGTTTACCTTTATCTTGTGGTGCTGGAGTATTCTATAAATTCTAGATATAAGTCCCTTATCACACATGTCATTGTTGTTGTTATGTGCCTTTGGGTCACTTGCAACTCATAGCAACCTTAAGTACAAGAGCCCTAAACCCTGTTCTATCCTGTGCCAACCTCACCATCTCTGACACACTTACTCCCACCACCCCAATCACAGAATCAATCTATCTCATCAAAGATCTTCCTCTCCTGTGCTGTCCCTCCACTCTCCCAAACATGATGTCCCTCCCCAAGGACAGGTTCTTCCTTGCAACATGCCCGAAGTATGTCAGACAAAGCTTCCTTGACTCCAAAGAGCAGTCTGGCTTCACCCTCTCCAGGAAAAACCTGTTTGTTGTTCTAACAGTCCATGGTATATTCAACACTCTTTACAGCACCACAGCTCAAAGGCACTAATTCTCTTTCAATCATTCCTAGCCACTGTCTAACTCTCTGAGCTATGGCACATAATTGTGAAGACTATAGCCTGGATCAGGGGCACTTTAGTCTCCAGCCTGACGTTGTTGCTCTTCAGTACTCTTGAGGGGTCCCTCACAGCTGACATTCCCAATTAAATTCATCTCTTTATTTACTGGCTGCTGTTACCAAGAGTGTTGATTGTGGAGCCAAGTAAACGAAAACTGTTAACTATCTCAATCTCTTCACCAGCCATACTGATGCTGCCAATTGACCCAGTGGTGAGAATCTTTGTTTTTTTGATGTTGAGCTTCAATCCAATATTTTTTTCCCCAGTCTGTGGCTTTCCTTCTTATCCTGTTGGAGAATTTTTGGATGTGTAAAGAAATTTGATTCTTAGACGATCCCATTCATTTCTTTTATTCTCACCTGGCTGTAGGTTTTTCAGGATGCTGTAGGTTTTTCAGACTATCCATGCTGTGAACTAGGGCTTCTAGAGTTCTTCCAAGCTAATGAACTTTATAGTCCTTGGTTTTAGTCCTAGGTCCTTGATCCACTTTGAATTGGTTTTTGTATACTGTGTGAGGTGCGGGCCTTCCTCGAATTTTCTGCAGATAGTTTTCCAATTTTACCAACCCCATTTTTAAAAAAGGCTGTAATTTCCCCACTTAACTGATTTCATCTCCTTGTCAAAAATCAGTAGACCATAGATAGATGAGCCGATTTCTGGGTTCTCAATTCTATTACATTGATCCATGTGTCTGTCACTGTACCAGTACCATGCTGTCTTGACCACCACGGCTGTGTAGTAGGGTTTGAAATCAGGGAGTGAGATGCCTCCTACCTTGTTTCTTTTTTAAAAGAGTACTTTGCTTATTCTGGGTCTCTTTTCATTTCAGATGGAATTGGAGAATGCCTTTTCCATCTTGTTGAAGAATGGAATTGATATTTGTGTTGGGTTGTGTTGAACTTTTAGAATGCCTTTGGTAGTATTGTCATTTTCACAATATTGAGTTTTCCTATCCAAGAGCATGGTATAGTCTTCCATTTTTCCAGGTATCTTTTTGTTTCTTGTAGTAATATTTTGTAATTTTCTTTGACTAGGTCTTTTGTATTTCTAGTTAGATTTACTGCCAAGTATTTAATCTTGTGATTAACTATTGTGATGGGTATTGTTTTTCTTAGCTCAATTTCTGTATTTTCTTTGTCATTGTAGAGAAATCCAATTGATTTTTGTATGTTGATGTTATATCCTGCCACTTTACTGAATTGGTTGACTATGCCTAGTAGTTTTCTCACTGAGTCTTTAGGGTTTTCTAAGTATATTGTCATATCATCTGCATATAGAGATAATTTTACCTCCTCTTTGCCAATTTGGATGCTTCTTTTTCCTTCTCTTGTCTTATTGCTATCACTAAGGCTCAGGATCCCAACACAATATTGACTAGTAGAGGTGGCTTAATCTTTCTTGTTATTGCTGATGAGACTTGGTTTTTGGGAGCCCCATTGTAACAGTAGTCCCTAGTATTGATGTTGAATCCTGGAGTTGTTGTGAATAAAGCAGATCCTCCCACCAAGGAATGTTACAAACAACACATTTTATTTCAGACTTCTTAAAGAAAGTCGTATTAATTCTTCAGATTCTGCGAAACTAAGCCAATATGTAGCATTAAGAATCTACTACTCCTAGTGACAAGAAGCTGCACTGCAATCCCAGAGGTGGTTGTTGTTATGTGCCCTTGAGTCGTTTGCGACTCATAACGATCCTATGCACAACAGCCCTAAACCCTGCTCTATCCTGCACCTTCCTGATGCACAAGACCCCAATGCAGTCACCGTGTCATTCCACCCCCTGGTGAGGGTCTTCCTCTCCTGTGCTGTCCCTCCACCCTCCCAAGCATGATGTCCCTCTCCAAGGACCCGTCCCTCCTGGCAACATGTCCAAAGTATGTCAGACGAAGCCCCAGAATCCTTGCCTCCAAGGAGTAGCTTGGTTTAATCCTCTCCAAGATGAATCTGTTTGTTTTCCTGGCAGTCCATGGTATATTCAGTACTCTTCTCCAGCACCACAACTCAAAGGCATCAACTCTTCTTCTGTCCTCCTTAGTCATTGTCCAACTCTCTGATGCATAACAAGTGATTGCAAAGACCGTGGCCTTCGTTTCAAATCCACCAGAAGCTTTGCTGGAAAAGGAGGAACTATCTCCTTCTGTACCAGTCAGATCCGATTTGACGGTATACACACACACACACAAATAATAAAATTAAAAAAAAAAGAATCTACTACTTATTTGGGTGTCCACTTAATTTAGCAGAACTGGATCCAAAAAGTTAATAATACTTACACACACACAAGTAAGGTGGTAAGATAGTTTATTTGCAGCAGCAGTGGAAAAAGAAAGTAAAAGTGTACATTAGTACTCAGTGTACTAACTGCAAGAGAATTTTATGGTGAATAAAACCTTAGAGATCTCAGACTCGAGTTCCAGGGGAGGGATCAACACCATCTAGGAGTTAAAGAAGAGGTACAATAATACACATGAGGTGGCTTTCAACTCTTGCCCCCACTACAAAAATCCCCTTGTGAATAAATACAGTGCAGGCACTGTATCTGAATGAGATACAGAGATGAGAGGGTCTTCCTCTCCTGCGCCATCCCTCCACTCTGCCAAACATGGTATCCCTCTCCAAGGACCAGTCCCTCCTTGCAACATGCCCAAAGTATGTCAGACGAAGCTTCAGAATCCTGGACTCCAAGGAGCATTCCGGCTTCACCTTCTTCAGGACAAACTTGTTTGTTCTCCTAGCAGTCCACAGTATATTCAGTACTCATCTCCAGCACCACAGCTCAAAGGCATCAATTCTCTTTCTATCATTCCTATTCACTGTCTAACTCTCTGATGCATAGCACATAATTGCAACGACTGTAGCCCAGATCAGGCGCACCTTGGTCTCCAGCCTGACGTCATTGCTCTTCAGTACTCTTGAGAAGTCCCTCACAGCTGACTTTCCCAATGTAATTTGTCTCTTGATTTCCTGGCTGCTGTTACCAAGAGTGTTGATTGCGGAGCCAAGTAAACTAAAACTGTTAACTATCTCAATCTCTTCACCATCCATACTGATGTTACCAATTGGCCCAGTGGTGAGAATCTTTGTTTTCTTGATGTTGAGCTTCAATCCATATTGAAGACTGCAGTCTTTGACCTTTTGCAGCAAGCACTTCAGGTCCTCCTCAGTTTCAGCAAGCAGGGTTTTGTCATCTGCATAACGCAGGTTTTTGATGACTCTTCCACCAATCCTGATGCCACATTCCTTCTCTTACACCCCAGAGTCTCAGATGATCTGTTCTGCATACAGATTGAAAAGGTATGGAGACAGACTACACCCTTGAAGGACCTTCTTCTTGATTTTGAACCATGTAGTGTCTCCTTCGATCTATCAACAATCTGCGTTATGCAGATGACACAACTTTGCTCGCTGAAACTGAGGAGGACCTCAAGCACTTACTGCAGAGGGTCAAGGACTGCAGCCTTGAGTATGGACTGAGGCTCAATGTCAAGAAGACAAAAATTCTCACCACCGGACCAATCGGTAGCATCAGGATGGATGACAAAGAGATTGAGAGTGTTCACAGCTTCAGTTTGCTTGGCTCTACGGTCAACACTCTTGGCGCCAGTAGCCAGGAAATCAAAAAAGGTATTGCAATGGGAAAGTCTGCTGTTAGGGACCTCTCTAAAGTACTCAAGAGTAACGGTGTCTCTCTGGAGACTAAGGTGTGCCTGATACAGGCCATGG
>NW_006399970.1:751362-752049 GCF_000299155.1 Elephantulus edwardii
GATTTCCTTATCTAATGTGGTTTTTTTTTTTCAAATAGGGAAAGTTTTGCAGAAGGTGGTAAGTAATAAGAATGAAATCAGGTGGCCATTTTTATGCCTTCATGTAACCAGGGGCAATGCACTTGTCTGACCTGCCCTCACTTTTCTCTTCAGTCTAGATACACTTGCTGTCAAGTTAACGAATGTAGCCATACACATTGCCTTAGGGGAGCACTGGTGGGAGTTGTGCTGCTAACCCAAAGGCCATCAACAACTCTCTGGGGGAAAAGAAGACTGGCAATTTCCTTCCACATGACTTACAGCCTCGGAAACCCAGTGGAGGGTCAGCTATGAATGGGTTCTGACTTCCCAGCAATGAGAGAGAGAGAGAAGACATTTAAGGAGCCCTGGCAGCTTGTGCATCATTTGTCGAATTGCTAGTCAAAAGTTGGTAGTTCAAACTCACTGGTGTCCCAAAGAAGAAAGATGAACAGCTTCCTCCTGTAAAGAGTTATAACCTTGGGACCTGAGGATGACTTTGAATTGACTTGATGGCAGTAGAGTTGTGGAGCTTATTAAATGGTAGCTCTCTTTCCTCAAAAATATGATACTGAAAACAACTATGAGATACCATCTCACCCCAGTAAGAATAGCAAAATATAACAGAACAGCAAGCAACAAATGCTGGCGAGGATGTGGAGAAACTGG
>NW_006399970.1:752149-759338 GCF_000299155.1 Elephantulus edwardii
ACAGCTTGTTGTGATCCACACAGTCAAAAGCCTTTGCATAGTTAATGAAGCACAGATAGACATTCTTCTGGTATTCTTTGCTTTCTGCCAAGATCTATCTAACATTAGCTATAATATCCTTACTACCACGACCTCTTCTAAATCAAGCCTGTACATCTGACAGTTCTGTTTACATATTGTTTGGAACGTTTTTGGATAATTTTCAGCAGAATCTTGCTTGCATGTGATATTAATGATATCGTTTGATAATTTACACACTCCGTTGGGTCACCTTTCTTTGGAATGGGAACAAATATTGATCTTTTCCAGTCAGTCAGCCAGCTGGCTGTCTTCCAGATTTCTTGGCACAACTTAGTGAGCACATCCAGGGCAGTGTCTGTTGAAATACGTCAATTGATATGCCATCAACTCCTGGAGCCTTATTTTTTGCCAATTCTTCAGAGCAATTTGAACTTCCTCCTTCATCACCATAGGCTCTTGCTCATATGTCATTTCATGAAATTCTTTTGTGTCAACCAATTCCTTCTGATACAGTGACTCTGTGTATTCCTTCCATCTTCTCTTGATATTTCCTGGATCATTTAAGTAAAATATGGACTCTAAGATAGATATTTTTCACTGTTTCTTTTCTCACTTGAAAACCTTCTTTGTTTCCATAATTACATCTTCACCAGAAGGCAGCTTCAGTGTGGGAGTCAAGGCGATTCTGCCCCAGAGCAGGGGGTCTTCTTTGTCTTTAAATAGGCAGTTCCTACTTTTGTCAGCGTAACTCCTATATTGGTCGGCCTGTAGGTTTCAGACTTCCCACTCCACACATACTTTGGGCATGTGGCTAGGAGAGATCGGTCCTTGGAGAAGGACATCATTTCTCGGAAGGGTGAAGGGACAGCTATGCCACATGAAATGGATCTATATAGAAAGTAGAGCAACGGGGTTAGGTGTTTCAGAGTCAGTTATTGTACATATGGTCACTGTGAATCACAGGCGATTCAATGGCACATAACAACACAACATTTCCACACAATTGTATGAATTAATTCCATAAAATAAATCCAACTATCAATAGCTGGCAGTTAAGTCTCCCACTCTGAAATTATTGTACTAGAATTATATAAAACCACTGACATTCAGATCTAGGTATCAATATAAAGCTTTTATTTGGTACACTACTGTACAGTGAAGATGACACAGAATAGAGCAAGGCTCAGATCTGTTGTTCATAGGGTCAATATCACTCACAATTAACTGGACAACACCTAAAAAACCAACAAAATGTTATGCAAAGTCAAACTTGCTGCTATGGAATTAATTTTGAAGCAATATGACTATGAATTCCAGAGTAGCATTGGGTCAAGGGTTTCCTTGGCAAGGAACATATTTTTATCCATTAGAACAAACCCATTGGTGACCCTCTAGCAGGTTTCCAAGGCTTTAAATTGCACAGAAGGAACTTGTCCATCTTTCTCCCAGGGAACTTTGCTGGTGGATTCGAACTGCCAAATGAGCACAGCCCATTATGAGTTAACTGTTAGGCGTTAGGCTATTAGAGCTTTCTAGACTAGTCATAGTCCAGTTGATTCACAGACATGCAAGATAAAATTAAATTCTTCTTTTTTTTTCTCCAATGGAATTCCTTTATTTGCCTCACTTCTTTGCAATCGTATAGGCAGGGATAATAGACTTCTCAAGCCCACATCCTACTCCAGGAATACTGATTCCTATCTCTAATCAGAGGGCACAACTCCCCTAAAAATCTCATCAAGTGGAACAGTAATATTACAAGTAGATGACTGCAATCAACACATTGATCTTCTTACAGTTTTCGAGAAAATGATGCAAAATAAGGTTACCAGCTCTAGGGGAAATCTTTCTGTCTGCTCTATAGAAAGATCTTCTTCTATTTTTAAAAATCTGTCTGTGGAGATCTCTATATGGCTTAGAGATGCTTATTATTTTTAAATCATCCAGTTTTTGTGGTTGGTTGTAATATGGTATCACTGTGAAAATAGTTAGCTGACACAACGGGATGCCCAGTTAAGAGAAAGTTGGAAGAGTGCAGAAAATTGCTTTGGTATCTACTAATGATAATCTTGGTAGGTCTACTCCATGAGTACTGGCCCTTGGGTTCATGAAGGAGGAAGGCCTCTACTACTGCTCTAAAACTTAGTTGAATGGCCTGGAATTATGCTTTTTTTTATACCATTATCACATAATTTATGTCTATAATAGTAATGATTCTACAATAGCCAAGGTGCTCTTGTGTGGTGTACAGTCTAAGTGTCCATATGCTGGTTAGATTATGTGAGAAGCTGGACTCTGTGAAAAGAAATGTGGCATCAGGACTAGAGAAAGACTCATCAACAACCTTCAGTATTCAGGTGACACAACTTTGCTGAAAATGAAGAGAGCTTCATGTCATTGATTTCTCAGAAAAATTGAGTCACTGGTCCTGTGAATTTCAAACATTCTGTGTTTGGCTGATTCCTTCTTCAGTGCTGCAAAACTTATGCTTTTATTCCTTTAGTCTTTGATTTATTAAGTTTTTGCCACAATTTCCCATATTTCCTAAAAACTAGTAGTTAGAACAGTAAAGTTTTTTCTTCAGGTTCTTTTTTTTTTTTTTTGGTAAGAATCCTTTGTTGGTGCTGCCTACTATATCACATTAGGATGTAAGCCATTGCTTTAGCCATGCCAAAATCAATCACTTGGCTTAGCTGATGTCATTACATTCTGTATAATTTTCCTCCCAATGGTTTTAGTAACATTTATTGATAACTCATGCCTGAATCCATCATTCCATTCTCTTTCTCTTATTGATGTTAAGTCAGAATCAACTCACACCTGACCTGTATTGAATTCCTGGGATTGTGAATTGCTTGGGAGGAGATTGGTCATTTCCAGTAGCAGCCAGTGGAGTCACATCACCAGAGAACTGTGACTTTAGGATTGTTGTCATGTGCTGTTGAGTTGAAACCACTCATACCACCCTAAGAATGAAAGCTCTGAATCCTGCCCTATCTTGAGCCAATCTAACTGTCTCTGACACACCATAGTCACCATGTCAATCCATCTCATCCATGGTCTTTCTCTTCTGCTCTGACCCTCTACTCTTTCAAACATGATGTCCTTCTCCAAAAACTGGTCTATTCTGGCAACAACTCAAAATATGCAGAGTTTAAAAAAATTCGTGCCCCCAAGGAGCAACTTGGCTGTATTTTCTCCAAAACAGAGCTGTTTCTTCCTTCAACAGTCTGTGTTATGTTCAATACTTTTCTCCAGCACCACAACTTAAAGGCATCAATCATTGTATAGCTCTCAGATGCACAGCTAGCAATTGAGAAGAGCATTACCTGGATAAGGCACACCTTAGTCTCTACACTGACATCTTTGCTCTATAGCACTCTTGAGAGGTCCTTGACAGTAGGTTTCCCCAATCCAATTTGTTTTTTGATTTCCAGGCTGATGGTGCCAAGATTGTTGATTTTGGATCCACGCAAGCTGAAATTGGTCAATCTTTTCCCCAACTGTCATGATGCTGTCAATTGTCCCAGCGGCAAGAATCTTTGTTTTCTTTATGTTGAGTTGCGATCCATATTGCAGATTGCAGTCTATGACCTTCTTCAGCAAATGCTTCATGTCTTCCTCAGATTCAGTGAGCAAGTTTGTATCAACTGCATAAATGCAGGTTGTTGATGAGTCTTCCTCCAATCCTGATGCTACATTCTTCTTCATAAAGTCCAGCCTCCTGAATCATCTGTTTTGCATATAGATTGAAAAGTTATGGAGAAAGGACACATCCCTAATGCATTCCTTTCTTGATTTTGAGCCAGGCATTGTTTCCCTTGCTGTGTTCAGACAACAGCTTCCTGGTCCAAGTATAGGTTTTGCATGAGCACAATCAAGTGTTCTGGGAGTCTCATTCTTCTGAAGATTAGCCACAATTTGTTGTGATCTACATAGTCAAATGCCTTTACATAGTCAATAAAACACAAATCCACCAGTTTCTGCACAAGAGAAGGATGGGCAATCTCATGCCACATGACTTAGTCCCTCTGAAAATCCACCAGATGGTCAGCTAAAAAAAAAAAATAATAAAATCCCTCTTTGGTGGTTTGAATCCACTAGAGGCTGAAGGGAGAGAGATGGGCAATCTCCTCCTGTGGGAATTACAGCTTCCAAAAATACCCTCCAGGTATCAGATGGTTTTTACTTGCCAGCAATGGGCAATGAACTTATTACAGATAAGACTGAATATTTACTGTTATTTGCCCTTCTTTTTTCTATACATCCTCATCATGCCTTCCAGAAATTTAAGTTTAGGAGTACTCTCTCTATGAAGAATATGGACATTTTTTTAGAGACACTATACTTTTCTCCCAGCTTGTGATTTATTTTTTTACTTTGGTTGCCAGTTTGGGGCTGCTTTAAAGTTTGGGAAGATGAGTGGAGCAGCTAGATTCTACAAAGATGTGTTTTCTGTTTTGGTTGAGGCTTGGGTTGTTGCTCACAATTGGGTGTGAGTTTATTGGATTTGGCCTCATATTTTAAAAAGGCTCATATTTAAAAAGGTCGCCAGTTTGGAGCTGGTTTTAATTGTTTTCAGTCAAACATTCTTCTAAGTAGTATAGCACTGGTCTGTCAATTTGCTGTACAGAGGTAACTCATGGTTGCTTTGATGGTAAGCCCTGTGCACTGATGTGTCAAATGGCATAATGGTGGCCCAAGGTGGACAGCGTTTGATGGAGCTCTCAAAACAGTCTTGGAAGCATAAGTGTCATCCATTTCTGAAATAACTTAGAGAAACATTGGAAGTTATGCATGTTCAGGACTTTTGTTCATACGGTCACTATGAGTTGTCTATGACTTGCCAACACTTAACAAAAATAACAGCATTTTTTAAAATGCTAAGACTTAAAATTTTTAGTGTAATCAAATGAATCATTTTTTTCTCTCTCTTACTGTTTCTGGATTTTAAGCCATTGTTAGAAAAGTTTTCTTAGTTTATAACGAATTCACCACATTTTCATCTAGTAGACTTCTCATTGACATCAAGTGGCAGCTGACTCAATGCTGTCATTTGGGTTTCTGAGGCTGTAAATTGCAGTGGGAGGAAACTCTCCCATCTCTTTCCCTCAGAAATGCTGGTGAATTTGAACTGCCAGAGAAGTGTCTACATTGTATTTCACACCAGATCTTTCCTATTTCCTTTACTCCCTCCATTCACCCATCAAATTGTGTGACGCTATGAGTACCCACCCTTTCCCCACATCCTCAGTCCTCTGCTCCTCCCATCCCCCTCTGGGATCCTCATACACTTTCTATAATAATGATTTTTTTAAATTTAAAAGTAGTCTTTTTAAAATTTTTTATTTTATTATTTTAGTGTGTACTGTAAAATTGGATCTGACTGGTACAGGAGGAGATTACCCCTCCTTTCCAGCAGAGCATCTGGTGCATTCGAACCGTGTACCTTTGTGATTACAGTGCACCTTCTTGCCTCGAAGGCACCAGAGTTCACTTATAATAATGGTTTTATACACTAATTTTTCTTATGGGACTGAGTTAGTTCACTTAGCATAATAATCTCCAGTCAATCATTGTTCCTTCATGCTACTAGTATGCCATTGTGTGAATGTACAATAATTTTTCAGTTCATTTGATTGTGTTTGGATATTTGGGCTGTTTCCATGTTCTTGTCGTGGTTAATAATGCTGCTATGAAAACTGGTGTACAAGTCTCTGTTTGTGCCTCAGTTCTCATTCTCTTGGGGTATATTCGAAGCACTGGACTAGCTGGGTCATATGGAATTTGTATGTTCAGTTTTTTGAGGAAACGCCAAACTGCCTTCTGGAATGGTTGTATCATTTACAATCCCACCAACAATGTATAAGCATTCCTATTTATGCACTTTAGCAGAATGGTAATTTAGTCAAAGCTATCCAACTTCTTTCAAAGTTAATAAGGGAGGAATATTTAGGTAAAAGAATATTTAAATGTATTTTAATTATACAAAACCACATTTCACTTGTAATTCAAAAAGCATCACTTTATTTTCATATCAATAATAGTCATTGATAAAAAGAAAAAAACCAAAATCACAACTATCAGTATATACTCAGAAATCACTTATACATGAAGAACATTGGTAAGGAAAACTTCAAAGTGGCAGAGGACACAGGGACAGGCATACGAGATTGAAAGCATAAAAGCAAATCCTCATAAGGACCAAGCAATCCTTGTTGTTGGAAGACCAAATGGAATCATCATTGATATAAGTAGAATCAAAGTTTACAATCTGTAAGTCCTTCTTAAGATAAGCGTGATTCAGCTTATTTACAGTTCGAGCAAAGGCATATTTAGAAGCGCAGCTGTATGCTTCCAAACGGTATACTTTCTTGAAATGCAGATCAAAAAAGGGATTATCCTGGAAGGGGGACAAAAAAGAGATTAGATTCATCTTTGTGGCCAGGGAAGCAGGTAAATTTTCTGGATTCTCCTATACATGCTTATTGACATTGAAATAATCAATATCAACCACAATTCCTAAAATCTACAGAAAGAACTTTTATCTCTAAACAATAGAGCAACAAGAAAAATTATTTTTTTCTCAGAAATTCTGCATGGTGTATTTTCAGGTGTAAAAATAAAATGTCTTCAAATGATCAGTGTTCATGTTTTCCCAATAGAAGGATTTGCAAGGCTAAGTAAGGATAGAAAAGAATAAACCTAATTATAGATTTCTGGAGGGAAGAGAAGTCTTCTTTTTCATTCTCTAAGAGGTTGTTGTTATCAGGTGTTGTTGAGTTCATGAGGACTCATAGCACCCCTAGAAACAACAGTTCGGAACCTTTCTCTGTCCTGTGTCATTTCCACCCTTTCTGCCATGCTTGAGCCCATTGTTACAGTCACTGTGTCAATCTAGCTTGTTGAGGAACTTCCTCTCTTTCTCTGACCCTCCACCTTTCCTGGCATGGAGTCTTTTTCCAAGGACCCATCCCTTCAGACATGTCCAATGTACGTGAGATGAAGTTTCACAATTCTTGCCTCTAAGGAGCATCTTTTCAGGTAACTTACTCCAAGACATACTGATTTGTCCTTAAGAAGTTGTTGTTGTTGTTGTTATGTGCCGTCGAGTAGTTTGCGACTCATAGCGACCCTATGCACAACAGCCCTAAACCCTGCTCTATCC
>NW_006399970.1:764368-769561 GCF_000299155.1 Elephantulus edwardii
GGGACAAATACTGCATGGTGCCACTGTTGTAGAATGGGTCTGACATCAGGGTGGTGGTATGAGAAAAAACTGGATAAATTATGTATATTGTATTGAAACAGATGAGGGAAAGAACAGATTAGAAGTGATATATGACTGAGTATTATGGTTAGCACAGGAATCCAGAATTAAGGTTGCATAGAGAAGTATCCTTGGGGTGGGGGGTGGGGGGAAGGGACGTGGGAATTGTATACTAATGAAGGAATTTTTTTTCTTTCTTTTTTTTTTCTCTCTTCGGAGGGGGAAGCGAGCTGGTGGGAAGGGGTGGGCAGGGAGAAAATTGCGGCAATGAATGAATGGAAATCCAAAACCTCTGTAAAAAAAAAATTAAAAAAGTATATGATACTGGTATTGAGTCTACTTCACCTTAATATATATAAAATAAAACAAGCTGTTCTTAAAAGTACACAAGGGTGCTGTGATTTCCCCCTCTTTTGGTTTGTTTGTTGTTGTGTGCTATCAAATCAGAACTGACCCATAGATTGCCCTCCAGTGGGTTTTCAGAGTCACTTAATTGAAGGAGAGGAGGTTGCCCATCCTTTTACCACAGAGGAGCTGGTGGATTTGAAATGTGTACTTTCAGGATTGGATTAAGCTTCTTACCATTAGGTCACCAATGCTCCCTTTACTTGTAACTGCTTTACTGAAATGTAATTAACAATAACTAATCCACTTAATGTGTACAGTTCAGGTTTTAGTACCATCACAATTATAATAACTAAACCATAACTAAAATTTTAAAATAGTTTCATCAACCCAAAGGGTTATCTGCTGTATCCTTTGGACTTATGGTTGTTGTTGTTGTGTGCCTTGGAGTCAGAACCGACCCATAGCTGATCCTCTAGTAGGTTTTCAGAGGCAGTTCATCGCACGGGAGAAGATTTCCTACTCTTACTTCTCTCCTATTCCCCCAGCCCTAGGTAACCACTAATCTACTTTTTGTCTTTATGGATTTGCCTGTTTTGCAAATTTTGTACAAGTGGCCTGTTACACCCGAATTCTTTCACATAGCATGTTTCCTTGGTTCACTATGTGGAGATATTATCAGTATTTTATTACTTTTTATAACTGACTAATATATATTAATTTTTTTTAGGCTGATGTGATTTTAAAGAAAATGCTCCCTTAATCATTGTTTGCAATTTCCCCTCCCTAGCTGGACTATGGTCACTAGAAAGAGAATTCTTCAGAGAATCTCAGTAAGAGGAAATCATACCCCTACTATCACCAGATATGCACCATGCTCCTTATAGAGTTTTCTCTCCTACATGACTGGTCCTCACAATTGAGAAAATATTTTTCATGCCTTTTGAAATCACTGGACGGGATTAATTTCCCCCCCTTAGTTTAATGAACATTAAGCATACATGCATGCGCACAGAATTATCTTTCTCCTGATTCTTTCTGATTCTATCTCTTCCCTCCTTTCTCTCTTCTCTTTCTCCATTCCTCTAGTCATTCTTCCAACAGACTTTTATTAAAAGACAAAACGTTGTTGCTGTTAGGTGTCATCGAGTTGGATATGACCCATAGAGACCCTGTGAACAACAGACCTGAACCCTGCCTTATCCTGTGTCATCTTCAACATCCCCAACACATTTAAGTCCATTGCTGTAGACACTGTGTCAATCAATCTCATTGAGGGTCTTCCTTTCTTTCACTGACCCTCTCTCTGCCTTTCCAAGTATGACATCCCCTTCTGAGGATAGCCTCTCCTAGCAACATGCTCAAAATATGCGAGTCAAAATTTCACCATCTTTGCACCCAAGGAACACTCTGGGTGCACTTTCTCCAAGACATATCTGGTTTTTTTGCAGTCCATAGGATCTTTAGTGCTATTCTTTAACATCATACTCAAAGGCATCAAATCTTTTATGCTATCCTTTTCACTGTCCAACTCTCAAATGCATAGCAAGTGATTGAAAAGATGATGGCCTGAATCAGGCACTTCTTAGTCTTCAAACTGACATCATTGCTCCTCAGTAGTTTGGCAAGATCTCTTGACAGCAGACTTATCCAATGGAATGTATCTTCTGATTTTCTGACTTGCTGATACTAAGAGTGTTGATTGTGAATGCAAGTAGAATAAAATAGTTGATAATGTCAACCGTTTATACATTTATCATTATGTTGTCTTTCGATCTAGTGCTGAGGATTTTTGTCTTCCTGATGCTGAGATGCAGTCCATCTTGAAGGCTGAAGTCTTTGATCTTCTGTAGTAAATGTTTTAAATCTTCCTCACTTTTAGCAAGCAAGGTTGTGTCATCTGCACAACCAGGTTGTTGATGAGTCTTCCTCCAATCCTCTTCATAAAGTTCAACTTCACAAAGATTTGCTCAGCAAACATAATGAATAGATATGGAGGAAGGATTCAACCCTTACATACACCTTTCCTGATTTTAAACCAGGCAGTGCTTTCCTTGTTGTGTTTGGACAACAGCTTCTTGGCCTAGATATAGGTTTGATATGAGCACAAGTAAGCATTCTGAGATTATAATTTTTCTCAGTGTCAGCCATAGTTTATTATGATCCACACAGTCAAGAAATAGGCCTTTGCATAGTCAATAAGGCACAAATAGACATTTTTCTGGTACTCTCTGCTTTAAGCCAGATCCATCTGACAGCAGTAATGTTATCCCTGGTGCCACAGTCTCTTCTAAATCCAGCTTGAACTTCTGAAAATTCTCTGCCAATGTACCATTATGGGTTTTGGATCATCTTAAAAAATATTTTGCTTGCTTCTGATATTAATGATATTGTTCAGTAATTTCTACATTCTATGGGATTCCCTTTCTTTGGAATAGAAACAAATTAGGCTCTCTTTCAGTCAGTTGGCCAGTAGTTATCCTCCAAATTTCCTGGCATAGACTGGTGAACATGTCCAGGACTGCATCTGTTCATTGAAACATGTAAATTAATATCCCATTGATTCCTGGAACTTTATGTTTTGCCAAAGCCTTCAGTGCAGCTTGAATTTCTTCCTTCACTACCGTTGGCTTTTGTTCACATGGTACTTCTTGAAATTTTTCAATGTCACTCAGTTATTTTTGGTACTGTCATTCTGGGTATCCCTTCCACTTCCTTTGATGCTTCCTGGATAATTCAAGAACTTTCATCTCCCACTCTTGCAATTTGAGGTTTAAATTTGTTTTTCTGTCTTTTCAATTTCAGAAATGCTGAATGAGTTCTTACCATTATATTCTTGTATTTCAACTCTTTGCATATTCCATTCATCACAATACTTTTCTTTGTCATCTTGGGCTGCCGTTTGAAACCTTCTATTCATTTCTTTCATTTTGGCATTTATCCCCTTTGTTTGAGCTTCCTGACAACACTAGTGTAGTTTTCTGTCTCTTCTGACATCCATTTTGGTCTTTTCAAAATAGAAAGTAGAATTTATTGAATTTGGTTCAAAGGCAGAAATCTGAAGCTGTACTACAAAGAGTACATCTAAATATGAAGAACCACTTTTCTTTTAAATAGATTTTTAAACCTTTTTATATTACTTTGCTTACAGAGTTCATCTACATTGTGTTTCACACTAGTCTTCATTCATATTGTGTGTCATACAATCATTCCCACGCATTATGAAATTAAGCACCATGGGATCTTGCCCAACATTATCACGTCTTTTCAGGTCCCTTCTGGATCCTTCTCATTTCCTTCACCCCCTCCACCCCTCCATCAATTGGGCAACTCTGTGGTTTTGCCCCATTCTCACCTCTCTGTTCCCACTCCTTACTCCCTTGGGTTTAACAGATTTTTTAATAACTAAAAAAAAAAAAATAAAAGAAATAATTTTTCAACCCTTATTTACAAGTAAGAGAATGATTTTCTGGTCTGGCACATAGTGTTTGGCAGAGTCAGGATAAGAACCAAGATCAAAATCAGCTCATCCTCCCCCCCTTTTTTGTTGCATCATCTCCTTGCTCTCCTGTTGCACCCTATCAGTCTGTAAATCCCCAGTCATTTTGATTTCTGCTTTATAAATTGACTTCAATTTCAATTCCATTCCATTTTAAACGTGACAACTTTCTGGCTCTAAATTGCTCTACTTAAAACAGCATCATTGCTATTGAGAAAAAGATAATAAATGCTGACTCCAGAGGATTCATTTTCAAGAGAGATCAGTGGTGGAAATTCCCAGAACCATCAGGATATTTTTACTTCACCCACTGGAATCTTTAAAAGAACTTCTCTTTTAAATGTTCATGTATTGAAACCTTCAAAAGAATTAATCTTCCCCCACCTTTTAACTATTACTTTAACAAAAGTTTACAGAAAAGTTAAATATTTCATTCATTCCTTATTTTACATTTTCCTCCCTAGCCTTCTAGTTTGTTAAAATAACCCCAAAAACCCAAACCTATATTCATTTATTGTTCCATAATTTTCTTCCCCTAGTCCACTGTGACACTGATGTGCCAAATGCGATAATAGATACCCATGGTGGGCAGTGTTTGGTGGAGCTTCCCGATTAAAACAAGCGTGGAAGCAGGAGCGGCATCCACTTCCAAAATGGCTTGCCTCCGGAAACAGTGCTCAGGCCTTTCATTCATAGGGTCACTATGAGTCATCTAAGACTTGACGGCGCCTAACCACCACCACCACCACCACCAGTCCACTTTGCTATTTTAAAATGTTACTGTTTGGTTGTTTTTTGGGTGTGGTTTGTTTTTTTTTTTACAATGTAATAGTTTTGTTCCTAAAGTGATGCAATACACAGAAAGACTTAGTTTCCCTTTTATGTGGAAGGCTCTATCAAAGAGAATGTTGGGATATGCTGGAATTGACTCATAGCTGGCCCTCAAGGAGCTTTCCAGAGGCTGTAAATTACACATCTTCCCCCCCCCCCTCATAGCAGCTAGTACATTTAAACTGTGTGCCTTTGGATTGCAGTGCAATTTTTTACCACCAGGCCACCAGATTTGACATATTGCTTATGTTGGAAATGAAAGGACTAACCATATTAAAATGGAATGAAATATCAAAAAAATGTAAGAAGAGAAGAGAACACAGCTTGTTTTTCAATGCAGCATAGTATTCCACTGTGTGAATATACCACAGCTTCTCTATCCACTTGTTTGTTGATGGGCACTTAAGTTGTTTCCAACTCCTTGCTACTGTGAACAAAGCCGCAATAAACATGGGTGT
>NW_006399970.1:769916-771353 GCF_000299155.1 Elephantulus edwardii
TTTTTGGATAATCTTCAGTAGAATCTTGCTTGCATGTGAAATCAATGACACTGTTCTGTAGTGGAGGTCAGTTAAAAACATACAGGGGAGATTTCAGGATGACTAATTAGCCTTTGGCATATGGTAAGACCACCAACTTGCTGATTCTGAAATCAAGGAATTGCGTTGGAGGATATCAGCAGAAAAGAGAATTGTTGTTAAGTGCAGTCGAGTCGCAGGCAACTCATAGCAACCCTATAAAGGAGAGTCCTCAATGCTTGTGAGAAAAGAGAATAGCTAGGGCTATTAAGTCATTTGAGTAGAACTATAAATTTAAAACTCTCACTTACTGGGTTGCTTAAGGTTTGTGCTACACTTTTAGTGGAGATGTTTATAAGGAATAAACGACATCAAACTTGATCTATTTCCTCCATGTTAAAAGGAAAAGAATTGCTGCTGTTATTAAAGCAAGAATGACTGCACACCCATGTTTATTGCAGCTTTGTTCACAATAGCAAGGAGTTGGAAACATCCTGAGTGCCCATCAAAAAAACGAATGGATAGAGAAGCAATATTATTCAAAATGGTTGACACTGGAGAACATTATGCTGAGTGAAATACCCAGTCACAAAAGGACAAATATTGCATGGTGCCACTGTTGTAGAACAGGACTGACCTTGGGGTTGGGGAGAGACTGAGTAGGATGGGTTCAATAATGTATACTGCACTGAAACAGAGGAGGGAGAAAACTATTTAAATGAGATATGTGATTAGGTATTTCTGTCATGACAGCAGTCTAGAGCGATGGCTACATGGTGGAGTGGACCTGGGGGAGGGTTTGTAAAACAATGATCGAATTTTTCTTTTACTTTTCCAAGAGGGTAGTGTTCTGGGAGGGAACCTTGGGAGGGGAGAAATGTGCAACAATGAATGAGTGGAAATCCAAAGCTTCTGTAAATTTTTACTGAAATTAATAACAAATTTAAATTAAAAAAATTAAGTTAGAGTAAGGATGGCAATGGATTTATAACTGCTCATGCTAGTAACACTATATTGTGGCATGGAGGAGGAATAGTGGAAATGTATCCACATTTATAATATTCTTCTTACCAAAACAATTTATGGAAAATAGGAACTGCATTGGAACATGCATCTCTGGATTGGAAATGATCATATTAATATTTCTAGCCTTAAGCTTAAAAGATTATAATGTTCAAAATTATTTGTTATATATTTGTTTAAATTTTCCCCTCTCTTGACAACTGGGATTTAGAGGGAAGAGAAAAGACCATAGAATGGCCAAAAATTATTGGGGCAGTTATTGCTGCCAGTTTAGGGTCTGTGTCAGGAAAAGGAAATCTTACTCATATACAGTGCCACCCAAAGGTAATAAAGGAGGTCAGAATTGCTTCCACTGTGGAAAGTTGGGCCACTTCAGTAGACAGTGTCACAGATGAG
>NW_006399970.1:771453-796763 GCF_000299155.1 Elephantulus edwardii
CAGCATTTGTTGCTTGCTGTTCTGTTAAATTTTGCTGTTCTGTCTGGGGTGAGATGATATCTCATAGTTGTTTTGATTTGCATCTCTCTTAGAGCTAGAGATTTTGAACATATCTTCATGTGCTTGTTAGCCCTCCGAATGTCTTCTTTGGTGAAGTGTCTATTCATATCCTGTGCCCATTTTTCTATTGGATTATTTACCTTTATCTTGTGGTGGTGAAAAGCTGAAGCATTTCAATCAAGGAAATGTGGTATAGTAAAAGGTTTAGAAGTAATATCTTTGAAAAAAACAACAACAAAACCTGAAACAATAACAGGACCTAAAGCACTTGCTGCAGAAGGTCAAGGACTACAGCCTTCAGTATAGATTGAAGCTCAGCATCTAGAAAACAAAGATTCTCACCACTGAGCCAATTGGCAGCATCATGACAGATGATGAAGACAGATTGAGATTGTTAACAGCTTTAGCTTGCTTGGCTACACAATCAACACTCTTGGTACCAGCAGCCAGGAATCAAAAGACAAATAATTGCACTGGGAAAATCTGTTATCAAGGACATCTCCAGAGTACCGAGTAGCAACCATATCAGTGTGGAGAATAAGGTGTGCCTGATCCAGGCTGTGTTCTTTGCAATTACATGCTATGTATCAGAGAGCTGTACAATGACTAAGGATGATAAAAGAATTGATGCATTTGAGTTGTGGTTCTAGAGAAGAGTATTGAAGAAACCATGGACTACTAAGAGAACAAACATGTCCATCCTGGAGAGGCAAAAACCAGGCTTTTCCTTGGAGGCAAGGATTTTGAAGCTCTGTCTCACATGCTTTGGCCTTTTTCCAGGAGGGACCAGTTCTTGAAAAGGGATATCATACTTAGGAGGGTGGAGAGACAGCACAGGAAAGGAAGACCCTGGATGAGATAAATTGTCACAGTGACTGGGGTAATTGGGATAGGTGTGTCTGAAATAATGAAATTGGCTCAACATAGAGCATGATTCAGAGTTGTTGTACATAGGGTCACTATGAGTCTCAGGTGATTCAATGGCACATAACAACAACAACATAATATATACGTAAATATTCTTACTTAAATATATGAAAATTAAAGCATGGGACAAACACATTTAACCTAGAAAAATTATTAGAACATTATAATTATCTTTAAAGTTGAAAAAAGCACAGCTATATGAAAGGAGAAAATTTTTTTCTCTCCTTTTTTTTCTTCTGTGCTTCTCAAGAAAGAAAGCTAGGATTGACCCATTAATGTTACAGTGCTCGGTGGTAATATTATTTATCTTGGAAAATAGCATTTAACATCACAAGACTGAATGGTGGATCATCTTTAACTTAAAAGGTTCTTGGGAAACATGTTTTCAAATTTAATAGATAAAATTCAAATTTGAACTCCCAAAAATGAGAAAGAAAATGCCAATACATCACCAGTCCTGTAGATTAAACTGTACCACTTAAGAGAAGTAGAATATCATCTTAACACTGTGCATGTCAAGAATACATGAAGTCAGATAATGAACATAAAAATTTCCTTAGTATTGATTTCACATTTCTCTTATAAAATGTAATACTTACAGTATCTGCTTCTTTTCCATCGATCATTTGCAAATCATTCAAAGACCACTTTTTTGTTACTTCATATTTTTCATCTAAACCTAGTCTGTAATGTTTCACTATAAATATTTTTACTTCTTCACTTTTGGTCACTGTAAGGAAGAAAAAAAATAAAATTGGATTTTTAACTGTAAGAAGATAGTCGAGTTATTTTTCAAGCCATACTGTTCAGTATTTACACCTCCTCTTATAATAATATTACATTCACTAGCATAATGATATTGGGCATTATATTTGCACTCTGATTCACAAACCTGATACATTTGAGTCTTCACATAGTATGCCCCCAAAGATGACCAATGCAGTAACTTTATTTTTGCCCAAATTGTGATTACATATTGCCACAGTAATAATGGTTATCAGCTAGAACAATGGGCATGCATAGAGTTTTTTGGCTTTAACTTGGGACAGGAAGGAGGAGATTTAGTGTTAGCAAATGATAAGTGCCAAGATGTTTACCAGAACAAATTGGCATTTTACTTTATGATAATTCAAGAAAGTAAAGTCATAAAGTAAACAGTTTTGCTCAAACAGCAACACAATGCTGAAGAGTGACAAAGCAAATATTACAGTCACAGAATCCTTTCTTTTAAAGTCATTCTGGAACTTTTGAGGTGTCAAAGTTACTGTTGACATTGCTTGTGATTTTGAATCCTCTCAAGTGTGTTTTACACCTTCTATTTATTATCCAAATAATTTTAGACAAGTTATAGTTTTCAGTAGTATGGTCACAAAGGAGCAAAAAATTATTACTTATTTTATGTGAACAAAATGAGGGAAATGATTTCCTGGTTTTAAAATTATTTATCTTTGGTTTCATGTGAACACATCAGAAGGTTCAACATTTGAACTTAGAACTCAATTTGGAAGTTAACAATGCATTACTAAAAGAGTATTTACTGACTCCACAGTAAATATCTAATAGGACTATTACAGATGCCACAGCGTTACATTTTTGAGGTACAGTCTCTCTTCTCTAGAAATTCATGGGGTGTTTTTTAGGGAGACAAGACTAAGGCACATTTTGTTCTTTGTTGTTAGGTGCTGTCACATTAAGTACAACTCACAGAGCTCTTGGGAACAGCAGATTTGAACTCTGTCCTATCCTGTGCCATCCTCATCACTCCTGGCACATTTGATTCCATTTCTGTAGGCATTGTCAATCCATCTCATCAAGGGTCTTTCCCTCTTTTACAGACCCTCCACCTTTCCACACATGATGTCCTTCCCTAAGGAGTAGCCTCTCCTAACAACATTCCTAAATTATGTGAGGCAAAGCCTTGTCATCCTTGCCTCTAAGGAGCAATCTGGCTACACTTTTCCCGACACATATCTGTTCATTCTTTTGGCAGTCTGTGAAATATTCACCACAGTTCTTCAACACCACAACTAGAAGGCATCAATTTTTTTGGTCTGTCATCCTTACAGTTCGGCTTTCACATGCATAGCAGGTGATTGAGAAGACTGTGTACTGAATCAGGTGCATCTTGGACTTCAAACGGACATCATTGCTCCTCAGTAATTTGGATAGGTCCCTGACTGCACACTTGTTATGTGCCATAGAGTCGAGTATGACTCATAGAGACCCTATGAACAAAGGATCTGAACCCTGTTCTATAACTATCTCCATTTCTCTAGTGTTTGTTGGGTTTTCAAAGGCCTGCTGTTTAAGAAGTGGATGCCAATCCTACTTCCAACTCAGTCTTAATCTGGGAGCTATACCAAACTCTGTCTACCATCGGTAACCATTATGACATTTGACACACCAGCAGCACAGCTTTCAGTATCACAGTAACACCAAGTTATCTCAATACAGCAAACTGATAGACAAGTGTTGTTGTACCACTTAGAACAATGTTCTTCCCAAACACAATTGACATGAGTTTACACACCTTTTCAGTTAAATTAAAACATCTTACCCTCTAGAATCCAGCTGCTTCACACAGGAGGCTCTAGGTTGGAGACTAAGTCAGGGCCAAACCGACTTTTAGATACAAAGGCACACCTTTGTACCAGGTCCTGATTCATTTAAACAAGAGGCTTCCAGCCCACAGCTGATAGTTTACGTCCAACTTTCAGTTACATCAAAACAACCTACCCTCTAGAAGCCAGTGCAATAAATCTCTTTTATTTTTTAATTAACATTTAAAATTTATTTTACATTGGTTTTCATACAGTTTGTATACATTGTACTTCACAGTATCTTTCATTCACATTGTGTTTCATATAATAATTCTCGCTCATTGTTGTTGTTATGTGCTGTCAAGTTGCCTGTGACTCTTAGTGACCCTATGAAGCCTGCCCGGTCCTGAGCTAGCCTCACTGACTCTGATACACCTACCTCCATTGCCCTAGTTACTGTATCAATCCAACTCATCCGGGGTCTTCCTCTCCCGCACTGTCCTTCCACCCTTTTGAGCATGCTGTCCTTCTCCACGTGCCCAAAGAATGGGAGATGGAGCTTCAAAATCATAGCCTCTAAGGAGAAACTTGGTATCATCCTCTTCAAGACAGACCTATTTTTTTCTTGGTCATCCATGGTTTGTTCAAGACTCCAGCACCACAGCTCAAAGGCATCAATTCTTCTTCTATCACCCGTAGTCATGGTCCAGCTACCTGATACATAGCAAGTAATTGTGAAGACCATGCCCTGGATCAAGCATACCTTTGCTGAGCAGAGTATATAGGTTTAATGGAAGCCTTGAGAAAAGAAAGTTTGAAATGTTACTGAAGAAATAAAATTTGTGAAAGGGATTATAATTGGTCCAGGTTAGAAAGCATATATAATATTGATATTTCTAAATGAAGGTCATCATGGAGAAACAAAGAAATAATAATTTTAAAAAAAAACCACACAAAACACAAAACAGTCATTCTTTACCAGGTACGATGAAAGAAAATGAATCCTAGAGTTTGGTTGGTGTTCATGTATGATAGGCAAAAAATTAACTACATTAAGAAAGTGTTGAAAATATTCTTAAAGAAACCGCAGTGAATTTGTGATCTCTTCTTCTGGTGGGAGTTACGGGAGGCTGGATCAAGGGGCAAGGCTCCAGAACTGAGACCTGTGAAGAGAGGAGCTCTCCTCAGAAAGTGCAGGTGATTCCGAAACGCAGCTGAGTTCAGAGTTGATGATGGGGTGGAATCTATTTCCTGAAGAACAATGTCTGAACAGGGTGAGACAACTTAGAAGAGGCCACTCTGTGCTTGTTATCCAGTGAAAGTGCTGTAATAATGCTTGTTTAAATAGGTCTTCTTTCTTGAGCAGAAGACGGAGGGAATGGCTAACTGATAAACTCATTACTGTCCAGTCAGAATCAACTCATAACTCCAGTGGGTTTTCAGAGGCTTGTAAATTGCATGGGAGAAGATTGCGTGGAGTTGGTGGTGGTTCTGAATTGCCAGAGAGACATCCATCACCTTTGGGTTAGCAGCACAACTACCTACACACTACACCGCAATAGCTCCCCAGCCACCTAGAGGAATATTTTCCAGCAGCAATTGTGCACAGGATACACTGACAGAGAAAGGAAGTAGAGGATCCTGGAAGATGCAGTGAAATTCAGTGGGTTCTAGCAAAAGAGGTTCTGGAGTAAAGTCACAACACTGCTACTTACAGAGTGGTTTAAATAAATGATTTAATTTCCCCAGAGATCTGAAATCAATTTTATTATGTTGTAAAGTGCTCAACAGAATGATGCAAACCCATAAAGTGTAAGAAAGAAAAGATACCTTTAAGTTGCGGTGTTGAAGAATACTGACTATTCCAAGGACTACAAAAAGAACAAACAAGTCTGTCTTGGAGGAAACGCAACCAGGGTGTTCTTTGGAAGCAATGATGGTGAAACTTGGTCTCACATACTTTGTGGGTGTCTCTTGGAGAGGCCTGTCCTTGAAAAAACATATCATACCATGAAAGGTGGAGGATCAGAGAAAGAAAGAAAGATCTTCAACAAGATGGATTGGCACAGCAACTGTAACAACGAGCAAGAGCTCATCAGAGACAGTAAGGGTGACGGGATAGGAAAGGCTCAGATTTGTTTAAGATCCCTGTGAGTCTGAGTTGACTCAGTGGGGCCTAACAACAATGATGAGAATCAAATAAAGTGTATAAAGAGGTAGAGTAGTGCCTGATTTATAAGTGACAATAAGTTTTGTTCTTTTTGTTTTAAGAGGTTGCTGAAACAAAAGCGTACGGGTTGCCATTGATTTTACTCTGACTCATGGTTTTAAAGCAGGAATGGCATCCACTTCCTAAACAATATGCCTCTGAAAACTGTATGAACTGAGAAAAGTAATAGTTATAGAGCAGGTTCAGGTATTTTGTTTGTAAGGTCACTATGAGTTGTGCTCAACTCGATGGCACTTAACAACAACAACAACATGGTTTCCTGAATTGTATGAGAGAAGAATTATGTTCCACAGGGTTTTCAATGAAGAGTTTTTTTGGAAGTATATTGCCACGACCTTCTTCCAAAGTAATTCCATTGTTGTTGTTAAGTGTTGTTGTATGTCCTCTGACATATAGCAATCCTATGATGGAGAAGAGATAGAGGTAATTAGCAATTACAGCTTGCTTGGATCCACAATCAACACTCTTAAAACTAGCAGTAAAAAGACAAATTGCTTTGGGAAAATCTGTTGCCATGGACCTCTCCAAAGTGCTGAAGAGCAACGATGTCAGCCTCGATACAAAGGTGCACCTAATCCAGGCCATGATCTTCTCAAATACTTGTTATGCTTCAGAGAGTTGGACAATGAGTTGTGAGTTGTGGTGCTGGAGAAGAGTCTTGAACATACTATGGACTGCCTAGAAAACAAATAGATCTGTTTTGGAGAGGGTAAAACCAAGTCTCTCCTTGGAGGCTAGGATTTTGAAACTCTGCTTCACTTACTTTGGGCATGTGACCAGGAGAGATCAGTCCTTGGAGAAAGACATCATCCTTGGAAGGGTAGACGAACAGCACAGGATAGGGAGACCATGGAGGAGATGGATTGATACAGTAACTGGGGCAATGGGGGTTGGTGTGTTTGAATTAGTGAGACTGGCTCAGGACAGAGAAGGGTTCAGAGCTGCTGTACATAAGATTGCAATACATCACAGAAAACTCAATGGCACACAACAACAATTACATACAGGTTTGGAAGCAGGAGTGGCATCAACTTCCTATATAACATGCCTCTGGAAACTCTATAAACTTTGATAAATGTTGATAGTTGTAGAGGGGCTTCAGGCCTTTTGTTCATGGGGTTGCTATGAGTCATGCTCCACTTGAAGGCAATAAAAATCAACATGAGTAACAGAATAAAACCGTTCTCAGACCTGTGCCATTCTAACAGTTAATTTCTACGGTTATTCAGTACATTCCAGAGGGTTCCTTCTCGTTTGTAATTAATACTTACTGAGTGCACACCATACACTGGTTTTTCTGGTTTTGTCTTTATTATTGTTGTTAGGTGCTGTTGAGTTTATTGTTGTTGTGTATAACTGAGTCAGAACCAACCTATAGCTGACCTTCCAGCTGGTTTTCAAAGCCAGTAAATCACACTGTAGGAGATTGTCCGTCTTCTGTGGAGTAACTGGTGGTTTTGAACAATGTGCTCTCAGGATTGCAGTGCAACTTCTTACCATTAGGCCACCAGGGTTCCCACCTGTTGAGTTCGTTGTTGCTTGTTGCTTGTGTACAGTTGACTTGGAACTAACCCATAGCTGACCCTCCAGCAGGTTTTCAGAGGCAGTTAATTGCACAGGAAGAGATTGCCTATCTTTCTCCTGTGGAGCTGTTGTCAGATTAGAACAGCATACCTTCCAGATTGCAGCGCAGCTTCTTAGCCATTAAGCCACCAGAGTTGTTGAGTTTAGGCTTAGGTTAAAAAAAAAAAAAAAGGAACTAAAAAGTGACCTACAGCTATGATTTAGATCATATATTCCAGGGGTTTGGAGGCAAGAAAAGATATTAAAAGAAAAGGAACTCTGGTGACCCAGTGGCAAGAAGTTGCACAGCAATCCCAAAGACACTTGGTTGAAGGACATTTGCTGCTCTGAGGAAGAAGCATGAGCAATCCCCTCCAGCGAGATTACTGCCTCTGAAAACCCATGGGAGGGTCAGCTATGAAGGTCCAACTCTATGGTAAACAGCAACAACAACAACAAAGTCATTATCAGCTCCCGTGTGGTGCCATCTATGAGTATGGTCAGCTGCCTAACTGAAAGGTTTGTGCTTCAAGTTTATAAAGGTATCTCAAGAGAAGGGCTTCATTTGCAATTTCGTTTGGAATGGATAGAGACCCCGAATAAGCAAATCACTCCTGAAAAGAAAAACGAGATAGGAGGCATTTCACTTCCTGATTTTAAATCCTATTACACAGCTGTGGCAGTCAAGACAGCGTGATACTGGTACAGTGACAGACACATAGATCAATGGAATATAATTGAGAACCTAGAAATCAGCCCATCTACTTATGCTCAACTGATTTTTTTTACAGGGGGATGAAATAAGTTAAGTGGGGAAATGATGGTCTTTTTAATAAATGTTGTTGGAAAAATTGGAAAACCATCTGTAGAAAACTCAAGGAAGACCCTCACCTCGCACCATATAAAAAAGCCAACTCAAGGTGGATCGAGGACCTAAAAGAAAAACCAAAGACTGTACACTTCATTAGAGCAAAGCTTTGAAGAACTCTAGAAGCCCTAATTCACAATATAAACGGTCTTTCAAGCATAATGAAAAACCTATAACCAGGAGAGAATAAAATAGACGAATGAGACTTTCTAAGAATCAAATCCCTATGCACAGCAAAAAACTTCTCCAACAAGGTTAGAAGGAAAGCCACAGACTGGGAAAAATATTTGGTAATGACATGTATGATAAGGGACTCATATCTAAAACATATAGAATACTCTAGCACCTCAAGAAAAAGGTAAACAACCCAATTGCAAAATGGGCATAGGTTATAATTAGAGACTTCACCAAAGAAGACATTCGGATGGCAAACAAACACATGAAGAAATGTTCAAAATCCCTAGCTAGCAAAGTGATGCAAATAAAAACAATTATAAGATATCATCTCACCCCAATAGCAATAGCAAAGTTCTACAGAGCAGCAAACAACAAATGTTGGCTATATTGTGGAGAGATTGCAACCCTTATTCACTGTTGGTGGGAGTATAAAATGGTGCAAGTACTATGAAAGGCAGTTTGGCGCTTTCTCAAAAAGTTGGAAATAGAAATACCATATGACCCAGGAATGCCACTACTGGCAATATACCCTAAAGAAACCAGAACTGCCATGCAAACAGAAATATACACACTCATGTTTATTGCTGCATTATTTATAATAGCAAAGAGATGGAAGCAACCCACATGTCCATCAACAAATGAATGGATAGAAAAACTATGGTATATTCATTCATACAAAGGAATACTACAAAGCACTGAAAACATTACACAACATGGGGGACACTGGAGCACATCATGTTGAATGAAATGTCTTAGTCACAAAAGGACAAATACTACATAGCACCACTGTTACAAAACAAGTCTGACATGGGGGCTGGGGGGAAAATAGGATAAGAGTGGATAGATAATGATCATTGCATTGGAATAGATGAAAAAAAAAGAACTGTTTAAGATGAATGTATGATTAGGCATTACATATATGACAAGAGCCCAGAATAAGAGGCATATCATTGCAAAGAGGAGTGGAGGCAGGGGGAGGTAGGTGATTGTGAAACAGTGCATGAATATTTTTTTTTTTTTAAAGTGAACTGAAGGAGGCAGATGAGCGGGAGAGAAAGTAAAATGTGCAACAATGAATGAATGACAATCTAACTTTTTTGTGTATGTTTGTTAAAATCACAATTAGAAGAAAATAATATTTTAAAAAAATGCCTCACAATCTGTGTCTTAGTCAGAGAGCACTCTATGGAATGCAGCTCTATTTTGATGCACACAATAGTCAACTTCATGGCAATTGGTGCTGGTGGAAGTGATTAGTGGCCATTGTCTCACTAATACTGAGCTAAGAAATGAGAAAGCTTTACAAGTTGAGCTTTTGATAAAATAATGCAGCTCAGAGACAGTGCATTCTTCTTAATTTGGCAAAATGGACTCTTTGGGAGCCAAGGAGGCTCCAAAACTTGTCAACAGCCAAGAGACAAAAAAGCCTAGTCAGGCTGGAATCAGCCCAATCCCTAATTTCCATGCCTGAGTTTGGTTGCCAGCTAAAATTAAATGGCCATATTCACATTAATGCAGTGGCAAAGTGGAAACTTACCACACTGTCTTAAAAGAGAATCGTATTTATATAGTAAACATTTTAGCAGGTTGGTTTCAGTGCTGTTACAGCACCATTTTATAATTATGATTATTTTCAGACTATAAACCCTGTAAATGTTACAATTAACCTACCAGAGCTTTTGTATTTTAATTAGTTATAATCCTGTCATAATGCCATTCTAAAAATTTACTTCCACTTTTAATTTTAAAAGAAATAAACTTTCTAATGAGTAACTGTCTTATTGCTATAGTCATGATTACTCATGTTGCTAATGCAAGAAGATTGGCTAATTGAACCAATTGAATTCAGAAGAATAAAGGAAAAGTAGTAGCTTCTTATCAAGTTGAAGAGTAATACTTTTAAAAATGAATGCCTCTGTGATATTTTCCATTTTGGTGTTATGTAATTGTTGTTATGTGCCATCAAGTCATTTGCAACTCTTAGTCACCCTATGGACAACAGTTCTAAACCCTGCTCTATCCTGAGCCAACCTTATTGTCTCCAACACACCTACCCCCATTACTCCAGTCTCTGAGTCAATCCATCTCATCGAAGATCTTCCTCTCCTGTGCTGTCCCTCCACCCTCCCAAGCATGATGTCCTTCTCCAAGGACTGGTTCCTCTTTGTAACATACCTAAAGTATGTCAGATGGAGCTTCAGAATCCTTGACTCCAAGGAGCAGCCTGATTTCACCCATTTCAGGATAAACCTGTCTGTTCTCCTAGCAGTCCATGGTATATTCAATACTCTTCTCCAGCATCACAGCTCAAAGGCATCAATTCTCCTTATTATCATCCATAGTCATTGTCCAGCTTTTTAATGCATAGCATGTAATTATGAAGACCATTGCCTGTATCAGGTGCACCTTAGTGTCCAGACTGACGTTGTTGTTCTTCAGTACTCAAATTTAATAGAGGAAAATTATCCCAAAGTATTTATCAGAGATAAGAAACCTCAATCAGATGTGAACAATGTATTGCTGATATTTGGGAATTACTTGGTTTTATAAGACAATTTCAAAACAACTTTTCCACCTGTAAAGTTTATATGAAATCATGTTTGAGGCCATGCAAATGCATTTCTTATGAATTGATACTGAGTCATCAGGATATGGTAGTCTCTAAAATGAAAATGATTGGCTGTGAATTCAGACATAGATTATTTATGCACCAACAGAAATAGAAAACAGAAAAAGAAAAAAAAAGAAAAGATATTTTTGTGGGGACAGAAGCATCAAAGAAGAAAAGAGGAGCAGCCAATGAGGTTTCCTCCAGGTTTGATTTTATGAGCTCCCGTCTATCATATTCTCAGTCCGCCTACCGCAAAAAAAACATAACTGAGTGGTTTGGCACAAAAGTTCCAAGTGGGCCTGTGTTTACAGCCTTGATTTATCGCTTAGTTTGTGATCTCAGACAAATTATTTAGCCACTCTCAGCCTTGGTTTTATCATCAATAAGAAGTGGCAAAAGATAATATATGTGAAGTTATTAGCACAGTGCCTGACACATGTGTTTTAAAAAATGTTGAATTTTCTTAAAGATTAGGAGTGGTGGAATAATGCAGAAAGAAGTTGGGTTTTAGAATCACATCGTACAACTGTGACCTTGGGTTAGTTCCTTAACTTCTGTGAATTGTGGTTTCTTCACTGCAAAATTAGAATATGGTTGCCATGATGTTTAAAATGGATAGTGCATGGAATAAGGATAAAGTGTCTTATGCCTAGCACTCAATTAACATGCTATACATTCTTCATATCACCATCAAGAATATTCAAATAAAGAAAAATGTTTCTCTTATCCCCATCAGAGCTTTGATATAAAATTTCCATTTATACAAAAATATTTGAATTGGATTTTAAAGTTGACAAATCATCGTTTACACGACCAAAGTAGTAGCTACTTAGAGAAATTGGCTCATTATTAGCAAACTGATAATGTTTTGGGCTGTTGAAATTATAGGTAATGATGATGCTTGATTCCAAATCCAAGTTCTCTTGTTTAGAATTAACAATGAAGCAAGAAAAAGACAAGTTAACAAGAAGATCAAAATGGAAGCTTCATCATTTCATATTTTAGTACCTGCCACAATTATTATGATCTGGAGAATCAGCACATTTTATTTAAGATTCCCGTATAGATATGTTTAGGGATGTTACATAAATCTACTTAGCTTGTGTGTGTGTATGAGAGAAAGAGAATGATGAATGAAAAAGAATTGAATGAGTTATTTACACCTTTAAAACCAGGGAGCTCTGATGGCCTAGTGGCAAGAAACTGTGCTGTAATCCCAAAGGCAGGTGGTTCGAAGCCACCAGATGCTCTGTGGAAGAAGGATGGGCAATCTCCTCCCATGCGATTAGCTTCTCCTGAAAACCCACTGGAGGGTCACCTATGGGTTGGTTCTGACTTTACGGCACCTAACAATGACAAAACATAAATAGTATATCACTTTCGATGAAGGACAAAAGCAAATCAAATGAAGCTCAGTAAAGACACAGAAGACCTAAGTAAGACAGACAATCAAACAACTGAACACAATTTTCTGCACATACAGAACACTCTACCCAATAATAGCACAGTTCTACCTTTTGGTTTGTTACATTTTTTTCCAGTACACATGGATTATTCTCTGGACTAGACCATTTGATAGGCCACAAAGCAAGCCTCAATAAAAGAAAAGAACTGAAACACTATAAGGCATCTTTTCAGATCATAAAGCTATAGAAATAGAAGTCAATCACAATATAAACAAGGAAGAAAAAAACACCCATGGAAACTTAGACTACTACTGTTTCAACAACAGACACATAAATCAATGGAGACCACAGAAACAAATCCATCTGCCTATGGACAGCTGATCTGTAACAAAGAATTGAAATGTTATTAAATAGAGTGACCCTATCAACAGTAGATCTGAACTCTTATGCTGAGCCATCCTCACCATCTCTGACACATGCAAGTCCATTGCTGCAGTCACGGTGTCAATCTGCATGGTTGAAGATCTTTCTCTCCTTCACATCCCTCTGTGATGTAAATTAAAATAACAATGAGATATCATCTCACTCTGACAATAGCAGTGATAAAAGAAACAGAAAATCGCAGAAGCTGGTGAGTGTGTGAAGAGTTTGAGACTCACACAGTGCTGGTGGGGTTGTAAACTAACACAACCACAGTTGAAAATGACAGAGCACTTCTTTTAAAAGCTAGAGATGATCTAGTTTGTATGATCCAGCAATCTCAGTGCTAGGTAAATATTCTAGAGAAACAAAAGCCATAACTAGAAAAGGGCTATACACATAAAAACCATATTCACTGTAGCCTTAATTCACAATTACAAAAAGGAGAAACAATTTATACTTCCATAAATCGATATTGTATAAATAAGTGGAGCGATCCGACCACACAAAGAAACACTATGCAGTTAAAGGATAATAATGATTCTATAAAGCCTCTCATAACATGGCTAACGCTGGAGAATGTTATGCTGAGAAATAAGTCAATCACAAATGGACAAGTACTGCGTGAGTCTATACTATAAAAATGAAAAAAAAAAAGGCTTGTGCAGAGAAAGAGACATTCGAAGATGGTTGGTGGAGGGAAAAAACATTCTTTAATCAGGGATTGGAGATAACTTTTTGTGTATGATTGAGTTTGAATCTACTGATCTTCCAAAAGGTTTTCAGACGCAGTAAATTACATGGGAGGAGACTGCCCATCTTTCTTCCACGTCTGGAGTATCAAGTGGATTTAAACCGCATGGCTTTGAGTTGGTAGTACAATAGCTTATTACTAGATCATCGAGCTCCGTGCTCAAAAGACTTTCTTGAAAATAATTTTCTTTTTAAAAAGTTAATGAAAAAAATTGTGCACAGAAAGAGACAATTTATTTGGTGGTTGATTGAGGTAGGAAAACATTCTTTGGTCAAGGATGGGAGGTTGAGGGAGGCAAAAAAAAATCTCTAATTTGGAAGTAGACACGTATTAGCTTGAGTGAAGAGAAAGGCAATATATCATTAAGCGGAAAGTCAGCAAAATACGATGAAGGCAGACAAAGACGCTAGAGGGCACACCGAGTAAAAGGCATCAATTGTAAATACTTTTGTGTACAGAATCTTGTAGTAACAGTAATAAACAATAAATTATCCGTCAATACATAGATAGATATGAAAGCTGGACAGTTGTGGGGTGAAGTATGGAAGTATACCCTAGAGTATATATAGATTTGGCAGAGAACATTTCTACATACATAATTTATGATGTATGCATACCGTAGAGCCTATGGGCCTAGGAGGGGTTAGGCAGGTGAAAGTTATGAAAACTTTTTCACCATTGCCACAAGCCTTGAGAGACTGAGGCACTGAGCTTGGGGGCTTGGGAGCACAATCTGGGGGTCATAGCATAGGTCAATTAGGATAATATAGTCCACATAGATAATTTGATACATTTTACTTTGCTGAGAAGCAGGTGAGGTCTTGAAAGCTTGCAAGCAGTCACTGTAGACTCTGGGTCCCTCCTTCTCTGCCCTGAGAAAAGAAGAGTGAAGAAGACGCAAAGACTCAAGAAAAACAAAACAAAACAAAAAACAAACCACAAAAAACTAGTCCAAAGGGCCAAGGGACTATGGGGACCATAGTCTTTACTAGACTGGATGAAAAGAACTAGATGGTGCCTGGCTATTGACAATTGGGTTGGGATCGCAGTAGAAGATCCTGGGCAAAGTAGAAGAAAAATGTAGAACAATATTCTAAATTGCAAAACCCACAACACGTGCTGATGGAACTCCCACTAGCCCTCCAGGCCTGCAACAAAATCTTCTCCTAGGGGTAATTTTTAGCTATAAAATAACAACTCAAGTCATTATCACCATTGCTATTAAGTAGGAACTGACTCTCAGCTGACTTTCCTGAGGCTGTAAATTCCTCAGGAGGAGACTGTGGGCAGGGTTGTGGGAGGAGAACTGTGGGAGGAGATTGTGGGAGGAGACTGCTCCTTTCCAGCAGAACAGTGGTTGGGTGTGAATTGCCTGCGCTTAGGTAGGTGATTGGATGGCGCATAACAATAGCAAGAACAACAGCAACAAGAACAAGAAGGTTGGCAGTGCAACTCTTTACCTACTAGGCCACTAGAGCTCCTAGCTAAGAACAGACAGGCCTATAACGTAAAGAAACACCACCTACAATTATCATACTCCTCAGAAAAATGAACCATGTAAGAACAAGAGAGCAAGATTTGCTCCAGAATTTCTGGAGGCAGGAAGAGGCAGAAAAGAATGAATGAAAATAGGATGTTTAACAAAGAATGGGAAGATTACTGCTATACTGAGGGGACTACTAATGTGTGTATGTTGTTGAACGGGAAACTACTTTGCTCTAAAATTGCCGCCAAATAACAATAAAATGTTAAAAAACAGAGAGCCTTATAATGTCTAAAAGCTACTTCGATATACAAGGTTTGTTCCTATCTCGCAATTTTTATTATAATTAAGTTCTGTATGTGGATATAAACTTTATGTCTAAATAAATATTTTGTAGATCAATTTTCCCTTTCATTTGATGCTAACTTTTTTTTTCTTTCTTTCTTTCTTTTTTTTTTTTTATTTGATGCTAACTTTTAAAAAAGAGGGGGGAACCCAACCCAACCAAAACCCCAATTATAATTTAGCCAATCTCACCTTACAACAACCCTCCATCCTGTTTCTGAGGTTGTAAATCTTTATGGAAGGAAATGGCCCATCTTTCTCCACAGGGGATTTTAATAAACATAGAATGATAAATGTAGTAAGAGTAGAATTTTTTCCCGCTGGGTTTTATTTCTTAGTTTAGAATTTTTATGTTATGGCAGAATGAAACCATATTAATATTTACCAAGGAGATATTAAAGGTTCTGAAAGTGAAGATGTTAAATTATTAAATATCAAGACAGTCTTGAGTAACGTTGCAATTTGAAAAAGAAAAAAAAGATGCATGTATACTAGACTCAGCTGTATTTTCTGAGCATGAACATGACTGTTTGGATATATTTGGATCTGGGCAGTTGTTATTCCACAACTATTAATAACATCCTTAATTGTATGGAAACTTTTCAAAGCATTATCTCATGTTTTTCTTCTTGCAAAACACTATAGATTAGTAAGATAATTTTTACCCAATTTAGACATACTAAGATTAAAGTAATTTCTCCCCAGACAATTTATTATCTGCCGAAATAAAAGCCCTCAGAAAAATAAGTAGTTTAGGATCGCTTGTCATTAATAACAGGAATCCACAAATTTAGCAACAGTGGTTCCAAAGGAAGCTTTTAAAATTGCTTTTAAATGTCCCCTTTTTTTGTTAGCTTTTTTAGGGAGCTCTGGTGATGTAGTTTGTAGGCAGTTGTGCTTGTGCTGCTAAGCCAAAGGGAGCCATCTTTCTGGTAGTTCAAATCTACCAGTGGCTCTTGGAGGGGAAAGGGAAGATGGGAAAATCTCTTCTCATGTAATTCACAAGCCTTGGAAAATCCAGTAGGAGGTCAACTATGAGTTGGTTCTGTCTTAATAGCTGAAAGTTTTGTTTCAATTTGACTCAGTTACCATTATTGTAAATAACCTGACAAAATCCTTAGATTAGCTGGTTCACAGAGATGTTCTGTTCTGTTAACAAAAGCAAAACACATAGAGTATTTGCTTATGTTATTTTTATAATTATAGCCAATATCAGTTGTTTTCAAGATAATATCTAGGAATGGGAAACATTCTTCAAGACTAAAAAGATTTGAATACACAAGTAATTTTATATGTATTTAATATAAGGGAGTAATTCTTTATTATAACCAACTGTTATCTAGTTGATTGTTATAAAACAGAGTAGAACTGATGGTCTTTCCAGGGCTATAACTCTTTATTGGAACACATTATCACATTTTCCACATTCAGAGGGTCTGATAATATTTTGTTTAGCAGCTGGTATATTTTAAAAGTCTAACATTGCCTTTCATTTATTTGGAATGTAAGTGATCACATGTAGTTTTATCCTAATAAGGATTTAACAGGGAAACATTGTTCATTGGCGTAAGCATTACTATCACCACTTCAGAAATGGCAACAATGAGATCATAGAACTTAATCGACTTGCCTGAATTTCTCAGCTAGTAGGTAGGCAAAAAAAGAGCCTGGTAGTCCAAAGGTTAAGCGTTCAACTATTACCAAAAGGCTAATATTAAAACTCAAGAAGGGACTCTACAGATAAAAGACCTGACTCTGTTCCTGTTAACAGTCTAGAGAACTCTCTAGGGTGGTTCTTATATTGGTTGTTATTATGAGCACAATTGAATATATTTATAACAATAGGAGATAACAACAATAACAGCAATAATAATAATAATTGTTGTTGTTGATTGCTGTCAAGCATGAGTCATGGTGACCCTACGAACAAAAGACCTGAAGCCTTTCGATAACTATCATTTCTCAAAGTTCATAAAGTTTCCAGAGGCATGTTGTTTAGGAAGTAGGAGCTCTGATGGCTTACTGGTAAAGAGTTGTTCTGTGAATCCAGAGGCTTGTGATTCAAATCCACCAGCTGCTTGCCAGAAGAAAAATGGGTAATTTCTTCCTGTACAATTAACTGTTTCTGAAAACCTGCCAGAACGTAGCTATAAATCTGGTTCTGACTCAATGGTAAACAACAACAACAACAACAGCTAGACAAAGCAGAGTTATGATTTATACCAAACTTGTCTCATTCCTAAGTCCATTCCATCATCCTTTACTTCTTTCTAGTCAAGTTTAGCTAATACAATACTTTAATTTCAGTCTTTCAGAATTTAAAAAAAATTCCTTTAAAAAATTTTTTAAAAATTCCATTGTCCAAGGAGTTGATCCCTTCCTGGAGCCTCCACTCTTCCTTCATAAGATGACACTGAGGATAATGATGCTCTAGGAAAGGGGAAACTAATTCTAGGGAGAAATTACCATGCAGACTCTAAGATAGGAGAAAAATGAAGGCCCATGAAGACCTCAGTTTTAAATCCTAGCAAACTAAAGAGAGGGAGATTGCATTTATGACTGCGAAACTTTTACATCACCAGGTAAAGCGTCAAAATGTAACAGTAAACGCCAGTTTTGTGGGTGTGAGAGAGCTCTCAAAAGACTAGGCTCTGATCAAACGAATAGAAAGCTTAACTTTGAGCTATGATGTTGGAGAATACTATACCATGGACATCTAGAAGAACAAACAAGTTCACCCTGAAAAGGGTGAAGCCAGGTTACTCCTTACAGGCAAGGATTCTGAAGTTTTGTCGACAAATTTTGGACATGTTGCAAGGAGGGATCAGTCCTTGGAGAGGGACATCGTGCTTGGGAGGGTGGAAGGACAGTGCAGGAGAGGAAGACCTTCGGTGAGATGGATTGATTCATTCACTGGGATAATGGGGGTAGGTGTGTTGGAGACAATGAAATTGGCAAGGGATAGAGCAGGGTTTAGGGCTGTTGTACATAGATAGGGTCGCTATGAGTCACAGGTAACTCAACGGGGGCACATAACAACAACAACAACAACAACAGATCACTAAGTAGAGGAAAGGATAACTTTTCAATTCTTTATTCCTCATTGATGGTCAACATTCAGAGCATGGAGTTACTGACCTAAACCATTAAGATGTGACCTGGTAGAGTCATGTCAGCGGAAATTACCTGAGTAAATATGATCAAAGTTTTAACAATTGTCAGATGCCACCTTTTCTTTACTTTAAATTATGTTTCTGTCAAAAATGTACTTGTGATTGTCGTAAAGAGGTATTGCATTTGGAACATATGCTCTCAAATATAGAGTTCTTGAGTTGGAATCAGCTTGGTGGTTGTGGGTTGGTTTTTTTGGTTTTGGGCTCTCCAACTGATGGTTGAAATGAAGGTTGTAGAAAACTAGTGAACTCGTTATGACTCATAATCCACTTTGATCTATAACATCACTGTATCATTTTCTCTGCCTACTTCTATGAGGATCTTGCTTTCTCCTTGCTTGTAGATGATAAAATTACAGAATTTTACTAATGAATGTTTCCTTAAGTAACCACCTACTTGACTGTGTCACTTTCTAGATAAGAAAACTGAAGTCTAAAGAAGTTGTCTTCTAAAAGTTACTCACAATTCTAGTTAAAATGATTCATGTCATACATGAATAAAGGCAGCATATGACCCTTTTCTGAACTCAAGGGCTACAGGAGAAAAATATCACATTTGTCTCCAAACTAGATGACTTTTTCCCCTTTTGAATGTCAGATAGAGCAAGTTAATTATGTAAATTGAAGGATGGTTCAAAGATACATTTGAGGAATTGGGTATATATATTATTACAATTATTTTTCTAGTTTTTTGTGTAAAAATACATGACAAAGCTAATGCCCTAGGGTATAAACAATAAGATATTAACTATAGGATAAGAATCACTAACATATATGAAATTATTAAGAGTTAAAACCAGAATAAGCATGTTTTCTAGTATATCAAAAGATTCAGGTACAATGATTCAATAGTTAAGTTAAAAAATAGTTAAGATACAGTAGTTTCTTACTTAAATGGTTCTAATGGACCTTTTCCCTATAATTAAACTCCTTTCATTTTTAATAGACTAAGTATTTCTCATTGCTTATGTGCTAAATTCCCATGCTTTCCATTCATATAGCAAAATATACTAGATATTCAATAAATACCTCAGTTCTTACTACTTGCGTAAATATTGTTGATAAGAATGTCAGACTTCTGAAAAATATCACATGCTCTAAAATTTTTTTGCACATTTTGTAAACATGTTCTAATTCCCATATTGTGCTCTTTATACTTTCAGAAAGTCCTTTTAAGTCAGTTAACAGGAACGAAACTTTAAGAAGTTGTTTTCTGAAAAAGGGCCTCTCCCAGGAAGCACTGAAAAAAACAGTTTTCTAGAAAGTGGGTGTCGTATGCTAAATTTAGTATAATCGCACCAGCAATTCTATCTAATGTCAGTGCAAAAATCACAGGCTAGGCAAATCCCAATGGAGTGCAAAAGCCTATCCCTTTCTATGGACATTTTCTTGAATTTTTAGAAACATGCGATAAAGAGATTTATTTTATTTAAGACTTTAATGGGCTTTCCCTTATCTTTAAACCTCCATTTAGAAAGCTGTCTAGCATAATATAGTCATTCTTCACTTTATATATATTTCAAGAGTATAATTTTTTTTTATTTTATTTACTTGGTAGGTTACTATATCTTTTTTTTTTTTTTTTTTGCTAGTATGGCTCTAACAAAAGGAACATTGTGCACAGCTGTGAATGTAATTATTTCCATTTCAGAGATGGCAATGCTGAGGCCCTAGAAGTTTGTTTCTAATTTCTCCCATTCGAATATTATTTTTGTGAGCATGCTTCCTATAAGAGAAGGCATTCTCCTTGTCCACAGATGCTTTTTTCCTCCCAAAATAAACCATGAAGAAATGTAAATGAAGCCTCAGGAAAAAGTCTGTGGTCTTATTTCTTTCCTAACTTGGAACTAGAAAACCCTCTGCTTCTCAGCCGATTTTAACAAGAGCTGTGTAACTTAATTCTCCAATGAATTAAAAAAAAATACAGTGTG
The DNA here is from genome assembly GCF_000299155.1 of Elephantulus edwardii. NCBI lineage: Eukaryota > Metazoa > Chordata > Mammalia > Macroscelidea > Macroscelididae > Elephantulus > Elephantulus edwardii. The sequence continues at coordinate 791,942 of NW_006399970.1, forward strand.
GAATTATTTTAAAAATGAGCTCTTAATGATAGAATTGCATGCCACGAGAGTGAATGAATAAAAGATTAGAGCCAAATAATTAAGTTAGAGAAAGTGCATGCCCCAGATTAATTTCTGAACAGCTAACCAAATATTCTCACCACAAGGTTTTTCTTTTGCATCTTTTGCTTTGCTACTTTTTTTTTTTTTTTCATTCTGCAGAACCCAAATTCTCAAAGTGCTCTAGTTAAACCCTCTCACGTGAAGGTACACATGCTGTCTTCCTGTAATAAATAGGAAAAGAGAGGCAAAAAATTTCCCTCCATTCCGCCAAGCACCTCTGAGCCATTCGCTCCTTGAAATAACAGGAAGATTACCTGACACACAGAGGTAATACCTGTCCTGGACCGAGAACTCGATTTCGATAAACTCGTACAGATTCTGCGAGAGTGGCTTGAACAGTTTCTTCTCCAAGTCCTCCTTTACCAATGATGACATCTCCCTCAGTTCCACTTGGCTTGGTTTCTGGATCGCAGCCCTTCTCTCCTTTTGCTTCCTGGGGTCCTGGCTTGGGTTTGCAGCTCCTCGTCCAGTCCTGACCACCTCACAGCCCTCACTGTCAACTTCTCCTTCCACGTCAGAAGCCAGGCTCCCGATGGCACGCCTGCTCTGTGTGGTCAGACCCCTCACTGCGCAATCAGTGGCTGCAGCCGCCAAAATACAGCAGCCGCATTAGCCCCACTGTCACTCCTCAGCATCCAGCCTCCAGCAGCCTGCTCTCCGGAGCTCTCCTGCGGCTGATGGATGGGAGAATATGTTTACGAGCACCAGTCAAGAGACTTGTGGAAGTCCCCTGGTTATTCCAGCCTCATACCCCCTGTTTTCCTTTCCCAGCACCATGCAGATACAAGACCACTACTTCAGCTTGATTCCATTATATAAATCAACTGTCTGCTTTATTGATTGGGATCGTCTTCCATTAGAAACTTTGCTATCATTGGCCAGACAAAAAGCCTTTGTGCTCTGTCCTGACACTTCCAACAAGTCTCTTTCCCTATTTCTCTTTGCTCTCTAGCAGGGCATTAAAACCTTTTCTGAGAGGTGTCTGCAGCCATTCCTCTGTCCAAGGCACTTTTAAGACAGAAATGTTAAATGAGCCTACTTGGTTATGGCTTATTTCTCCACTCAGTATAAAGATGAGGTACCTGCATGGATGAAGCCACAAATTCCGTGGGAACTTCCTATCCTCAAGAAGCTTATAGTCTAGAGATGAAGGCAGCAAACAACTATCATGAATATTTAAAAGTGATGTATGCCACATAAGAAAAGGGAACGAAGGATAAGAACAGGCATTTCTGCCTGGAGGGATCAGAGAAAGTGCTGTGGGAAATGGGCTGGAGATGGATGAAAGAGGAACTATTACCATGGAGGAGGGGCGGTCTCTGTGGAGGGAACATTCTAGGCCAAATCCCTAATTCAATAAAGTGTGTGGAGTGTGCAAAAGGACAGAAAACAGTCCTGTTTTCCTGACAGTTTATGTTCCTTTTTAGCTTAACAGGGAGATCTGGAGTCTTTTTACATTTTTTTTAAAAATTATATTAATATGCATATAAAATTTCTATGTGTTGCATTTCACACTTTCGTTCATTCACATTGTTTTTCATACAATCATTCCCGTATCTGTGTATTAAAAAATTAATCACCATTGAACTATGGCAACCACTGCCCCATCTTTTCAGGTCTCCACTGGATCTTTCTCATTTCCTTTACCCCCTGCCTCCACCCACCAAATTGTATAACCAAAGTCTGTCTGTCTGTCTATCTATCTATCTATCTATCTATCTATCTATCTATCTATCTATCTATCTATCATCTATCTATCTATCTATCTATCTGAAAAGAGATCTGATGTCTTGTTGTTGTGTTGTTGTCATATGCCCTTGAGCCGTCTGTGACTCCGAGCACCCTATGAACAATAGCTCTGAATTTTGCTCTATCCTGAGCCAATCTCACCATCTCTGACACATCTGACTGACCCCATTGCGACAGTTATATCGTTCCATCTTATCCAGGATCTTCTTCTCCTGCATTGACCCTTTATCCTCCTAAGCATGATGTCTTTCTCTAACAACTAGTTTCTCTTGACAACATGCCCAAAGTATGTGAGTTGGAGTATCAAAATCTTTGCCTACAAGGAGCAGCTTGGTTTCACCTTCTCCAGGTTAGACTTGTTTGCTTTCTTGGTAGTCCATGGTATGTTCAATACTCTTCTCCAGCACCACAACTTGAAAGCATCAATTCTTCTTCTGTCATTCTCATTCATTCTCCAGCTCTCAGATGTATAGCAAGCAATTGATAAGACTGGAAATGGTGCTTCCAGCTCAAAGGCAGTTTGTTCAAATCCACCAGCTGCTCTGGAAGAGAAAGACGGGCAATTGCCTCCTCATATCATTTAGTGACTCTGAAAATCCACTAGAGGATCAGCTATGTCAGTTCTTAATTGGTGGTACATAACAACAACAACAACATACCTAAAGTTTGATGGTTTGAACCCACCAAGGAACCTTTCAGGGGAAACCTAATGATCTGTTTCTGTGAAGTTGCAGACAGGAAACCCCCACCATCCTGTAACACAAAGGGTTGATGTGAGCCAGAAGTGAGTCAACGGGAAAGAGATTATTTTGAAGTGGTATACTATGTGATGGTAGAGATAAGATAGGAAAGATAGATGGAGACCAGATCACGAGAAACATTGTAGGCCACGTTAAACTTTTGGACTTTCTAAAAGTTAACAGTTAAAGTTTTGTAGCACTAATCCATTAATTTAACAAATATTTACCAAAAGTAGAGTATGTACAAGAACTCAAACAGGGGGTGAGGGGAATGGGAAGGATCTGGTGAGAAAATACAATGTATTTGAATTTTGTAAATAAACTAGTATAAGAATAATGTAGAATAGAATGCATATGTATAAACACAATATAAATGAAAGATTGTATAAAACACAATATATATCAATGGGGGGGGAAAAAAGAACTCAAACTCACTTTCATTGAGTTGGTTCCTACCCATATCCACCCTTCATTGGGTTTCCAAAGACGTCAATATCAATGAGATTGAATCCAAAGGTGGATTGAAATCTGATGGAGATATAACAATAACGCCTTTGGGTAAGCAGTGCACTTTGTGAGGCTCTGGTTGAGACATTTTACCTCTATGCGCTTCAGTTTTCTCATCTGAAGAATGAGCTCAAGGACTTCTTGCCAAGTTTACTATTTTGCCATTTTGTTTTCAGGGAATTGCAGTGACCAAGTACCTCAAAGGCTGAAACTCTCTCTGGTGGTTCTGTGGGAGGGTCCATGATGGACTATCTTCTCCATGCAATTTACAGCCTTGAAAATCCAATGGAGGGTCAGCTATGAGTTGGTTCTGACTCAACATCATTGCCATAGATTCTACCTATGATTCTTGGAGTCTTTAAAAGAATTTAAATAAAAGGATCAGTTGTTGCTGTTATGTGTTGTCGAGTTGCCTGTGACCCATAGCAACCCTATATACAGTAGCTTTGAAGTGGGCCCTGTCCTGAGCCAGTTTCACTAATTCCAACACACCAACCCCCATTGCCCCAGTTACTGTATCAATCCATCTCATCTGGGTTCTTCCTCTCCTGCACTGTCCCTCCCCCCTCCTGAGCATGATGTCCTTCTCCAAGGACCAGTCTCTTCTGGCCCTGTGCCCAATGTATATGAGATACAGCTTCAAAATCCTATCCTCCAAAGAGAAACTTGGAAACCCTCTCCATGACAGAGAATTGATAATATGTCTTAGACGACAGAACTAGACTAAGGGGACAAATAAAGACGTATTGCATTGGGGAAATTCTGCTGTCACGGACCTCTCCAAAGTACTGAACAGCAATGATATCAGTCTGGAGACTAAGGTATACCTGATCCAGGCCATGGTCTTTGCAATCACTTGCTCTGCATCAGAGAGCTGGACAATGACAAGGGATGATAGAAAGAGAATTGATGCCTTTGAGCTGTGGTGTTGGAGAAGAGTATTGAATATTCAATGGACTGCTAAGGTAACAAACAGGTTTGTCTTGGAGAGGGTTAAACCAGGCTGCTCCTTGGAGGCAAGGATTCTGAAGCTTTGTCTGACATACTTTGGACATGTTGCAAGGAGGGACCAGTCCTTGGAGAGGGACATCATGCTTGGGAGGGTGGAGGGACAGCGCAAGAAAGGAAGACCTACAATGAGATGGAACGACTCAGAGACTGGGGTAATGGGTTAGGTGTGTCAGAGACAATAAGATTGGCACAGGATATATCAGGGTTTAGGGCTGTAATACATACGGTCGCTATGAGTCACAAGCGACTCAATGGCACATAACAACAACATTTGGTTCATTAAGCCATAACACATACTAAAATATAAAAGGGAAAAAGTTGGGTCAATATGATAACTTTCTACTTCCAGCTAGAGATGAATAAATGGGCTACTGTTATTGGAAGTAGGCTTTATTATGGAAAATAATTTCCAGGCTTTGCACTTGAAAATGTTTCCTTGAAAATATTTCCAAAGCAGGGGACAAGAAATACTAGCATGAAAGCCAAAGCAGATTGTCAATAATAATGTTATTGAAACTGTGATGAGATGTTTATTGATTCTTTATTTCATGTTTTCTCCCCTGCTAGAACTAGAAGTTTTGTAAGTTCAGGAACCAAGGTATAGAAAAAAGGTATGCGATGTCAATGCCAAGCCCATGGTAGGCATCCTTATTTTAACTTATTCAATCAATAATGTATAGGCTCAATGTCAAGAAGACAAAGATTCTCATCAC
>NW_006399970.1:796863-797843 GCF_000299155.1 Elephantulus edwardii
AGCCAGGAAATTAAAAGACGTATTGCCATGGAAAAGTCTGCTGTTAGGGACCTCTCCAAAGTACTGAAGAGCAATGGTGTCACTCTGGAGACTAAGGTGCATCTGATACAGCCTATGGTTTTTGTAATCACTTGTTATGCATCAGAGAGTTGGACAATGACTAGGAAGGATAGAAGAATTGATGCCTTTGATCTGTGGTGCTGGAGAAGAGTATTGAGGGTACCATGGACTGCCAAGAAAACAAACAGAGTCATGCTGGAGAGGGTTAAACAAGGCTGCTCCTTAGAGGCAAAGATTCTGGGGCTTTGTCTGACATACTTTGGACATGTTGTGAGGAGGGACTGGTCCTTGGAGAGGGACATCTTGCTTGGTAGGGTGGAGGGATGGCTCAACTGGGGAGGACCCTCCATGAGGTGGATTGATTCAGTGACTGGGGTAATTGGGATGGGTGTGTCAGAGGCAGTGTGATTGGCACAGGATAGAGCAGGGTCTAGGGTTGTTGTACATAGGGTCGCTATGAGTTGCAAGCGACTCAATGTCAAAGAACAACAACAACAACAAGAACAACAACAATAACAATGTTTCATAAATAATTACTAAATAACTGAATAAGTCTTGGGGCAAACTTTTCCTAGTTTCTGTGTAGCTAGATTGTTGTTGTTAGGTTATGTTTAGTTGAGTATAACTAACAGCAAGACTATGAGCAACAGATTTAAACCTTACCCTATCCTCTGCCATCCTCACAATCTCCACTATGCCCAAGCCCATTCTTGCTGCCAATCCATCTCATGGAAGGCCTTCCTCTTTTTTAATGATCCTAACCTGAAGCGCTTGCTGCAGAAGGTCAAAGACTGCAGCCTTCAAATGGATTGAAGCTCAACATCAAGAAAACAATGATTCTCACCACTGGGCCAATTGGCAGCATCAGTATGGATGGTGAAGAGATTGAGATAGTTAACAGTTTTAGTATACTTGGTTCC
>NW_006399970.1:798088-800088 GCF_000299155.1 Elephantulus edwardii
CTCCTTGGAGTCAAGGATTCTGAAGCGTCATCTGACATACTTTGGGCATGTTGCAAGGAGGGACTGGTCCTTGGAGAGGGACATCGTGTTTGGGAGAGTGGAGAGACAGCGTAGGAGAGGAAAACCCTAGATGGGATGGATCGATTCTCTGATTGGGGTGGTGGGAATGAGTGTGTCAGAGAAGGTGAGGTTGGCACAGGATAGAACGGCACTTAGGGCTCTTGTACATAGGGTAGCTATGAGTCACAAGCGACTCAACGGCACATAACTTCAACGACCTTTCTCATTATGGTATTTCCCCCAAGAACTACTACCTCTTGACAATATGCTTAAAGTATGTTAGATGAAGTGTCATCATCCTTGCCGCTAATGAGCACCACGGTTGGTTGTACTTTCAGCATCTATCATATATTCAATATACCATGGATCACAGTCAGTAGCATCTTACTACTATTATAAAGGGCATCAAGTGTTCCTTGGTCTTCTTTATTCATTGTCCAAGTTCAGATGCATGCACATGAATCAACTGAAAATTCTGTAGAGTGGTAAGGAGCTGGACTGCAAACCCAGAGACACATGGTTCAAATTCTGCAGTAGCTCCACAGGAGAAAGATGAGCCATTTCTCCTCTTGTGAAATTAACTGCCTGGTAAAATAGCTGAGGAGTCAGCTATGAGTTGGTTCCAATTCGACGATGTTGTTGTTATGTGCTGTCGAGTTGCCCCCAACGATATACAAAAATCATAATCAGTACCAGAAGGGCACTCCAGGGACATATTCAGTCCATAACCCCAAGGCCAAGTGTTTCTGGTAGTTCAAATGCCCCAGCAGCTTGAAGAAAAGATGAGTAATCTCCTCTTGTGAGATGTTTAGCTTTAGAAACTTGCTCATGGTTCAGTTATGAATCAGTTCCGCCCTGACAATAATGAAAGACAGAGAGAGAGAGAGAGAGAAATGAAAATGAGATTATGTATGCTAGGCACATTATTTCACTTATTTTTCACCAATGGTAAGAGGTCGCTATCATTGTCTCCATTCTACCTATAAGGGAACAGAATATTCCATGGAAGTGTGATAGACCTCACTCCCTAAAGAAGGCTTGACAAGGAAAATACATCCCTATGGCTTCTTGGCCTTTTGGCTAAGATCAAGTGAAAATACATTCCTGTCACACATCTATCACTTACTCGTTTGATACCAATGTTTTCAGTAATAACATACTACTTTAAGTAGTCTTCTTTGTTAGTAGAGTCCTGAATTTGGTACCTTTTCATGTATGACATGGTGACACAAAGGAGAAAATGTTTGGCTGCTAATTTAATGTTGATTCGAACCCACCAGCCACTCTACAGGTGAATTATGAGGTAGACTGCTTCTGTATGGATTTACAGCCTTGGAAATTTTATGGGACAGTTCTCCTGTTTCCTTTGGGTTACTATAAGTCAGAATCCACTCAATACCTCTCTCTTTCTCTGTGTATGTGCATGTAAGTACGTGCATGCATGTAAGTATTTGGTATTATGTAGCAGAGAGTTTCATCTTTCTCCCATGGAGTGGCTGGTGGCTTCAAACCACCAGCTCTTCAGTTAGTACTCCAGAGCTTTAACAACTGTCAGTAAGGCTCCTTAAATGATTTTAGACCAAGTTAAAACATGTCAACATAAATTTATTTAAGAAAAAATTTGTCAAAATCAGGATAATATTAACAAAATAGTTTTCTATCATTGGCAAAAGTTTTATTATTGTTGTTGTTGTTATGTGCCATCGAGCTGCTTGCGACTCATAGCGACCCTATGTACAAGAGTTCTAAACGCTCTTCTATCCTGTGCCAACCTAGCCATCTAAAACACACTTATTCCCATCACTCCAGTCACAGAATTGATCCATCTCATCAAAGGTCTTCCTCTCTTTCGCCACCCCTCCACTCTGCCAAACATGATGTCCCTCTCCAAGGACCAGTCCCTCCTTGCAACATGCCCAAAATATGTCAGACGAGGCTTC
>NW_006399970.1:800668-822238 GCF_000299155.1 Elephantulus edwardii
AATACATCCCTGATGAACCCCCTTCTTGATTTTGAATCAAGTAGTGTCTTCTTGCTCTATTCTTTTAACTGCATCTTGGTCCAAGTATAAAGCCTTTGCATAGTTAATGAAGCACAGATACACATTCTTCTGGTATTCTTTGCTTTCTCCCAAGATCCATCTAACATTAGCTATCATATCCCTAGTACCAAGACAGTGACTTAAACAATAGGTTTAAGCATGTCAGCAATCATGAGGTTGGTGCAAGAGAGGGCAAGGTCCAGATCTGTTATTCTTTGAACAGCAGTGAGTCATATTTGCCTTGATGGAACTTAACAACACCAGACTGGGTTTCATGGATTTGGGGCTTTCAATCAAGAGGAACCATTCCCTGGAGAAGGATGTCACACTTGGTAAAGTAGAGAATTGGAAAGAAAAACTCTCAATACAATGGATAGGCACAATAGCTGCAAAGAGAGGCAGTCATTATAGACCAGGTTGTAAAATGTCAGTTCTCTGTCACATTTCATTCTGTTGTGCATAAGATTACTAAGCATTAGGGCTGACTTGACAACAGCTAACAAAACAATGTCAGGACCTATTAGAGCCTTTTAAAAACAGACAGACAGACAGATACTCTAGCCACTTAGTTTTTTAAAAAGGGGATGGGGTTAGATTTTAACAGTAAATTACATTGTTATAGATAAAATTATTTTTCCCCTTATATTAAATGTCCCTGTTCAAATAGCCAGTAAGGATCCATTTGATTCCTAAGTGAAATTTTTCATGAAGTTAATGTTTATGGTAGGAATATTTTTTTCCTCTTATTAGATCAAGAGCTATAAGCTTAAGACCAGCTAGGGCTGCTTATAGCCATTTTCCCAAAACACAAGGAGGCTATTTTGGGTTAAGATTTAAAAAAGAGGATGAAGTCATCATACACGGAGAAATAAATAGATTTAAGAGAAAATGGAGAAGAGAATTCTGATGACATCATCTGACCTGTTGGATCCAATCGTGCCTGGGATAGTTCTGTGAAATGAACCACTAAATTCCTCCTCTTTTATTTCCTTCTGAAGTAAGTTTGAGTTAGATTTCTGTATCTTTATTTCCCCAAGTCTTTGCTGGATTTGGGCTACCAGAGACAGCCTTTTTTGGACAGCATAATTCACATTATAGGACACCAATGTTGTTAGGGACCCTCAAGTCAAGTATGATTCCTAGCTACCCCATAATAATGGATCTAAACTCTGGCCTATCCTGTGACATCCTCACAATCTCTGACATAGTTGAGCCATTGCTGCAGTCACTGTGCCAGTCTATTTCATTGAGAGTCTTCATCTCTTCTTTTGACCCTCCATCCAACCTTCCAAGCCCGATGTCCTTTTCTAAGGACTAGTCCCTCCTAACGACATGCCCAAAATATGTGAGACAAAGCTTCACCATCCTCATTTCTAAGAAGTACTCTGTTTGCACTTTCTCTGAGACATACTTGTTTTTTCTTTTGGCAGTCCATAGGATCTTCAGTACTCTTTTCTAATACCATGACTCAAAGGCATCAATTCTTTTTCTGTCATTTTTATTCATTGTCTAACTTTCAGAAGCATTGCACATAGTTGAAAAGACCATGGCTTAGATCAGGTGCGCCTTAGTCTATAACTTGATATCATCTCTCCTTAGCATTTTGGAGACGCTTTTGACAGCAAGTTTTCACAGTGGGATACATCTTCTGATTCTTTGACTGTTGGTATTAAGGGTGATGATTGTGGTCTATATCAACAGTTGTTGCTGTTGTTGTGTACCATTGAATCGGAACAGCCACAAAGCTGACCTTCCAGCAAATTTTCAGAGGCCATTAACAGAATGGGAGAAGATTGCCTATCTTCCTGTGGAGCAGCTGGTGGATTCGAACTGCATGCCTTTAGGATTGTGGCACAGCTTCTTACCACTAGGGCCACCGCAGCTCCCTACACCAATGTTGTGTACTGTCAAGTAAGAACTGACCACAGCTGACCCTCCAGCAGGTTTTCAGAGGGAGTTAATCACAAAGGAGAAGATTGCCCATCCTTTTCCCATGGAGTAGCTAGTGGATTAGAACTGTGTGCCTTTAGGATTGCAGCACAGCTTCTTGCTACCAGACCATCAGAGCTCCCTCCCTATGCCAATAGAGCTATTTAACCGCCTCCCCCCAACTAGTCTGAAGGAACCAGAGGCCATTCTTGCATTTCTTGTACCCTCAGTTTTTAATTGTTGTTGTTATGTGCCATTGAGTTGCCTGAGACTCACTGCAATCCTATGTACTCTGAAAGCTGTCCATCCTGAGCCGGTCTCACTGACTCCAACACACCTAATTTCATTGCCCCACTTACCATGTCAATCTATCTCATCCAGGGTCTTCCTCTCCTGGACTGTCTCTCCACCCTTCCAAGCATGATGTCCTTATCCCACGACTGGTCATTTCTAGCCACATGCCTAAAGTATGTGAGATGGAGCTTCAAAAATCCTTGCCTCCAGGGAGAAACTTGTATTCACTCTCTCCAAACAGACCTATTTGTTCTCCTGCTGGTCCATGGTATGTTTAATCCTCTTCTCTAGTACCATAACTCAAAAACATCAATTCTTCTTCTGTCATCCTTAGTCATTGTCCAGCTCTCTGAGGTATAACATGTAATTGTGAAGACAATGATCTGGACCAGATATCTTAGTCTCTAGACTGACATCATTGTTTCTCAGCACTCTGGAGAGTTCTTGACAGCAGATTTCCCAGAGAAATTCGTGTTTTGATATCCTGACGGCTAGAGCCAAGAGTGTTGGTTGTGGATCCTAGCAAGCTGAAATTATTAACAACCTCAATCTCTTCTATGAACCTTCTATGAACAGCGCTCAGGCTGTTTGTTCATAGGGTCTCTATGAGTCGTCTATGACTCGATGGCACCAAACAACAATAACAATGACAACGACAAAGAGAGAGCTATGTTGGCCTTGTGGAAAGGAAGTTATGCTACCAAGCCAAAGGTGGGTGATTTTCATCTGCGGCCCTCGGCCAGGTTCAGATTGTTTTCCTGTCAAACATTCTTTTAGGTGGTATAGCACTGGTCTGTGCATTGCTGTACAGAGCTAACTCTAGTGATGCTGAAGACTGTGACAGTGATGTGCCAATCATGGTAATGGGCACCCATGGTAGACAGTGTTGGCTGGAGCTTCCCGACTAAAACAAGCCTGGAAGCAGGAGCAGCATCCACTTCCGAAATGGCTTGTCTCCGGAAACTATATGTACAAACAGCGCTCAGGCTGTTTGTTCATAGGGTTGCTATGAGTCATCTACGACTCGACGGAACCAAACAAAAACAACAGCAATCTCTTCTCTGTCCATCATGGTGCTGCCAACTGGCCCAGTGATGAGAATCTTTATCTTCTTGATGTTGAGCTTCAATCCATACTGAAGACTACAGTCCTTAATCTTCTGCAGCAAGGCTTCAGGTCCTCCTCAGTTTCAGCAAGCAAGGTTGTATCATCTGCATCACTTAGGTTGTTGATGAGTCTATCTCAAATCCTGATACCACACTCCTCCTCATCAAGTCTAACCTCTCAAATAATCTGTTCTGCATATAGACTGAAAATATGTAGAGACAGGAAACTGATTAACTCTTTATTTTGTGATGAAGTATACTTATTGCATTAAGAAGATAGGATTAGGGTGGGACACAAGGCATACCCAACTAGAAGCTTATATAAACCCAGGAGAGCTAAATGCTAACTTTGTTTTGGGGAAGCTCTCTTTCCAACTGTACTGAACTAATAGTCTACAACATTCATTGGTCTCTGCAAAATTGGCCTGCATACCTACAGTCCCATCAGTCATTCCCCGTACAGGTCTGAGTGTCTGCGAGACCTTTCACTGAATCACCAAACCCAGAGGACGTAGAGGAATGGAGGAACTGACCAAAGGAAGGACTGCTGATGCCTGAAATCATGAAGTTATATAGCAGATCTAACATTTGGGACACTATTGCCTCTGCGCTTGTAACTCATCTGCTACTAATCTTTTTGTGCTATTGTTGTTAGGTACTGATGAATTAAGTATGACCCAATGAGCAATGAATCTGAACACTGTTTATCCTGTGCCATTCTCACAATCTCTGACACACTCTAAACCACAGCTGCAGTAACTTTGTTAACCAGCCTGGTCTAGGGTGTTCCTCTCTTTTGTCGCCCCTCCATTTCCCAAGCATGATGTCCCTCTCCAAGGAATAACTAATCCTAGCAACATGTCTAAAGTATACTAGAAGAAACTTTATCATCTTTGCCTCTGAGGAGCATTCTGTCTGCCCCCTTTCTAAGACAACTTGTTTGTTCTTTTGATAGTCCATGAGATATTCAGCACTCTTCTCCAACAACACAGTTCAAAGGCATCAATTCTACTGTCATCCTTCTTCGTTGTCCGGTTCTTACATGCAGAACAACTGATTGAAAAGACCAAGGCCTGAATCAGGTGCACCTTAGTCTTCAAACTGACATCGTTGGTCCTCAATAATTTGGAGAGGTCTCGGACTACAGGCTTTTCCAGGGCAATATGTTTTCTGGCCTCCTGAGTGCTGGTACCAACTGTAATGATTGCGGATCTAAGTAAGATGAATTATTGACAGTCTCAATCCTTTCTCCATCTAGCATGAGGTTGCCTATGGATCCTACATCAGAATCTTTGTTTTCTTCATGTTGAGACGCAATCTGTATTGAAGAGTATAGTGTTTAATCTTCTGCAGCAAGTTCTTAAAGCCCTCTTCACTTTCAACAAGCAAGGTTTTGTCATCTGCATAATGTAGCTTGTTGATGAGTCTTCTTTCAATCCAGATGCCACATTTGTCTACATAGAGTCCAATTTCTTGAATAATTTGCTCAGCATATAGACAAAATAGATATGGAGAAAGTATACAACCCTGACACACATTTTTCCCAATTTTAAAACATGCAGTGATCCCTTGTTCTTGTCGCACCACACCATCTTGGTCTAGGTATAGGTTTTGCATGAGCACAATCTAGTATTCTGGAATTCTCATTCTTCTCAATGTTAGCCATACTTTGTTGTGATCCACACAGTCAAATGCCTTTGCATAGTCAATGAAGCACAAATGCTCTTCTGGTATACTTTGCTTTCAGCCAGGATCCATCTGACATCATGGTACCCTGGTGCCATGTCCTCTTTTAAATCTAGCTTAAATGCCCAGCAAATCTCTGTGTATAGACTATTCTAGCTATTTTTGAATGATCCTCAGCAGTATTTTTGCTTGCATGTGATGCTAATGATATTGTTTGAGCATCTCCACATTCTGTTGGACCACCTTTCTCAGGAATGGGAACATTGATCTCTTCCAGTCAGTCGACTGGGCAGCACTCCTCCTGCCATAGAAGGGCGAGCATGTCCACGGCTGCATCTATAATTTGAACCATTTTCATGGGTATCTCACTAATAGCTGGAACCTTATTTTTTGCCAATGCCTTCAGTGCAGCTTGAATTTCTTCCTTCGTTGTCACTGGCTCTTTATCAAATGTTTGTTGTTATTTGACATCAAGTTGACTACTGCTCATAGTGATCCTAAGTACAATAGCTCTGAATTCTGCTCAATCCTGAGCCTCTCTCACTGTCTACTCTGATTATCCCAGTTACTGTGGCAGCATCAGGATGGATGGTGAAGAGATTGAGATTGTTAACAACTTTAGTCTGCTTGGCTCTTCGGTCAACACTCTTGGCACCAGTACCCAGAAAACCAAAAAACGTATTGTGATGGGAAAGTCTGCTGTTAGGACCTCTCAGAGGCAGTGAGATTGGTACAGGATAGAGCAGGGTTTAGGGCTGTTGTACATAGGGTCGCTATGAGTTGCAAGTGACTCGACGGCACATAACAACAACAACAACAACTGTGTCAATCTATCTAATCTGGGCTCATCATCTCTTGAGCTGTCCCTCTACCCTTCTAAACATCATGACCTTCTCCAAGGACTGGTCCCTTCTGGCAACACACCCAAAGTAAGTGAGATGGATCATGACATACTCTCTGAAATATTTTACTGTTGGTCCATTATTTTTGATACAGTGACTGTGTATTCCTTCCATCTTTCCCATCCTTTTTTTTAGGATTTTGTTCATGGTCAATGTTTTTGTTTGCTAGCATTGGCATAACAAATGATATTACAAGTGGGCAGTTTTTAAGAACAGAAATTTATGTTTTTACAGTTCAGGAAACAGGAAGTCTAGATTCAGAGCATCATGTCCATAGTCTCTTTTAGTTCTGATCAACTAAAAACTCATTGCTATTAAGTCTCAACTAAGAGCTGATCGTCCAGCAGGCTTACAGAAGCCATAAACCACATGGAAGTAGATTCCCTGTGTTTCCTCCTTGGACAGCTAGGATATTTGAACCACTTGCCTTAGCATTGGCAGCACAACTTCTTGACCACTAGGTCACCATAAACCATTAGCTTCTGGTGATCCTTGGTGTTCTGGTTTATAGATTCATGAATCTCTATTGTCATATGACATCTGTCTTCTGTTTATTTGTGAGTTGGGTATATGTCTTTATGTTTGTACTCTCTTAAAAAAATCTGTCAGGAAAGGTTATGTTTAGGACACATACTGCTCTGGTTTGGGCTAATTAAAATAAAAAGAAACCCAGTTTCCAAACAGGGTCACATTTATAGATAGGTAGAGGGTTTTTTAAAAAATATTTTTTGAAGGATACAGTTCAAGCGAATCGGTTAATGAATCCAAAGCATCAGATTCACAAAGCCTCTATGACCCACCTCAACACAGTGTAGGCTTGTATTTCTTTAATTGTCAGCCAATATATTTGACTTCTCTTTGCAGACTCAGCCTCTTTCAGTATCCTTGCCTTATCTAAGTAAATTGTAAACTCCTTGAGGGATAGAACTGTGTCTTAGACATTTCTTTATTCTTAACTCTTGGCACACTCCCTGGCAGTTGGTATTCCATAATTGTTTCTTGAATGAGTAAACATAAATACTAGATTATAAACCCCTTAAGTGCAGAGATTGTTTTGCTTCTTTGTATATCCAAGAATGCTTAACCACAAGGTCTTGCCTATAGATTTTGCTTTGGGGCACTTTTGAGGTGCCTCCAACTTGTTGTTGTTGTTATGTGCCGTCGAGTCATTTCCGACTCATAGCAACCCTATGCACAACAGCCCTAAACCCTGCTCTATCCTGCGCCAACCGCACCGCCTCTGACACACCCATCCCGATTACCCCAGTCACCGAATCAATCCATCTCATAGAGGGTCTTCCCCTCCTGCATTGTCCCTCAACCCTCCCAAGCATGATGTCCCTCTCCAAGGACCCGTCCCTCCTGGCAACATGTCCAAAGTATGTCAGATGAAGGCCCAGAATCCTTGCCTCCAAGGGGTAGCTTGATTTAATCCTCTCCAAGATAAATCTGTTTGTTTTCCTGGCAGTCCAGGGTACATTCAGTACCCTTCTCCAGCACCACAGCTCAAAAGCATCCACTCTCCTTCTGTCTTCCCTAGTCATTGTCCAACTCTCTGATGCATAACAAGCGATTGCAAATACCATGGCCTGTATCAGGCGTACCTTAGTCTCCAGAGAGACACTGTTGCTTCTGAGTACCTTAGAGAGGTCCCTAACAGCAGACTTTCCCATCACGATACACTTTTTGATTTCCTGACTCCAACTTATATATAATAAATATGTATATAAGTAATTATATATCTAGGAGGCTGGGCTCTATGAGGAGAAATGTGGCATCAGGATTGGAGGACGACCTATCAACAATCTGCATTATGCAGATGACACCACAACCCTGCTTGCTGAAACCAAGGAGGACCTGAAGCACTTGCTTCAGAGGGTTAAGGAATGCAGCCTTAAATATAGATTGAAGCTCAATGTCAAGAAAACAAAGATTGTCACCACTGGGCTGATTGGCAGCATCATGATAGATGGTGAAGAGACTGAGATTGTTAGCAGCTTTAGTTTGCTTGACTCCACAATCTACACTCTTGGTACTAGCAGCCAGAAAATCAAAAGACAAAATTGCATTGGGAAAGTTGGCTGTCAGGGATCTCTCCAAAGTAATGAAGTGCAATGATGTCAGTCTGGAGACTAAGGTACACCTGATCCAGGCCATAGTCTTTGCAATTACTTGCTATGCATCAGCGAGCTAGACAATTACTAGGGATGATAGAGAATTGATGCTTTGGCGCTGTGATGCTAGAGAAGAGAACAAACAGGTTCATCCTAGAGAGAGTGAGACTAGGCTGCTCTTTGAAGGTAAGGATTCTGAAGCTTCATCTGACATACTTTGGACATGTTGCAAGGCTGGAGATCAGTCCTTGGAGAGGGACATCATGCATGGAAGGGTGGAGAGACAGCACAGAAGAGGACCCTTGATGAGATGGATTATTGATTCAGTGACTGAGGTAATGAGGTTAGGTGTGTCAGAGACAATAAAAGTGGCTTAGGATAGAGCAGGGTTTAGGGCTGTTATACATAGGATTGCTATGAGTCACAGGAGACTTGACATCACATAAGAACAACAACAAAACATATGAGTAACAAAATAAAATAATATGAAAACATATATAAATAATGTTTTACATATAAAACATTACTAGTATTCTTGATATTGTCCCACAATTCATTTGATCTTTGCTCATTAGTGTTCAAGGCCTCATACCTGCTCCTGAGAGTGTCTTTAAATTCAGGTGGCAAAGACTCAAGGTCAAACTTTAATTCTTACAAATTTGGTTTGATTTCCTTTAGCTTCAGTTTGAACATGCATATAAACAGTTGATGGTCTCTTCCACAATCAGCACCTGGTCTAGTTTTCACAGCTGATATTGAGCTTCTCCAATGATTTTTGCCACAGATGCAATCAATGTGACTTGCGTGTAGACCATCAGGTGAAGTACATGCCACCATTTGTGTTTCTTATAAAATGTACTTGTAATGAATAAATCATTAAGGGCAATGTTAGATGGATCTTACTGGAAAGCATAGAATACCAGTGGAATGCCTATTTGTGTTTCATTGACTCTACAAAGACATTTGGCTGTGGATCACAACAAATTGTAGCTAACATTGAGAAGAATAAGAATTCTAGAACACTTAATCGTGCTCATGAGAAACCTATAGCTGGACCTGGAACCCATCCTCAGAACAGAGCAAGGAAACACTGCGTGGTTCAAAATCTGGAAAGGCATAGTTCAGGGATGCAGTCTATCTCTATACCCTTTCGACAGATGTGCAGAGCAGATAATTTGCAAAGCTGGACTGTATGAGGAGGAATGTAGCATTAGTATTGGAGGAAGACTTATCAACAACCTGCATTATGCTGATGGAATAGCTTCCTTGCTGAAGTGGACCTGTGGCATTTGGTGCAGAAGGTCAATGACTACAGTCTTCAATATGGATTGAAGTTCAACATCAGGAAAACACTGAGCCAATTTGCAGCATCATGATAGATGGGAATAGATTGATATTGTTAACAATTTCAACTTGCTTGGTTCCACAACCAACACCATCGGTTATGAAATCAAAAGACAAAGTGCAATGGGAAAGTCTGCTGTCAGAGACCTCTCCAAAGTACTGAAGAGCAACAATGTTATTCTTGAGACTTAGGTGCACTTGATCCATGCCATGGTCTTTGCAATTACTTGGTATGCATCAGAGAGTTGGACAATGAGTAAAGAAGATAGAAGAACAATGAATGCCTTTGAGCTGTTGTACTGGAGAAGAGTATTGAATATACTATGGACCACCAAGAGAACAAACAGGTATGTTTTAGAGAGGGTGAAACAGGGTGTCTCCTTGGAAGATAGAATTTCGAAGCTCCCTCTTACATACTTTAGGCATGTTTCCAGGAGGAACCAGTCCTTAGAGAGGGACGTCATGTTTGGAAGGGTGGAGGGACATCTCAGGAGAGGAAGACCATTGATGAGAAAGATTGACTTAGTGACTGGGGGAAAAGGGGTAGGTTTGTCAGAGACAATGAGATTGGCTCAGGATAGGGCAGGGTTCAGAGATATTGTACATAGGGACGTTATGAGTTGTAGGTTCCTCGATGGCACACAACAACAACGACAACAACATGCTGCCTTTTCTTTGAAATTTTTTCTATGTCTGAGTTCAGTGTTGCAGTCATGATATCAAACTGTCCAACTCATTACAGTTCTTCTCTTCCTCAGGCCCTCTATTTTACTAATTATGATACCTTTCTTCAATATTGGTTCCTCTTGCTGACAAGTCCAAAACAAGTGAGAAGAAATTTTCTAGGCTTGTTTCCAAGAATATTCTGCCTTACTTCCTCTGGTACAGATTTTTTCAGTCTTATAGCATTCTTGGTCAACATTCTTGATCAACACCATAATTCAATTCTTCTTCCTTTTTTATTGCTTGGCTTTTGTATGCATATGATGTTATGGGAAAAGACCAAAGCTTGGGTCAGGCAAATCTTAATAAGAAGTCTTTCATTGATTTTTTCCAGTGCAGTGTGTCATTTGATTTCTTTACTGCTTCTTCAATGCATATTGATTGTTTAGTCAAAAAGAATGAAATCCTTGACACCGCTAGTTTCTTCACAACTTAGCATATTTTTTTTATTAATCTAGGGAATGCATCAAGGATGAGCCTATCTCCATATCTTTTCTATCTGTATGCAGAACATATGATTTGAGAGGATGGACTTTATGAGGAGGAGTTTGGCATCAGAATTGGAAGACAACTCATCAATATGATTAATGCAGATAATATAACATTGCTTGTTGAAGCTGAGGAGGGCCTGAAATGTTTGCTGCAGAGGGCCAAGGACTGTAGCCTTCAGTATGGGTTGAAGCTTAACATAAAAAAGACAAAGACTCTCAGCATTGGACCAATTGGCAGCATCATCATGGATGGAGAAGAGACTGAAGTTGTTAATAGCTTCATCTTACTCGATTCCAGAATCAACACTCTTGGCACCATCAGTCAGAAAATCAAAAGACAAATTTCACTGGGGAAATCTGCTATTAGTGACTTCTCCAAAGGGCTAAAGAGCAATGATGTCAGTCTAGAGACTGAGGTGTGACTGATCCAGGCGATGGTCTTCACAATTACTTGCTATGCATCAGAGAGCTGGACAATGTCTAAGAATGACACAAGAAGGATTGGTGCCTTTGAGTTGTGGTGCTGGTTTAGAGTATTGAATATATCATTGGAGGCAAGGATTTTGAAATTCCTTCTCACATACTTTGGGCACATGGCCAGGGTGGAACAGTCCTTAGGGAAAGAAATCATGCTTGGATGGGTGGAAGGACAGTGCAGATAGATGAGTTGAATTAACACGGTAACTGGGGCAATGGGAGTAGGTGTGTCAGAGTCAGTGAGGCTGGCTCAGGATAGGGTAGAGGGTCACTATGCATTGTGAGCAGCTTGATAGCACATAACAACAAACAACAGTTGGAAGCATTTTTTAGTTTTTAAATATTTCTATGAAAGGAGGGACCAGTCTTTGGAGAGGGACGCCATGCTTGGGAGGGTGAAGCGAGGAAGACTCTTGATGAGCTGACTGATTCAGTGACTGGGTTAATGTGGTAAATGTGCCGGAGACAATAAGATTGGCACAGGATAGAGCAGGGTTTAGGGCGGTTGTACACAATGAATTTCAGGCATCTTGACAGCACATAACAACAAAAGCAACATGTAATGCCGTGGAGCTCTGGTGACCTAGTGGCAAGAAGCTGCACTATAAACCCAGAAGGTACACCAGCTTCAAGTCCACCAGCTGCTGTACAAGAGAAGAATGGGCAATCTCCTCTTGTGATTAACTGCTTCTAAACACTCACCAGAGTGTCTGCCATATGTTGGTTCTGACAGGATGTTACACAACAACAACAAAGCCATAATAACTACTATAGACTTTTACCTTCATAAATCAATGTTTCAGTTCTATTGTTGTTAGATGTTGTTGAGACAAGTATGACTCATAGACACGTTACGAAAAAAAGAGCTGAGCCCTATTCTATCCTGTGCCTTCTTCACACTTCCTGACACACAAAGGCCCACTGCAGCAGTCACCATGTCAGTCCACCTGGTTGAGGGTCTTCCACTCCTTTGCCAACCCTCCACCTTTCCCAGCATCATGTCCTTCTCCAAGGAACAGAAATTTTGCAGTTAGGGATCTCTCCAAATGATGAGGAGTAATGATGTCAGTTTGAGGGCTAAGGTGCATCTGATTCAGGCCATAGTCTTTCCGATTACTTGCTATGCATCTGAGAGCTGGACAATGAATAGGGAGAACAGAAAAAGGATTGACGTCTTTGAGCTCTGGTGTTGGAGAAGAGCACTGAACATCCCATGAACAGCCAAGAGAACAAGCAGATATGTCTTGGAGAGGGTGAAGTATGAGTGCTCTTTGGAGGTAAGAATGATGAGGCTTTGTCTCACATACTTTGGACATGTTGCTAGGAGGTACTATTCCTTCTTTTTCATTCAGGTCTATAGATTTTAGGTAATCTAGAAATAATACATGTGTAAATCTGTATGATAAACAAAATAAATAATATTAAGGATTCCTTTTGATAGATGAAGAGGTTCAGGGAAGTTGATGTTTTTCTCTGTGTCACTAAGCTAGAAGGGAGTGGTATCACTGGCATTAGAACCCAGTTTATAATTTAGAATATTTCCCACTACTTATAATGACAATAATAGCTAATAAAACCAAATTATTCTGTGCTAGGTGAATAAAGATGCCATTGAGAAATTCTCACAGGCAACCTCTTCCTGTCCATTACATATCTATATATTTGAAACACTTTCAATTTTCATAAGATTAGAATTGGATCATGACCTTTATTGACAGCAAATGCTTGGATATGTCTCCGGTATTGATTTAATAAAAGGTGAAGATTTAGAGTATTCTTGATGCATGTGATGAAGAATTGGCAGATGTAAGGAATTTAACATTATTTTCTTGAGAATGACACATCTTTAAGTTGATCTGAATTCCAAGAATTTTTACTGGCTTAGTTTATTTTCCCACTTTACCCTTAAACCCTCTGGAAACTATGAACTTTGATAAATGGCGATAGTTGTATAAAGGCTTCAGGCCTTTTGTTCATACGGTCATTATGAGTCTTGCTCGACTCAGTGGCAATCAACAACAACAACAACAACAACAACCACCCTTCAGCTTAATATATCTTATGGGCTACTGAGAAATTATTAAACCTTGAAGCAAAGTGAAGTGTTAGAATGAAGAATAAGGTGGTATATTTAGTCAGGGTCTAGTAAAAGACAGAAGATACAACAGTTATTTTGACAGAGGGATTGTAGGAGAAAGAAATGTTGCCTAAGTAAAAGTATTATCAATTGGAAAGATAAAAGAACTTTTACCATAGAGGTAGCAACTTCAAGAAGCAGGTACCACTGCTGAAGGTTGAAATGATGAAAATGCAGAAACATAGAAGGGAGGCCCCATGTCACTGGAACTCAAGTCTCTGAAAAGGGGTTCCTGCTCAGATGTGCTCAGTTTCTTAGTTCAGAGCAAGGACTTGGGGTAATGGACTTCTGGCTTCATAAGAGGCCCCTTAAGTAAATTGAGGCTGGGCTCTCAAATGAGGGTGAGGTAAAGCTAGTTCCAGCAGTATTGGAAAGAATACATGCTAGATTACAGTTCCAATTTTTATATTTAGTAGTAGTAGTGTACCTTTAAATTATTCAACCTGTTTGCCTCAATCATGGGTTTTCCAATCACCTACCAGGCATCTTAGAGCTGGACAGTGAATGAAAAAAGAAGAATCAATGCCTTCCAGCCGAGCCGAGCCGAGCCGTGGTATCAGAGAAGAGTACTGACTATCCCATGGACTGCCAGAAGAACAAACAAATTAGGTCCTGGACAATATGCAACCAAAATGTAATGGGGTCCAGCCCCGTTAGATCGAACAGTTCTGTGGAGAGAAGGGACGAGGATTAAATGAAGACACAGAGAGGCTACCAGCTGATGGCGGATAGCAAATTATTATTTTTCAGAAAAAGCCTATATAGGTTTTAGTAGCACATCTGCTGTAACAATCGCATTATCTCTTTCTGTTCAAGATGTTGAGCGTCTGGTCAAACATTAACTCTCACAGACCTCAGAACAATGCAAAGATGTTTTCCCGAATACCTTATTGTGTGCTCTAAAGAACAAATAGTTTCGGTTGATAAGGACACTACATTCCCTAAGGTCTGAGACCTTTGGTCATTCTTATTCATTAACATACTGCTTCCTTGAGTTGTTTATTGCCAAGCAGATGTTCCAGCCAAGATGGAGTTAGTCTTGCTGATCTTACAATACAGGGCTAATCTTGCTTTACAAGTTAGCCTGGCTCTTGTGCTCGCTTCGGCAGCACATATACTAAAATTGGAACGATACAGAGAAGATTAGCATGGCCCCTGCGCAAGGATGACACGCAAATTAGTGAAGCATTCCATATTTTCGACCCTGAAATTAACCAGTCTGTAATGAAGGCTAACTCCTTTCACCTACAAATTTCGTCTTTGGATACAAAGCTAAGTGGATAGTCCTTACGGAGGGACTGCTTAAAAAGAGGCAGCGAAAAGAAAAGAAAAAAAAAGTTAGCCTGGCTCCAACAAGAATGCTCCTTGACACACAGATGACAAAAGCGTCATCTCACATACTTTGAGCATGTTGTTAGGAGAGGTTATTTCTTGTAGAGGGACATCATGCTTGGAAAGATAGAGGAAGAGCGAAGGAGAGGAAGACCCTCAGTGAGATGGATTGACACAGTGACTGCAGCAATGGGCTCAAGTGTGTCAGGGATGATAAGGATGATTTAGGGTTCAGATCTATTGTTCATATGTGATTCTACATCACATAACAACAACCACCACCACCACCACCTGTGTCTCAAACTTGTTTCTTAAAATAAAATGCTAACCTTTAAAAAAAAAAAAAGACAAAAAAAGACTATATGCTAGATGCAGCTGCTTCTGTTGCAAAGAACCTGTTATTACAGGGTAAAGAGCTATGTGACTAGAACAAAAAAACTAAGAAGCCAGAAGACAATTAAAAAAACAGAAAGAAAAAAGAAGTCCCTCTTTCCTTTTCTAGCCTTACAAGTCTCCCATAGGGCCCCTAATTGGCAAATTTAATAGGAGGCCAATTGGAAAAGCAGAAGTGTGATTTGCAGATATAGAAGAATGTGTGGGTTTAAAGTTTAGAGATAACAGCTGAATAATGGCTACAACAGTGTATAGACAGAAAACTGCCAGAAATTTAAGCTGCACTAGAAAAGGCCATAGCACCAGGGATGCCATTGCTGAATGTCAGAGGGATCTTGGTGGAAAGCAGAGAACACCAGAAGTGTATCTATTTGTGATTATTGACTACGAAAAGACATTTGACTGTGTGCATCACAAAAATTATGGATAACATTGAGAAGAATAAAGATATAAAAAGCATAGATTTAAAGTTTATAGATAAAAGCTGAACATTTAATTGCATTCATGTGAAACCTATAACTAAGCGATGAAGCCATTGTCTGAACAGAGCAAGGTAACACTGAATGGTTTAAAATCAAGAAAGGTATGCATCAGGGTTGTATCCTTTCTCCATACATATTCAATCAGTATGCTGCACAAATTGCTTGAGAAGCTGGACTTTATGAAGAAAAATCTGGTGTCAGAATTGGAAGAAGAGTCATCAACACTCAGTGTTATACAGATGACAAAATCTTGCTTTTTGAAAGTGAGGATAAATTTAAGTACTTGCTGCAGAAAATCAAAGACTATAGACTTCACTATGGATTACATCCTAAAATCATGAAAACCAAAATCCTTGCCACTGGGCCAACAGGCAACATTATGATAGATGGAGAAAAGATTGAAGATGTGAGTGATTTCATCTTACTTGATCTATAATCAACATCCTTGGTACCTGCAGTTAACAAATCAAAAGATGTGCTGCATTTTAAAAGTCTGCTGTCAAAGACCTCTCCAAGGTGTTCAGGAGCAATGCTATCAGTTTAAAAACTAAGGTGCACCTGATTAAAATATGGTCGTGTCTATTACTTTCTATGCATATGAAAGCTGGAGAATCAATAAAGATGACAGAAGAATTGACGCCTTTGAGTTGTGGTGGAGAACAGTACTGAATACCCCATGGATTGCCAAGAAATCAAATATATGTCTTGGAGAAGGTGCAGCCACAGTGGTCCTTGGAGGCAAAGATTATAAAACTTCATTTCATATTCTTTGGGCATGTTGCTAGAAGGGGCTATTCATTGGAGAGAAACATCATTCTTGGAAAAGTAGACGCATGACAAAAGAGAGGAAGATCTTCACCAGCTGGATTGACCCAGTGACTGCAGCAATGGGTTTAAGTGTGCCAGAGATTAAGAGGATTACATAGGATAGGGCAAGGTTCAGATCTGTTGTTCACAGGGTTGCCATGAGTCATACTAGACTTCACAGCAACTAATGACAACAGCATCAAGCCATCAGACCTTCCAGACTATTATTTCAGAAATAAAAAGAAAAGCCTAACAATAAACTTGCAAAAATTTGCCAACATAATTGCAATAAATAAAATCACCATGACCAAGTGCTCTTTTATGACTCATGAGTCAGAGGCCATAAGTTAGCTACCAACAAGAATAACAGTGTTGTGATGAGGATTCAATAAGGTAGCTCTTGAAAACATTTGCAGAAATGCTTGTCAGCTAAAAAGTATCAGTAAATATTGCTGTTAGGTGCTATGGAGTTGATTCAAACTCATAGGAGTCTCAAATACAAAAAATTAAAACTCTGCCTGATGCATCTCTGCTGTAGTTAAGCCAGTGGTTGTAGTTGCTGTGACAATCCCTCTAATTGAGGGTCTCCCTCTCCACCAATCTTTCACCTTTTCAAGTATGATATCCCCTTCCAAGGATTGACCCCTTCTGACAACATTTCAAAATTATACCCAAAGTCTCATCTCACAAATTTTTGCTTCTAAGGAGAAGTAAATGTTTGCAGCTATTCTGTCCTGGAGGTGCCTACAGTGGTGACCCATTGTCTGAATTCTTTTGCAGGGCCCTACAGAGTTGAATAGATTTGGTGGCTTAGTGGTAAAAACTGCATTGCAATCCCAAAGACGTGTGATTTGAATCCACCAGCTGCTTCATGAGAGAAGGATGAGTAATCACCTCTTATGTGATTTACTGCTTCTGACCCACTGGAGGATCAGTTATAGGTTGTTTCTGACTTGATGGTACACAATAACAACAGCAACACAACTGTACACTCCCTGATCCTGTCTCAACCACTAGCTCCCTAGTTCAAGGCTGTCACCTCTCCTGAGTCTCTCTTTCTATCCATTAAGCTCCTTCTTTCCTCTAGAATGAGAGTGTTAAAAAAATTCCAGCTTGAAAAGGAGTCAGCATTCTTCACTCTCATCGTTGGATTTAGCAGTAATTCAAAGACTTCACCCTATAAATATTTATTAGTTAGTCATGGCAAATATTTAATAAACCTATTATGTATGCAATTGTACACACAGAAACTGGTTGAGGAAGTCATGTAGGAAAGGATGAGAATTCATGCATAACAATCTAAACTATTTCAATAAGGAGTGGTATCTTAAAAGCGTAATAGATCTTATTTAGAGTCCTAAGATTGATGACTTATCAAGCACATTGTTCTGGGAAAAGGCACTTTGTTAGTGTTGGAAGCTATGCTTATGGCATGTCCTTACAGTTCTCTAAACATTATTTAAATGCTGTCCATTAGTGTTTATTCAACTTATAACTAAAGGAGTACTATCAAAGTGCTGTGAATGTAAAGCTTTGATTCTACAGTTAGAAGAATGGAAAATATATATATCCTTGCTCAATCTAATTGGTCTTTGCAATCATTATCATATAGCAGATGCAAAAAAGTAAGCATTAATAATGAACTAATTACTCAAGTGGAAATTCTTTCTGCAGCCATAAAGATAACCATGCTTGAGCTTTTGAAATCAGTGCAAAATAGTTCACAAAAGAAAAAAAAAAAGAACAGTATCAGCAGATTTTCCCAATGCATCGTATCTTTTGGTTTCTTCCACCATAAGTGTTGATTTATCAGTGATGCTCTAACCATGCAGAGACCCATGCTGGATAGAGAAATAAGAAAATCTCTCTCAAGGCAAATTATTCAGACAGAGAGGAAATTTAAGAAAGATATGTTACTTAAAGTGCATTTGGATGATAAAAGATGTTGTTATTAAGAAACTATGCTGGGAAAAATGAAAAAATCTGTACTATTAAGTGTTTAATAAAACATGAAGAAAGCAATTTAAAAAGGCTTAACTCAGATCTAAAAAAAAAGTTTATATTGGGCATCGAGGAGGATGTTACAGGGGAGGAAAGTATGGTGTTGCTGAGGACACTGAACTTGTATCTAGAGAAAATTGATTCTAGTACCTAATATGATTATGAGTTGCCTACTACTCAATGGCACTAAACAACAACAACCACCTAATATGAATTATTTTAGACAACAGTACTACACTCTCCATGACTTGGCTAACTATCTAATGGAAAAATAAATAAACGTAAATAAAATTTATTGTTATTATTATTATTGTTGTTGTTATGTGCTGTCAAGTTGCTTGGGACTCATAAAAATATATCTATCTATATCTATGATATAGATAGATACGTTGTTGTTGTTGTTATGCACCGTTGAGTCGCTCGCGAGTCATAGTGACCCTATGTACAACAGTCCTAAACTCTGCTCTGTCCTGTGCCAATCGCACTGTCTCTGACACTCTCATCCCGATTATCCCAGTCACTGAATCAATCCACCTCATAGAGGGCCTTCCCCTCCTGCGCTGTCCCTCCACCCTCCCAAGCATGATGTCCATCTCCAAGGACCGGTCTCTCCTCACAACATGTCCAAAGTATGTTAGATGGAGCCTCAGAATCCTTGCCTCCAAGGAGCAGCCCGGTTTAAACTTTCCAGGATGAAACTGTTTGTTTTCCTAGCAGTCCATGGTATTCTCAAACCTGTTCTCCAACACCACAATTCAAAGGCATCAATTCTCCTTCTATCCTCCTTAGTCATTGTCCAGCTCTCTGATGCATAACAAGTGATTGTGAAGACCATGACCTCTTTCAGATGCACCTTAGTCTCCAGAGAGATACCATTGCTCTTCAGGACTTTGGAGAGGTCCCTAACAACAGACTTTCCCATGGCAATGCGCCTTTTCATTTCCTGGCTGCTGGTGCCAAGACTGTTGACTGTGGAGCCAAGCAAACTAAAGCTGTGTACACTCTCAATCTCTTCACCATCCATCCTGATGCTGCCAATTGGTCCAGTGGTGAGAATCTTTGTCTTCTTGACATTGAGCCTCAATCCATATTGGATGCTGCAGCCCTTGACCCTCTGCAGCAGGTGCTTCAGGTCCTCTTCAGTTTCAGCAAGCAGGGTTGTGTCATCTGCATAATGCAGATTGTTGATAAATCGTCCACCAATCTGGACCCCACATTTCTCCTCATAGAGCCCAGCCCCCCGGATAATTTGTTCTGCATATAGGTTGAAAAGGTATGGAGATAGGATGCATTCCTGGCGTACGCCCTTCCCAATTTTGAACTATGCAGTGTTTTCTTGCTCTGTTCTGACAACTGCCTCCTGGTTCAAGTATAGGTTTCGCATTAGCATGATCAAGTGTTCTGGGATTCCCATTCTTCTCAGAGTCAGCCACAGTTTGTTATGATCCACACAGTCAAATGCCTTTGCATAGTCAATGAAACACAGACATTCCTCCTGTATTCTTCTGCTTTCAGCTAAGATCCATCTAACATGAGCTACAATATCCCTAGTACCACGACCCCTTCTAAACCCAGCCTGGACTTCTGGTAGTTCTCTGCTGATGTGCTGTTCCAGTTGTTTTTTTATAATCGTCAGTAAAATCTTGCTTGTATGTGAAATCAGTGAGATTGTTCTATAGTTTCCACACTCCGTTGGGTCACCTTTCTTCGGGATAGGAACAAATATGTTGCTAAGTGCCATATCGTCGTAGGTGACTCATAGCAACCTTATGAACAAAAGTCCTCAACACTTGGCATGACTTACATCCTTTCTCCAGGATCATAGGGTTTCTGGAGGCAAGCTATTTACAGAAGTAGACACCACTCCTGCTTCCAAGCTTGTTTTACTCAGGGAGCACCACCCAACACTGTCCACCATGGGTAACCATTCTGCATTTGACACATCAGTGTCACAGTGTTCAACTTCCCAGCAACAAGTTACCTCTGTATGGCAAGTTTACACATCAGGGCTATACGGCCTAGAAGAATGTTTGACTAAAACCATTCCAGCATACCCAAATGCTGGTGAACTCTGGGCCAAAGACCCCCAATTCATCTGGCAAGTCTGCTCTGCTGACACCCACTTGGGGAAAAAGAAAGCCACAAGCACCCCAAGCATTCCATACTTGCCTCTCTTCAAGACACAAGAGGCAGCATCCAGCTGACACTGAGATTCACAAGACACTCGCCTTCATCCTGCAGATGTGGCCAGACACATCAGTATTTTACCATTCTGGTAGGCCCAAATGCCCAAATATATCTATGTACAAATATATATGTACAAGCTTGTTCCTCTGTAATTTTCCTGTCCTCAAAAACAACTGCAGGCAGCTTTTATGTGGTTGTTGGATGCCACTGAGTCAACTATGTTTCATAGCAACTATTTGAGCAACTGATCTGTTGCTATTTCCATATTCTGTGCCATCTTCACTGTCATCGATATACTCCGGCCTATTGTTATAGTCATTGTGTTAGTGCATCTTATTGAGGGTCTTCCTGTTTTTCTCTGACCCTCCATCATTCTCAGCACAATGTGCTTTTCCAAGGAATGGGAACATGACAACACGCCCAAAGTACATGAGATGGAGTTTCCCTGTCCTTATTTCTAAGGAACAACTGATTGTACTGCTTCCAAGACAGACTTGTTTTTATTTTGGCAGTCCTTGGAATATTCAGTACTCTTCACCAATACCAAAATTCAAAGCAATCTATTCTTCTGTCTTCCTTATTCATTGTTCACCTTCAGATACATAGGAAACAATTGAAAAGTCCATGGCTTGGATCAGGCACATCTTGGTCTTTAAATGGACTCCCTTGATCTTTAACACTTTAGAGAGGTCCTTGACAGTAGACTTTCCCAGTTCAACATGCCTTTTGATTTCTTGATTGTTGTTATCATGAATGTTGACTATGAGTTTAAAGGAAAAGAAATCTTTGACAACTTCAGTCTTTTCTGCATTTATCATGATGTTCAGTGGTGAAGATTTTTGTTTTCTTAATGTTAAAATGTAATCCAAATGGAAAGTCTGTACTCTCCGACCTTCTGCACTAAATGATTTTAGTCTCTTCACTTTGTGCAAGCAGGTTGTGTCATCTGCATAACACAGGTTGTTGATGAGTCTCAGTGTCTAAGGTTTATCACTCAAAATTATCTTTCCTAGATTCTCACCACTGGACCAATTGGCAGCATCAGGATGGATGGTGAAGAGATTGAGATTGTACACAGCTTTAGTTTGCTTGGCTCCACAGTCAA
>NW_006399970.1:822676-831507 GCF_000299155.1 Elephantulus edwardii
ATTGATTCAGTGACTGGGATAATTGGGATGGGAGTGTCAGAGACAGTGCGATTGGCACAGGACAGAGCGGAGTTTAGGGTTGTTGTACATAGGGTCACTATGAGTCGTAAGCGACTCGATGGCACATAACAACAACAACAAGCCAAAAGATTAATTGTCTGTTTTATGCTGAAGTAATTATTGTATGAAGGAGAGCAGATGCCTTGTAGGTGGGTGGGAATGTGTGAATAAGGCATGTTAGCCTATCCACAAGGTGATTGGCTACTATTCCACAACTTGGTTGGCTAAACTCAACATTCCACAAGGGGTTGGGCTATTCTTGTCGCTGAATTGAGCAAGCCAAAGTGAGAGACAGACAGGTCTTTTGGTGTCATTGAAAAGATAACAAGACAATGTAGAATGCCATTCCTGCTTCAGCTGCACCCACAGCAGCAACAATATCTATGGCCAAATTGGAGACTTGACCTTAGATGGGACCTTAGGAGTAGGAGAAGAGCTAATATTGCCAGGAGTGAGAACTTGGGAAAACCAAGCTTCAAGGTGCCTGTGTGTATGTACATTTTGGGAGGTGTTTTGATTATATTTTGTTATTAATCTAGATTATAACCTTTGCACTTCCCCAATATGGTTCTATGTGGTCTCTGAGCGACCCCATAGGACTTTGGACCAGCAAAACAGTAAGATTTGTGCTGAGATGAGTTGAAAGAGGTACAGGAGCACAGGAGACATGTCTAACTTTATGGAAATTTGTTTTGTGTTACTGATGCTGTTGATGGGGACAATTCCACTTTGTGAAATTGGTAAAGGTCAGATTTGGCCATCCCTGAATGACCCTTGCTTTTTTCCCCAATGAGTCGTCCTCCAATTCTGATACAACATTCTTCTTTCACATAGCCCAGGTTTTTGAATGATTTGATCAGCGTACAGTTTAAATAGGGTTGGAGAAAAGATTAAAACACTATAGTTGCTTCTTTTAGCATTTACCTCTATATCTTTAAATGACAAGTGTAACTTGCTAATGATTAATTGAGTTCAGGTTCAAGCATTTCTATTGAGTTTACAGAGTCTCTGGTTGGTATAAATAGTCAACTGCTAACTGAAAGATCATAGAATAGATTCAGTGGTAGCAGGTTTGGCTTTGGTTAATGGAAAGGTTAGAGGTTTGAGTACACTCAGAGGCACCTCAAAAGAAAGACCTGAGGTTCTACTCAAAAATCAGTCTTTGAAAACCCTATGGAACTTAATTCTGTTCTCACACAGGTTCTCAATGACACGAGATCCACATAATAGCAAACTAATCATGCATTGAATGAGTCCCCCTGTGAATTGATTGAGTCCCTGCCTTTCCCTTCTGCTGATATTAACAATACAGTCATATTACAAATTTATTTAGATCAGCATTCAATATTTATTGCATTGTTGTTTTATTTTAGGTTCTATTGCATCAGTTGAGACTCAGATAGACCCTATGTACTAGTAGCATAACCATGGAGGAGGGAATGTGGGAATGAACCACACCAGTTGGCACTGTCAGAGAAGGTGACACCCAGTTGACGAGCCATACAATTTCTGCGCAATGTTCTAGCAGAAATACATTTTTTAAAATTTTTTTTTCCATTTTTTTTTTTTTAAATCAAAACATCCCTGTAACTAGTTATAACAAAACCACATCTGTTTCCTTGGGACCCTGCAAAGCACTTTTATTGCTTGGCGAAAGAATTCCTTATCAGGTTTTCCATTAGGGGGCACTGTGGGAAATTTGCAAAGCCTGAAGAGAGCTCTACTCTTTCCTGTCTGCTTTTTGTTATCTGCTTGCTTTCTATTTTTCCAAGTTGTCTTTTTGTTGATGCTATTCCTCTGATTCAATCTCTTCCCCTGCCCCTCCCACTATAGGTTTCCCACAGATATTTGATAGTCTTTGGCCATCTATTAATATTTCAGAGATCTGAGCTGAGCTGATTAAGGAACTCAGCTTGCTTCATATGGAGTTCACTGTAGGGTGCTTTGTCAGGGACACTTTGTTGGTATAGT
The DNA here is from genome assembly GCF_000299155.1 of Elephantulus edwardii. Taxonomy (NCBI): domain Eukaryota; kingdom Metazoa; phylum Chordata; class Mammalia; order Macroscelidea; family Macroscelididae; genus Elephantulus; species Elephantulus edwardii. The sequence continues at coordinate 824,708 of NW_006399970.1, forward strand.
AATTGAGACTACTCTTTTCTTATGGCCTATTGGTAAGGCGTTGCACTGTCAATCCAAAGGCAGAAGTTTTGAATCTACTAGCTGCTCTGTGGGAGAGAGATGTGCACTCTCCTCGTGTGTAATTTACATCCTACGAAAACCCACTGAAGGGTTAGCTATGAGTCAGTTCTGAAGGTATTATGAATCAGACTCGAAGTCAGCTATGAATCAGACCGGAAGATATATAACAACAGCAGACATCTTTAGAATAGTATTTTCCCATTTCCTGTTTGAAAGATACAGCTTGTCTCCATTCTTGAGCTAGTCAAGGAAAGAGATGGGAGGGAACAATTTAAATTCAGTATACATGTGTTCTGTTAGCATTATTAGGTTCAGTGTATTACTGAGTTGCGCAGAGAACTAAGTTTCCTTGTCCAGAAATTCTGTCCAGAAATTCAGTATCCAGAGAGTAAACCTCCAGGCTGTGGATGGGGTGGGGCAGACAGAGTGCCTCTAACTGCTTCCTTCTTAAAGTGATTTTAATTCAATTTTTCAACAGCTCTACTTTAAGAATAGGGATGCTTCCAATTCCAAAGCCGGATTCTGCAGAAACTGATTTGCTTCTCACTTTCCCCTTTGGGTTAGGCTTTAGGTCTAAACTGTTACCTGAGTCGGTAATCATTCACTGCAACATAACAATATTTTTGGTGCAGTATTGGAACAAACACAAAACCTCTTAATCTTTTAAGATCTTGAGAATGTTTCTTCTCCCATTCTTTAGTCTTTCTATCTTGGAAGCTTTGCCAACAGTTTTATTTGCTGATCTTTTTCGGGGAGTTGGAAAGGAATGTATTTTCCCTAGAATGCTAATATATTTTCTATTATAATGGTAAGCTTTTAAAATTCTAATAGTAAAAAAAAAAAAATTCTAATAGTATCTAATCCTAATAGGGAAATCTGGTGGTTTACTTTTTAGAGTTGTTTTCTAAAAGACAATTCTCTTTTGTTTTGAATACACCATCCATACCTTGAAATCTCCTCCCTTGCAATTTCTAGTCTCTGAAAACCTGCTGGAGGGCAAGCTCTGTGCTGGTCCCAATTTGATAGCAATGACTTTGACTTTTTGAAAAAAAAAGAGTCTGTGATACTAAGACATAGACAAGGAAGTCTAGCAACTCTCTTTAGAGGTGAAAGAAGAGAAATGATGGTTCTAACTCATCAGCTGTTCTGTGGAGAAAAGTAAGGCAGTCCACTTCTGTAAAGAGTTACAGCCTTCAAGACTCTATAGATTGCTGTGAGCAAAATTGGCTTTGATACAGTGGTGAATGTGAAGAGATTGAAATTGTTAACAGCTTTAGTTTGCTTGGCTCCACAATTAACACTCTTGGTACCAGCACCCAGGAAATCAAAAGACAAATTGCATTGGGAAAGTCTGCTGTCAGGGACCTCTCCAGAGTACTGAAGACAATAATGTCAGTCTGGAGATTAAGGTGTACCTGATCAAGGCCATAGTCTTTGTTATTACTTGCTGTGCTTCAGAAAGCTTGGCAGTGACTGGGTATGATAGAAAGAGAATTGATATCTTTGAGCTGGGGTGCTGGAAAAGAGGGTTGAATATACCATGGACTGCTAGGGGAACAAACATCCTGCAGAGGTTGAATCCAGGCTGCTCCTTGAAGGCAAGGATTCTGAGGTTTCATCTGACATAATTTGGGCATGTTGCAAGGAGGAACCAGTCCTTAGATATGGACGCCATGCTTGGAAGGGTGGAGGGAAGAGAGAAAAAACCCTGAATGAGAGGTATTGATTCAGTCACTGGGCTAATGAGAGTAGAGGTGTCAGAGACAATAAAGTTGGTGCAGGATCTAGCAGGGTTCAGGGCTTTTGTACTTAAGGCTGCTGTCACAAGTGACTTGACGGCACATAACAATAGCAGTGATGGGGTTTTAATTTTTAATAATATAAAATAATTTTGTCTTTTACTTTTTAAACTATGACTGCAACTCCATTTGTCTTTACTTTTTCATTCCCAGCATAGCAGATCATATGATTATAAATTGACCACTGGGCCAATGGATAATATTATGATAGATGGAGAAAAGGATGAAGTTGTCAATGATTTAATTTTACTTGGATCCACAATCAACATTCTTGGTACTAACAGTCAGGAAACCAAAAGGTGTATTGCACTGAGGAAGTCTGTTGTCCAGGACCTCTACAGAGTACTAGTACAGTAAGTAGTACAGAGTACGAGTACAGAGTACTAGTGAGTAATAATGTCAGTTTAAAGACTAAGATGTGCCTGATCTAAGCCATGATCCTTTCAATTATTTGCTATGCATCTGAAAGCTGAACAATGACTAAAGATGACAGAAGAATAATTAATGCCTTTGAGCTGTGGTGCTGGAGAAGAATACTGAATATCCTACAGACTGCCAAGAGAATAAACAGGTCTGTTTTAGAGAAAGTGAATATTGGGTTCTCCTTGGAGGTAAGAATGTTGAAACTTTGTCTCACATATTTTGAGCATGTTGTCAGGAGGGACAAGTCCTTAGAGAAGGAAATCACGCTTGGAAAAGTGAAGGATCAGAGGAAGACCCTCAGTGAGATGAATACACAACATGATCGTAACAGTAGATTCAGTTGTGTTGGAGATGGTGAGTTTGGCTCAGCACAGGGCAGAATTTAGAGCCATGGTTCATAGGATCACTATGAGTCATAGTTGACACAACAACAACAAAAACAGCAGCAGCAGTGGGTTTGATTAGGTTTGCTTTAGTATACAGTATATAGATTTTTCTGATTTCTGACATTTTTCTTCTTATACTAGATGCTACTTTTTTCAGTATCACTCCTCACATCATAATAGATAGAAGACTGAAACTGTCAATGATTTCATCTTACTTGGTTCCACAATCAATACCCTTTGTATCAGAAGTCAGGATACCAGGAGATATACAGCATTGGGAAAGTGTGCTGTTGGGAATCTCTCCAAAGTTCTAAAGGCTAATTATCTAATTTTAAAGACTAAGGTGAGCTGGATTCAGGCCATGGTTTTTCCAATCATCTGCTATGCATCTTTATCATGTTTGCCTTCAAGAGTGCTTTTGCTACACCCTCTCCAAGACATATCTGTTTGTTCTTTGACAATTCATGGGATGGTCAGTACTCCAACACCATAGTTCAAAGGCATCAATTCTTCTTCTGTCATGCTTATTCACTGTTTAGTTCTCAGCAACATAGTAAATGATTGAAAAGACCATTCCTTGAATAAGGCATACCCTAGTCCTCAAACTAATGTTATTGCTTCTCAGTAATTTGGAGAGGTTCCTGACTACAGATTTTCCCAGTGAAATATGGCTCCTGATTTTTCTGCTATTGGTACCAAGTCTTTGATTGTGAATCCAAGTAAGATGATCTCGTTGATAATTTCAAACTTTTCTCTATCTGTTGAACATCACCTGTAATGTCTGTAGGCTGAATGGTGAGAATTTCTGTTTCATCTCACATACTTTGGACACATTACATTGGAGAGGAACATCATGCTGCGGAAGGTGGAGAGAGGGTGAAAGAGAGGAAGACCCTCAACTGAGTATACCGACAGTGACTGCAGAAATGGGCTATAGTGTGTCATAGATTGTTACGATAACACAAGACAGGACAGGTTTTAGATCTGTTGTTCATAGGGTCACATCATAGCACCTAACAACAGCAACAATACATCTGACAATTGGATAATAAATAGGATTAGAAAAGAATAATTGATGTCTTTGAGTTGTGGGGTCGGAGAATAGTGCTGAATAACCCACGAACTGCCAAAAAGCCCACACACATATGTCTTAAAGAAGATGCAAACAGAGTGCTCCTTGTAAGTAAGGATGGTGAAGCTTCTTCTCACATAATTTTTATGTGTTATTAGGAGAAGCTAAGTTTGGACATTATCGAACGTTATCATTAATACCACATGTAAGCAAGACTCTGCTGAAAATTATTAAAAACAACTCAAACAGCACATCAACAGAGAACTGCCAGAAGTGCAGGCTGGGTTTAGAAGAGGTCATGGTACTAGAGATATTATAGCTAATGTTAGATGGAATGTGACTGAAAGAAGGAAATACAAGAGGAATGTCTATCTGTGTTTCTTTGACTATGTGAAGGCATTTGACTGTGTGGAGCACTCTAGAACGCTGATTGTGATTATGCAAAACCTATACTTGGACCAGGAGGCAGATATTAGAACAGAGGAAGGAAACACTACATGGTCCAAAATTGGGAAGTGTGTACATCAGGGATGTGTCCTATCTCCATAGCTTTTCAATTTATAGGTAGAACAGATTATTTGGGAGGCTGGGCTCTATGAGGAGAAATGTGGCATCAGGATTGGAGAAAGATTCATCAACAATCTGCATTATGCAGATGACACAACCCTGCTTGCTGAAACCGAGGAGGACCTGAAGTGCTTGCTGCAGAAGGTCAAGGACTGCAGCCTTCAATATAGATTGGAGCTCAACATTAAGAAAACAAAGATTCTCACCAATGAGCCAATATTGGTAGCATAATAGATGGTGAAGAGATTGAGATAGATTGCCTGGAAGTTTTTATGAACAATTGGGTCTAGTTTTAGGAGTCTCAAGGAAAAAAGAGGAGGGAGGAGAATACAGAAATCAGAAGAACAAAATATTATCCAGTCAGCAGCCACACACACAACAACAGTGGAAGTGAGAAGCAGGAAAGTTACATTACCGTTCAAACGTCTAGACACTGCTTGGGCTGATAAATTCAAGGCAGAGTAATGGAGGCACTTCACTCATCCTGAAATAGTATGAGGGTGTAGCATATCTTAACTGGTCTCAGAAAACAAGAAAGCAAGCTCAAAAGCAGCTTTATTAATGGAGCTCCAGGGTAAGGTTCCTCGATCTGAAGATGCAGAAGGTGGAAGTTTCTCTTTGAGTGTATTGGGGCGGGTTTTTAAAACAGAGTCTTTAGGGAGGGAAGAGAGGAACATTCCATTGTGATTTATAGTTCGTCCATTAGTTCGACCAGGTGGACTAGGCTGTTCACTCTTCTTATTGAAGTGTGTATTCTTTGAATTCTTCATTCTCCCTCTTGGCCCCCTGTCTGGACCTAACAACTTGTTGCAGAGTATCAGAAACTACAGCTTTCAATATGGAGTGTGGCTAGAGTGCTCCTTGGAGGGTAAGATCATTCGTAGTTTTGCCTCACATATTTTGACCATGTTGCTAAGAGGAGTTATACTTTGAAAAGGGACATCATGCTACAAAAGGTGGATGGTTAGTGAAAGACAGGAGGATCCCTATGAGATAGAGCTATGTGCTCAAGTATGTCAAATGAAGATGAAGATATCACAAAATAGGACTGGGTTCAGATTTGCAGTTCATTGAGTTGCTGTGAGTCATAGTTGATTCAACCACATAACATAACAACAACAACAAACTGACAAAACCAAAGAAGTTAAAGAAACCCAATTCCACTGTTGTGTACTGTTGACCAGTAGCTGACCCTCAGAGTGGGTTTTCAGAAGCAGTTAATAGCACAGGAGGAGATTTTTCATCCTTCTCCCTCTCAGCAGCTGGTGGCCTCAAACCATTGTGCCCTTGATTTGCAGTGCATCTCCTTGCCATTAAGCCACCAGTTCTTCCTCAGACTAGAGGTAACTACTAGAGCCAACACCACTAACTGGTATGTTGTTGTTGTTAAGTGCCATTGAGAGGCGACTCATGGCGACCCTATGAAGGAGAGTCCTCAACGCTTGGGTGCCTTTCATCCTCTCTCTAGGTTCATAGGGTTTCCGAGGCAAGCTATTATGGAAGTGGATGCCACTCCTCCTTCCAAGCTTGTTTCAATCGGGGAGCTCCACCCCACTCTCTGTCTGCATTGGGTAGCCAACCATTAACACATTTGACACATCAGTATATATTTTTAAAATAAATGTGGATTCCTTGTTATATTTACACAGAGATTATCTCTTTCAACATTTGTAAACATTCCAGGTAGCCCTGAGGGTAAACTAGTCAGTTGTTAACATAAGGATCAGGTTGGGGAAGGATTGGGAAATGCATAATTGTATTTTAAATCAGGTTGCTATGAGACCAAGGGGATGCCAAGGCATCTAATAACATTAAGGAATACAAATGCTTTGTTTTACCTCTACAGCTTTTCTCTGTTACACTCACTCATCCATTGCTGTTGAGAGTAAGAAATTGACCAGTCAAATATTTTCTGAGGCTGTGATTTGCACATAAGATTACCCATCTGGCTCTGGAGGAGCTGCTGATGGATCTGAACCACCAGAACCATGAGGCCCTTAGGTTAGGAGCATAACTCCTTATTGACTATGCCACTTGAGCTCCCTCTTGTCTCTCTTGTTACCATCTTGTTGGAACAGATCCATAGCTGACCCTCCAAGGGTTTTCAGGTGCAGTAGATCACACAGGAGGAAAATAGCCATCCTTCCCTCACAGAACAGCTGGTGGATTTGAACCACTTATTTCGAAATTGCATTGCTGCTTTTTTTTTTAAATTGTTTATATTGATTTATTTACAGAGTTTGAATACATTTTCACAAAAGATCCTTCCCATTTCCTTCACCCTCCCCACCCATCGAATTGTGCAACCCTATGATTAACCCCTCCATTCTCACCCTTCTGCTTCCATCCAACTACCCTCCCCCATGGAGCCTCAGATTCATTCTACAATAATGATTTTAAACGGTACTTGTCCTTGTGGGACTGAGTTAGTTCACTCAGTATAGTGCTCTCCAGTCCCTCTCAAGTTAGGTAGTAATTTACAAAATCATTGCT
>NW_006399970.1:837567-846996 GCF_000299155.1 Elephantulus edwardii
GTGGCATCAGGAGTGGTGGAAGACAGATGAGGGAGTGAATAATTTAAAAACGATGTATGATAGGGTATTATGGTTATCACAAGAATCCACAATTAAGGTTGCATAGTGGAATGTACTTGGGGCGGTGGGAGGTGTGTGGGGGGATTGTGTCCCAGGGAGGGAGTGTCTCTTTTACTTTTGAAAGAGAGGAGCAAAGTGTGGGGGGGAGGGCTTGGGGGGAGAGAAGTGAACCAATGAATGAATGGAAATCCAAAATCTCTGTAAATGCTCATTAAAATTATTTTTTTTAAAAAAAAGAATCAAGCTTTAAAAAAAACCCCACAATCTGCGTTTTGCAGATGGTACAACTCTCCTTGCTGAAACTGAGGAGGACCTGAAGCGCTTGCTACAGAAGGTCAAGGACTATAGCCTTCAATATGGATTGAGGCTTAATATCAAGAAAGCAAAGATTCTCACCAGTGGGCCAATTGGCAGCATCAGGATGGATGGTGAAGAGATTGAGATTGTTGACAGCTTTATTCTGCTTGGCTCCACAGTCAACACTCTTGGCATCAGGAGCCAGAAGATTAAAAGACATATTGCTATGGAAAAGTTTGCTGTTAAGGACCTCTCCAAAGTACTGAAAAACAATGGTGTCACTCTGGAGAAAAAGGTGAGCCTGATACGGTCATGGTCTTTGCAATCACTTGCTATGCGTCAGAGAGCTGGACAATGACTAGGGAGGATAGAAGGAGAATTGATGCCTTTGAGCTGTGATGTCGGAGAAGAATATTAAATACACCGTGGACTGCTAAGAGAATAAACAGGTTTGTTCTGAAGAGGGTGAAGCCAGGCTGCTCCTTAGAGGCAAGGATTCTGAAGCTTTCTCTGACACACTTTGGACATGTTGCAAGGAGAGGTCAGTCCTTGGAGAGGAATGTCATGCTTGGGAGGGTGAAGGTACAGCCTAAGAGACAAAGGCCCTCTGTGATTTGGATTGATTTAATGACTGGGGCAATAGGGTAGGTGTGTCAGAGACAATAAGTTTGGCACAGGATAGAGCAGGGTTTAGGGCTTTTTGTTGTATATGGGGTCACTATGAGCCATGGGTAACTTGACGGCACATAACAAGAACAACATATAGTTGTAGTTAGGTGACATCGGATTGACTACAACCCATAGCGAACTTGTGGGTGAGGGATCTCAACTCAGCCTATTCAGCACAATCTTTATCATCCTTAATATGTTGTTGTTATGTACTGTCAAGTCACTTGTTACTCATAGCTACCCAATGTACAAAACTTTGAACCCTGTCCTATCCTGAGCCCATCTCACTGCCTCTGACACACTTATCCTCATTTGCCCCAGTTACTGTGTCAGTCCTCATCTGAGGTCTTCCTTTCATGCACTGTCCCTCCACCTTTCTAAGTATGATGTCCTTCTCCACAGAGTGGTCCCTCATAGCCACGTGCTTGAAGTATATGAGATGGTGTTTCAGAGTCCTTGCCTCCAAGGAGCAGCCTGGCTTTACCCTCTTCTGGGCGGACGTGTTTGTTCTCTTGGCAGTCCATGGCATATTCAATACACTTCTCCAGCACCACAACTCAAAGGCATTGATTCTTCTTCTATCATCCTTATTCATTATCCAGCTTCCTAACACTTAGCAAGTAATTTTAAAGACTATGGCTTGGATCAGGTGCACCTTAGTCTAAAATGACATCGTTGCTTTTCAGTACTCTGGAGAGGTCCCTGACAGCAGACTTTCCCAATGCAATTCATCTTTTGATTTTCAGACAACTGGTGCAACAACATACATATATAAATTAATTAATATACGTAAAGGGCTTAAAATGGTGTTGGAAATAGTAAGTGCTCAAATAATTATCATTATAAGAGTAAATAAATCACAAAAGTAATCCTAGAAGTATTTTAAATTTGTATTACATTTTCCTCAACAGAATTGAAGAGTAAACTGATACAAAGATGTAGGTTTGACTTCTTGCCTTTTTCATTTTGATACCTAGAATACAAAGTCAGAGAAAGACACATCATTGTGATAAATAATCTCACATAACTTGGTTGTGTTTTAGCTTATAACATAGGCCACAGTCAATAATACTATTTTCAAATTGGATTTCCTAGGTAAAAAGGAGAGAACAACTATTCACAGTCATGTGTAGGTACAAGAAGTTGGCTTGGTTAACGTGACACCTGCTCAATTGAGTTGACCTAAGGCAAAGCTCCTTAAAAAAAATTCATCCCAAAATGACAAGAACAGTACATTGACAGATAACTACCAATAGTACAAGCTGGATTTAGAAGAGGCCTTGGCACCAGGGATATCATTGCTAATGTCAGGTGGATCCTAGTTGAAAGCAGAGAATACAAGAAGAATGTCTATTTGTGTTTTATTGAATATGCAAGGGCATCTTGACTCTGTAGATCATAACAAACTATGGCTAACACTGAGAAGAATGGGAATACCAGAACACTTAATTATGCTCTTAAGTAACCTATATCTAGACCAAAAAGATTTTTAGAAACAGAGCAAAGGAACATTGCATGGTTTAAAATTAATAACGATGTATGTTGGGGTTGTTTGCTTTCCCTCACCTATTCAATATGTATACTGAGCAAATAATTTGAGGAACTGGACTCTAAGTAGAGGAATGGGGCAGGAGATCTGGTGGCCTATTGGCAAGAAGTTGTTCTGCAATCTTGAATGCATGCAGTTTGAATCCACCAGATGCTTTGCTGGAGATGGAGGGGCATTCTCCTCCTGTGCTTGTGAGATTTGATTCTATGGTACATAATAAGAAAAGGAAAAAAAAGAAAAGAAAGAGGAGTAGGGCCTCAGGATAGAAAGAAGGCTCAATAAACGTCATTATGCAGATAATACAACCTCTCATGCTCAAAGTTAAGAAAGACTAAAACATTTTCTATAGAAAATCAAAGAATACAGCCTTCACAAGAAGAAACCAGTCCTTGGAGTTGGATATTATGCTTGGGAGAGTGGAGGGACAGTACAGGAAAGGAAGACCCTTGATGAGATGGATTGATACAGTGACTGGGGTAATAGGGATGGGTGTGTTAGAGACAGTAAGTTTGGCTCAGGATGGAGCAGGGTGCAGAGCTGTTGTACATAGGGTCACTATGAGTCACAGGTGACTTGATGGCACATAACAACAACAACAACAAGAACAACAACAATGTGGATTGCATCATAACATAAAGAAAAGAAAAATTCTTGGCACTGGACCTATCTGCCATTTCACAAATGAAATTACATCAATAACTTTATCTTATTTGGATCCATATTCCACACCCATGTTACCAGAAGTCAGGAAGTCAGGAGATATATTACACTGAGAAAGTCTGTAGTCAAAGAACTCTCCAAATTATTGAGGAGTAATGACGTCAGTTACAGTCAATCAACTTACACTTGATTGTTAACACCATTAGAAACACCCAAACAGTTTACACTCAACTTTCAAGTAAATTAAAAAACAAAACAAAAACCTTCCAGGATCCAACTGCGCCAAGCTGGGGGCTCACCCTCAGGCAAGATCCAACCGACTTTTAAATACGAAGGTCCACCCACCCGATCCAGGTGGATTGACATGATGAATGCTGCAATGGACTCTTTCGTGTCAGGAAGTATAAGGATGGTGCAGTATAGAGAAGGGTTCTGATCTTTTGTTCATAGGATTGTTGTTGATATAAAATTCCCTTCTGTGTGATGTCCCACTTCTGAAAACCTCCTTATTCTCTAAGTGGAGGGTCAGTTATGAGTAGATTCCTCCTCAACAGCACATAACAACAACAATAATGATATCAGTTTGAGGACCAAGGTGCATCTGACTCAGACCATGGTCTTTCGGATCCACTTGTTATGCACCTGAGAGCTGGACAGTGAACAAGAATGACAGAAAAATAATTGATGCCTTTGAGTTGTAGTGTTAGAGAAGAATACTGAATATCTCATGGACTGCCAAAAGAACAAGCAAATACATCTTGGAGAAAGTATAGCCACAGTTTTCCTTGAAGGAAAAGATGATAGCTTCACTTCATGTACTTTGGGCATATTGCTAGGAGGGGTTATTCCTTGGAGAGGAACATGATGCTTAGAAAGGCAGAGGGTAGGTGAAAGAGAAGGGGACCTTCAATCAAGCGGATTGACCCGTGTCTGCTGCAACGGCGTCTAGCGTGTTGGAAGTGTGAGGATGGTACAGGATAGAACAGGTTTAAATCTGTTGTTCATAGATCATTATGAATTGCACTTGACTCAAAGCACCTTACAACAACAACAACAACAACATCTTGGAAAGGGATACCATGCTTGCAAAGGTGGAGGTATGGTGAAAGAGAGGGAGACCCTTAATCAGACGGATTGATACATGACTGCTGCCAAGGGCTTAAGTGTGTCAGAGATCATGAGGAAGGTACATGATGAAGATAGTGTTCAGATCTGTTGTTTATGGAGTTGCTATGAGTTGTACTTGACTGGATGACACCTAACAACAACAAGATCAAGCAATATTTATGGAATGACTCAGACTCATAATTCAAGGAGTAGCAGTTCAACCTGCCAACAGTAGTTTGACGTAATGGTCCTGTTGTCTTGGTTATAATCAAACTTATCTACAACATAATCTGGTTGATAAGGTTATTTCAGTGAAGCTTCAGTGCAAAGTAAAAAGTCAATATCACATAAACATAACATTCCAGTTCCCTAGAAGAAATTGTGTCCTGGGAGACAAATGAGATTCATTCAGTGTAAATACATTTTGTTTTACAGAGCAAATATTTTTGAAAGGCTAAAATGTTATTGTTCATGCATCCTAAACAAAGAAGACAAGAAAATATTAAAGAGGTAAAAAATTTTTACTTCTCCCCATCCATGATTATTCCTGTGTGAGGTAATTAGTAAGACTCTCAGTGGGACTGATTGACACAATGACAAATAAGGGCTTGTACAAAGTGAAGATCATGACAATGGTGCACCTTAGGGCAAGTTTCCAATCTGTTGTTTACAGGGTCACTGTGAGTAGTAAGCCCACCTGATGACACCTAGCAACAACAACCCAACTAATGTTTTTCTTCTATTATTTTAGCCCAATATGGGTTAATACTATAAAAATACTTTGACAAATTATTTTTCTTATATTTCTACTCTCTTCAAACTCAAACTCAAACTCAAATTCATGGCTGTTGAATTGGTTCTGGCTCATAGCTGATCTTTCATTGGGTTCCCAAGCTATAGATCTTAGCAGGAGGATATCACCCTATCTTTCTCCCTTGGGGCTGTTGGTGGATTTGAACCAACACAGAGGTGAGGGCTGTGGGTTAGCAAAGCAACTTCCTATCAACAAGGGCACTAGAGCTTTATCTTCTACTCTTTTGTTGTTATGTGCTGTTGAGGAGGAATCTACTTATAACTGAGCTTCCACTTAGAGAATAAGGAGGTTTTCAGAAGTGGGACATCACACAGAAGGGAATTTTATAGATTGGATTTAACCATGTGCCTTTGGGTTGCCAGTGCAACTCCTTACCACTAAGCCACTAAGTTTGCTTCTCTTGATAATATGTAACGTGTCAGAATTCTAACAGAAAAGTTGACAATTCTAATCCACCAGTTGCTCCAAGGGAGGAAGATGGGCAATCTCCTCTCATAAAAATTTCCAGCCTTGGAAACTTGATGGAGAGTTGAGATAATTAAATTTTCTTTTAGTCTAGTGAAGTAATTAATTTCATTTCTTTTTTATACAATAATTAAAGAAATACTAACTATTGAATGCGGGAGAAGGATGGTCAATCTCCTTCCAAGTGATTAACTCCCTCTAAAAACCTGCTGGAGGATCAGTTTCAACTCGGTGGTACACAACAACAATCATTGAATACCTATTATGTGCTTTCTTTGAGGTGTGCAGTTTGAGTTAAAGAATTGATTTTGCATGTAATTCTATTTAAGGTCTATTAAAATGTTTTCTGTAATTTTAATTTATTTATCTTTGAACTAACTTCAGCAATCCATTATGTAGGTATAGATTTCTGTCCCAGAGAGATTAGGTAGACATTTTCTGCTTCTATTAAAGTTTTAATATGCTAAGGTAAATTGGATTTACATTTGTTGTTTTTCAGCTTCCAAAGGCTGTAATATGTTTTGTAAAACAGGTATGAAATGAAAAGAGTATTGATTTTGAAACATTTTAAGATATAAAACATTTCTGAATCTCCTGAAGAATAAAGCATTATGTTACAAGTACAAATTCATCATCTTTTGGCATACCTTAAAAAATCAATGTTTTCTGTGATTATTACACTGTTATAAGGAAGCCTGTTGGCCCAAATGGTTAAGCATCCAGATAATAACAGTTGGCAGTTTGAATCTATGTATCTATCTTGATATAAAACCATGACAATTCCCAATATGTTTTTCCCAATAAAAAATAAACAACAACAACAACAACAAACAAACCATGACAATCTTCTTCCACTACGATTGTTATTGTTGCTATGCAATGTCAATTCACAGTAATCCTGTGAACAACAGATCTGAAACTTGACCTATCCTGTGCCATCCTCACTATCTCTGATAAACTCAAACCCATTGATACAGTCATTGTGTCTATCCTTCTTGTTGACAGTCTTCCTCTCTCTCTCTCTCTGACCCTCCCCCTTGCCCACTATGATGTCTTTTTCCAAGGGCTGGCCTCTCCTGACACCATGCCTAATGTGTGAGAGAAAAATTTCACCATCCTTGCTTAAAAAGAGTATACTGGTTGCACTTCATCCAAGAGAGACTTATTCTTTTGACTGTCCTTGGAATAGAAGCTGCTCTGCACACAGTTTGAGGCCTCCAGCCCCTCTGCAGGAGAAAGATGGGCAATTTTCTCCCATGTTACTAACTGCCTCTAAAAACCCACTGCAGGGTCAGCTATGGGTTGGTTCCGATTCGATGGTAAACAACAACTTCTCTAACATTAGTTCAAAGTCATTGAGTCTTCAGTCTCCTTCTTCACTGTCGAATGTTCACAACCTAAAATGCTATAGGATGTTTCTATTCTGTCACATGAAGTTGTTATGAGTCAAAATGGACTCAGTGTCAACAGTGTGACATTATCTTGAATCCACTGACACTATTTCAATGGGCAATGATCTACCACTATTAAATATCATAGCTATGTAAATTTATTTACATTGCATATAGTTGGAATTCTTGTTTGGCTACAACTAGTCTTTAAGTTAACAATTAATTTATAGCTTGGAAAAAGCACTATAAATAAGCATGACTCCTATTTATCTTTCTCTTAGAACTTCAGTCCAGCCTTTGGGGGCCTCGGGATCAGTTTTCAAGATTATTGAAAATACCATCACCTACTAACTCTTTTCTTATTCTCATCTCAACCACCCCCCGCCCCAAGTCAGTCCTGCTCCATAACAGTGGTGTTAGATAATGAACAGTATTGGAACAGATGAGGGAGAGAATTGTTTAAAAGGAAAATATTATCAGACATTATATGTAATACAGAATAAGAGGTACATTACAAAGAGGACTGGGAGAAGGGAGGGGGAAGGGAGGAAATTGTGCAACAATGAATGAGTATTATAAAAAAGAAAAAGAACTAGGGAAGGGGGAGGGAGGAAATGTGCAACAATGAATATATGAATGAAAATCCAATTTTTCTGTAAACTTTGTTAAAAATTAAAATGAAATAAAAAAAATACGATCACTTGTATCAAGCATATCTTATTCTTTAACACCCTTGCTTTTTAACTCTAAAGAGATCCTTGGCAGTAGACTTTTGCATTTCAATATGTCATTTGATGCTTTTATTTTGCTTTAATGAAAGATGATTATAGATCTAAGTAAAATGCAATCCTTGACAACTTCAATCTTTTTTCCATTTACAGTGATATTGTTTATTGACACTTTTTTTTATGTCGAGGTATAATCCATACACATAAGCATTGATGGAATTAAAAATTCCATTTTCATTACTGAAGAAATAAAATTCAATTTAATTGTCAAATGATTATAATTGTATATAATTGTTAACCTATTAATGGTTTGAAATTTAGCTTTTATGCTGTGTATACTTCATTTATAATCATAAATAAATAATTATAAGATCTCATTTTCTTACTTGTTAAGTAATATTTTTCTGCAGTGGCTACTAGAAAACTTTAAACTTTGGAATGCTTAAAAGCTTAAGAACTCTTAAATATTATGAATGTATCTGTTTTTATATCTTTTTAAAAGGCAAATATTTTAAAGGCTTAGTTTCTTATCAATATAGAAGACAGATGAAATATCAATGCATATCAAACAATACTTATTGAGAGAGGGAAAAGGCATTTTTTAACTTTCTACCTCTAATGCCTTTTAACGAAGGATTATGAACACCAACAGATTTATTTTACTTTTCTGGTCCTTATTCTGTCTTGATGGTTTTGCTAAGCAAGGTTGGTTCTGAAATGTTCTTCACCAACCTCGCCATGAAAGTGGAAGGCCTGATACCATAGAACTTCACAGAGTCTGGGGAGAACCATGTCGTCACAGTATCTGATATCTCCTCCTTCTCCAGAGAAGTTTTTGTTTTATTAGTATCATATCACTTCCACATCCAAAATAGCTTGCCTCAGGAAACTATGAACTTAGAGAAATGATGAAAGTTTTATCAGAGTTCAGGTCTTTCATTCACAGGGTCTCTATGAGTTGTCTATGAGGGCACTTAACAACAACAAATAACAGTTTAAGGTTTCAGTCTTCGGGAAATGGCATCATACTGAGAAAAGAAGAAGGTCAGAGAAGAAAAGATCCTCAACTTTGATTGATATAGTGATTGATATGGATTGTGGGGATGGCATAGGATAGGGCAAGGGTTAGATCTGTTGTTCATAGAATTGCTGTGAGTCATAGAGGGAGCTCTGTTGGCCTAGTGGATAGAAAGTTGTGCTACCAAGCAAAAGATGGGTGATATTAATCTGCAGTCCTCAGGCTTGGTTTTTGGTCAAACATTATTCTTAGTGCTATACCATTAGTCTGTCAATCAGCTGTACAAAGGTAACTCATGGTTGCTGTGATTCTAATCATCAATGTGTCAAATGCGATAATGGTTACCCATGGTGGACACTGTTTGGTGGAGCTCCAAGATTAAAATAGGTTTGGAAGCAGGAGTTGCTTCCACTTCTGAAACAGAGACTCTAAGAACTTAGAGAAACAGTTATACAAATGTTCAGGTCTTTCATTCATAAGGTCACTATGAGTCACCATGACTTGATGGCTGACAACAACAACAACAGTATCATACCAAGTTCTCAGATATCAAAATATGAAAGATATTACTTCCCAACATCCAACAAATAAAAATAGTTAGCCTTTGGTATATTTCTAAAAAAATTCTCTTTGTTTTAGTGATCAGGGATAGTGGAGGAGTTGTTGTTGTT
>NW_006399970.1:849686-867606 GCF_000299155.1 Elephantulus edwardii
ATTTTCCTACATTCATGGTTCTCACATTCGATGTCCCAATCACCAGTGTCTGCTTACAACTGTTCCTCTTCCTTTGTATTTCCATACTTGAAAACTCAACCTCCTTTGCCGTTTCTGTTATCTAAATGTGTTCTGTTGTACATACAACAGAGTGGAGGAGTAGGAGTTAAAAACATGGTGCTGTTTTGAAGAGTACTGAATATCTTGTGGACTGCTAAAGGAACAAACAGCATGCCGTGGAGAGAGTGCAACCAGCGTGCTCTTTCAAGGTGAAGAGGATGAAGCTTTGTCTCACATATATTGGGCATGTGTTTAGGAGGCACCAGTTCTTAAAAAAAGATATTATTCTTGGAAGGATGGAGAGATATCAAAAGAAAAAGAGACACTCAACAAGATGGACTGAAACAGTGACTGTAACACTGAACTCAAGCATTTCAGAGAAGATGAGAATGGCACCGGAGTGGGCAAGGTCAGATCCCTTGTTCATAAGATAATTATGACTGGAATTGAATTGATGGCACCTAATATCAACAACATTAACTATTATAAAAAGTCAAGAAATGGTTTTCACTCAGAAAGAAACAGTCTTTAAAAAAATTACCAGCACTAGAAAGGGGATGCAATGTAAATCACTAACAAAAGGGATAATCATGATCAAGTAGTTCGTAGCATCTTGTGTTGTTAACCAATAGGCAGAATGTCTCCAGCCTCAGGGACTCTTAGGGAGAGAGATGGACAGTGTCTTCTCATTAAGATTTACAATCTCAGAAACCTGATGGAGAGTTGCTATGAGTCAAACTGACTCAATGGCAGTGAGTGAGTTGCTAAAAACTCATTGCCGTCATATCAGAACTGACTCATATCTGACCCTCCAGTGCAATTTCAAAGGCTGTAAATTTGGTGGAGGAGATTGTCTCTGTCTTTCTCCCAAGGAGCCATGGTGCATGTGGACTGCCAGAGACACCTGACCTTTGGGTTAGCAACTCCTTATGGAGTACTCCAGAGAACAGATATGTATTAACTTGGGCAAAGGGAATGGTAATGTACAATAATGGAGAGATCAGCACAAAATTATCAATAGGGTAGCCTAGTTAAAAATCTGTGCTGCAATCCCAAATGCTCATGGTTCAAATCCACCAGCTGCTCCATGAGAGAATAGACAATCTCCTCCTGTGCGATTTACTGCTGAAAAGCCATGGGAGAGTCAGCTATGGATTAATTCCAACTCAAAGGCAAACAACAACAACTTTACAATCATAATCCTCTGATAATAGTAATAAGAAACAATAATTTATGAGTGGATGCTGAGATATACATGTAAACAAAACAATATGGCACAGGGCATGGGAGTATGCTCACATATGTATAGATGGGTTTGTTGTTATTGTTGTTGTGTACCATAGAGTCAGAACTGACCCATAGCTGAAAATCTGTGGTAAATTTTCAGAGGTAATCTCACAAGAGGAGATTTCCCATCCTTCTACAGAGCAGCTGGTGGACTCGAACTACTTGCCATGAGGCCATCAGACTTCCCTAGATAGATTTAACAAAGGATAATAGATAGGTTTAACAGAGGATATTTCTACATATATATTTTCGTATGCTACAAAAATATGTTGGAATGTAGTACAGCACATGGGGTAGAGTTATTCAAACTTCTTATCATGACTAAACACCTTGAAGAAGTAAGTCATTGGGTTTGAGGGTTTAGAACCATAGTATAGGTCATTCCTCATACTGTATAGTACATAAAAATAATGAAAGTACTGCTCAATGCCAAAGATACACAGTACGAATTCAGCTGCTCTGCAGGAGAAAGATAGTCAATCTCCTCCAATGTGCTTAACTGCCTCTGAAAACCTGCTGGAGGGTCAGTTATGAGTTGGTTCCAACTCTACAGTACACAACAACAGTGAATGGAGTCTTAAATGTTAACCATGTAAGATGTGACTTTTGGTCTTTTCCTTTCTGAAATCAAGAAGAGTGAGGAAAATTAGATGCTTAAAAACAATTAGTCCAAAGGACTAATAGATCATGCAAAGCTCCCTCAATGACCGTGAGACCTGAGGAACTAGAAGATTCCCAGCTACCACTGCTAACTTCTCTGAAATAAAACTCAGAATAATAATAGGCTGATTCGTCTAATAAAGATTAGTGGAATATCCAGGACTATAGGTCTTAGTCATTCTTCAAGCCTGGAACTGAATTCATCTTTGTTACTCAAAATCCAGCAAAGAAGTAAGTCTAATAAGACAAATAGTTAACATAAAGAGGATATATACTTTTGAACAATTAATCACACAAGATCAGAAAGGCAGCAATTGGTCAGGCACAAAACTTAGAAGAGAGGAAGGCAGAGTAAAGAAGGATGAGTGG
Organism: Elephantulus edwardii; assembly: GCF_000299155.1. NCBI lineage: Eukaryota > Metazoa > Chordata > Mammalia > Macroscelidea > Macroscelididae > Elephantulus > Elephantulus edwardii. The sequence continues at coordinate 852,063 of NW_006399970.1, forward strand.
AAATGGTAAATACAAGGAAGAACTGGCAATAGTGCTATAGTTGTTGTTAGGTGCTGTCAAGTTGAGTATGACTCATAGTGACCCCATGAACAAAAGATCTGAACCCTGTTCTATCCTGTGCCATCCTCACACTTCCTGACACACAAGAGCCCATTTCAGCAGTCACTATGTCAATCCACCTGGTTGAGGATTTTCCTCTCCTTCACCGATCCTCCACCTATCAGTCATCATGTCCTTTTCCAGGGAATAGCCCCTCCTAGCAACATAGCCAAAGTAGGTGAGATGAAGCCTCATCATCTTTGCCTCCAAAGAGCACTCCCACTGAACCCTCTCCAAGACAAGTCTGTTTGTTCTTTTGGCCATCTATGGAATGTTTAGTGCTCTTCTCCAAAACCACAGCTCGAAGTCATCAATTCTTCCGTCATCCTTAGTCACTGTCCAGCTGTCAGACGCATAGCAAGTGATCAGAAAGACTATGGCATGAATCAGATGCACCTTTGTCCTCAAATTGTCATCATGATTCCTCAATAATTTGGAGAAGTCTCTAAGGCAGATTTTCCCAGTACAACGCATCTCCTTAATTCCTCATTGCGGGTACCAAAGATGTTAATTGTGGATCCAAACAAAATGAAGCTGTTGACAGTTCAGTCTCTTCTCCATTCATCATGATGTTGTCTATCTGTTCAGTGGTAAGAATCTTTGTTTTCTTGACATTAAGATGCAATTCATACCAAAGGCTGTATTCCTTGATCTTCTGCACCAAGTGATTGAAGTCCTCCTCATTCTCAGCAAGCAAGATTGTGTCATCTTCATGATGCAGGTTATTGATGAGTATCCCTCCACTCCCAATGCCACATTCCTTTTCATCAAGTCCAACTTGTCGAGTAATTTGCTCAGCATACAAATGAAATAGTCATGGAGAGAGAATACAGCCCTGACACACTCCTTTCTTAATTTTAAACCATGCAGTGTTTCCCTGCTCTGTTTGCACAACAACCTCCTAGTCCAGGTATAGGTTTCACGTGAGCACAATTAAGTACTCTGGGACTCCCATTCTTCTCAATGTGACCCACAACTTGTTATGATCCACACAGTCAAATCCCTTTGCATAGTCAATAAAGCACAATTAGACATTCTTCTGATATTCCTTACGTTCAGTCAGGATCCATCTGACATCAGTAATGATGTCACTGGTGCCACAGCCTCTTCTAAATTCTGCTTGAACTTCTGACAGTTGCCTATATACTGTTCAGCCATTTTTGAATGATCTTCAGCAGTATACTGCTTGCATGTGATATTAATGACAATTTTTTTTCATAGTTTCCACATTCAACTGGATCACCTTTTTTGGGAATGGGAACAAATATGTACCTTTTCCAATCCATTGTCCAGACAGCTGTCTTCTAAATTTCCTGGCTTAGACTGGTGAGCACCTCAAGGCTGCATCTGTTCATTGAAACAAGTCAATTGGTATCCTATTGATTCCTAGGGGCTTATTTTTTGGCCATGCCTTTAATGCAGCTTCAACTTCCACTTTCACAGTGCTGTTACATTGTGAGTATAGCAATTAGTGTCACAAAACAAAATGTGTGTGAGTTATTGAATGAAAAAATTAATTTGTTCTGTAAATTTTCATTCAAATCACACACTAAAAAAGTCAAGAAAAAGTTTATACATAAAAACTATGCAGTATGATGGCATATATTTAAGTATGTATGTATTAGTCTATCATCTATCTATCTATCTATCTATAATCTATCTATTGTTGTTAATTTCTGTAGAGGAGTTACCTGTGACTTACAGCAACCCTATGTACAACAACTATGAATCCTGCCCTGTTTTGAGCCAGTCTCATTGACTCTGACATATCTGCCTCTACTACCTCAGTTACTGCATCAATCCATCTCATCTAGGTCTTCCTCTTGTGCTTCCTCTCCTCCATCCTTCCAAGCATGATGACCTTCTCTAAGAAACTGTCCTTCCTGACTGCTTGCCCAAAGTAAGTGAGATTGACCTTCAAAATCATAGCCTCCAAGGAGAAACTTGGTTTCACCCTCTCCAAAACAGACCTATTTATTTTCTTGGCAGTCCATGGTTTGTTCAAGATTCACAGCCTTGCACAAGGCAGAATCTAATACTGCCTTCTAATCTTCCAAATCAGGTTAACACTCATTCTTCCAGAATTCCACTGGCTTCATTAACAATCAGGCGTCCAAGGAAAGACATTCAGTCTAGGCTTGCATCGGGTCCAAGGTCCAACACTAGCACACCAGATCTAGAGGAGACCTAGTCCTCACCTTGGGAATTATTATACTGTGACAGTAGGGTCGTGCAAAAAATAAGAGCAGAGACACTAAGTCACAAAACAACAATCATGGCACAGCAAGTCAGGGGCAAGAATCTTTCCCCAGTACTGCCTCAGACAAAAATCTTTCAATGAATCTGGTACATAGGTTTTAGAGTTAAATCCTCCTAAATGCAATACAGACATTAGCATGATAGACGAGCAGCAGAGTGAGGCACAAGACAACACAAAAACAACTTGTGGTTAAGCCATTATATCAAGGGGTGGCTGGGGGGGGGTTAGAGAGGTGCTGGAGAGGGCATGCAGGAGTGCAAGGGATGCTGATATAGCAGGAAATAATATACATGCACCGGTGTGGGGGGAATGCTGAATATTTTGATTATTTCTGGAAGAAATAATCCCTCCCCCATCTTCTTTCTTCCTCTCCCTCTCCTCCCCTCCCCTCCCCCCCCCTCCTCCCCTCCTCCTCCTCCTTCTTCTTCTTCTTTCTCTCTTTCTCTCTCTCTGTCTCTCTCTCTGTCTCTCTCTCTCTCTCTCTCTCTCTCTCTCTCTCTCTCTCTCGCTTTCCCCTCTCCCTCCCTCTCCCCCTCCCTCCCTCCCTCTCTTCCTCCTCCATCCTCTAGTGACCTAGTGGTAAGAATCTGCAAAACTGGATGAAATATGTTTACGGCATTGAAGTCTTCGGGGGAGAGAATATTTTATATTTTAGGGCATTACGTTTATCGTAAGAGTACGGAATGAGGGTTGCAGAGTGGATTATATTTGGGGGTTGGGGGATGTGTGTGGGGGATTGCGTACCAATGAGGGAGTTTTTCTTTTGCGTTTGAAGGAGAGGAGCAAATGGGGGTGGGGGGGCGAGGAGAGGGATGTAACAATGAATGAATGGAATTCCAAAATCTCTGTAGATGTTCACTGAAACGAAAAAGAAATTAAAAAAAAGAAAGAAATGTACTCAACCACAAAAAAAAAAAGAATCTGCAATGCGATGCACCAGCTGCTCCACAGCAGAAGGATGGATGGATGGACAATCTCCTCCCATTCAATTACTGAAAACCTGGTGGAAGATCAGTTATGGGTTGGTTCTAACTCAGTGGTACACAACAATGTATATGTATAAGGAATCCTGACGACATGGTACATTATGTATTGTTTTACTAGTTAAAGTTTGGCTGTTCAAATCTACTGGTCACTCTTTGTGGGAGAAAGATAAGCAGTCTTGTCTGGTAAAGATTGATAGCCTTGGAGACATGATGTAGGGTGGCCATAAGGTGGAAATTACTTGATGGCATTGTTTTTTGGGGTGGCACAGTGGTTAAGTGCTTGGAAGCTAACTGACAGGTCAGTGATTTGAACCCACTAGCCATGTTGCAGAAGAAAGATTTGGCAGTCTACTTCTGTAAGAGTTCTACTCTATCCTATAGATTTTCTATGAGTTGGAATTTACTGATGAGAAGGACTAACATGAAATTTTAGTAATTCTTCTAAAAAGTAAATATTTAGAAATTTTAATGAGCTCTTCCACTAAGTACCAATTCATTTAGTGAAGACTGACATTAATGCTTATTCAAATTAATTTTTTTAAATGGAGTATAAAAATATGAATCAATAGATTCATAAATAATTAACAATGTTCATGGACTGTACTCCAAGTTCAGTATAGTATTTTTGTTATGTGCCATTAAGTCAACTATGATTCATAGCAACCCTTTGAAAAATAGCTCTGAGCCTTGAGCTATCCAAGGCCAGTCTCACTGTCTCTGATACATTGGACCTCGTTGCTCCAATCACTATGCCAACCCATCTCATCCTGTCTTTCTCTCCTGTGCTGACCCTCCATCCTTACAAGCATGATGTCAATCTCCAAGAATTGGTCTCTCCCAGTACCATGCCTAAAGTATGTGAGACAGAGTTGCAAAATTCTTGCCTCCAAGGAACAACTGGTTTCAGCTCCTCTAGGACAGATCTGTTTGTTCCCTTGTCAGTCCATTGCATATTCAATTGTTTTCTTCAGCATCATAACTCAAAGACGTTGATTTTTCTTCTATCATAGTTAGTCATCCCTAGTCCAGCTCTCAGATACATATCAAGCAATTGAGAAGACCCTGGTCTGAATCAGTCATGATTAGTCTCTAGACTGACATATTGCTCTTTAGCACTCTAGAAAGGTCCTGACAGCAGATTTTCCTAAAGCAATTCATCTTTTGATTTCCTTACTACTGGTACCAAAAGTGTTGATATTGAATCTAAGCAAGATAAAATTGTTAACAACCTCAATCTTTCCTCCATCCATCATGATGATGTCAATTGGCCTGGTAAAGAGAATCTTTGTTTTCTTGATGTTGAGATGCCATTCATATTGAAGTCTGCAGCCCTGCCACAGCAAATGCTTCAAGTTTTTCTCCATTTTGGTGAGAAAGTTGTCACCTGTATAAGAGGATTTTGATGAGTCTTCCTCCCGTCCTGATGCTGCATCCTTCTTTATAAAGTCCAGCCTTCTGAATGATCTGTTCTGCATAAAGATTGAAGAGATATGGAGGAAAGGATATATCCCTGGTGCATTCCTTTAGACATACATAAGCAGATCTGTTCCTGTCTAGTTGATCCCACTTATGGCAATCCAGTATGTGTCAGGATAGAACTGTGCTCCAAAGGGTTTTCAGTGGCTAATTTTTTGGAAGCAGCCTTTCATCTCAGATGTCTCTGGTGGACTAAAATCACCCATCTTTTTAGTTAGAGGCAAAATGTGGTAACCATTTGTGCCACTCATACTTAACCATATCTGTCTCCAAATCTATCTTAGAGGAAGTATAACCAGGGTGCTTCTTAAAGAAAAGGATGGTGGAACTTTGTGTTACATGCTTTGGGCATGTTGTCAAGAGGCACTGGTCCTTGGAAGAAGACATTATGCTGGGGAAAGCAGAGGGTCAGAGAAATAAAGGCAAGGCCTAATGTGATGGGCTTAACCATGGCGGAGATTGTGAGGATGGCATAGCATAGGGCAAGGTTTGATCTGTTGTTCACAAGGTTGCTGTATGTTGTAGGCACCTGATGGCACCTAAAAAAATATCATCCTCACAACATATCTGTATGGACCATTTTAAAAAATATTCAGAGTATGAAGATACTAAATCTCTCTTATTCTATTCTTAGTAAGAAAAGGTTTACCTCTATATTCATTAGCTTGGAGCAATTTTATCTATAGGCTTAACAAGAAAACATTCTAAGGGAAGATGGTCATTTCAGTCAAACTGTTTGAATATTCACAAGTGCTTTAACATGCTCCCAAAGTATAAAATTAAATGTTTAAACATGAGGAACTTACTTAGTATTGGCATTCTTTTGCATCATGCAAGAGAGTGGCAGAAAAATCATGTTGAGGCTACAGAGTAATATCAAGTAGAGTACAGGTCCATGTGAATATTTTATGGTTATTGTATGGGTGATATTCTGAAATTTTAATGTTGTAAAAGAAATGGGTAACCATGGAATCCCATGTTAGCCAGATACAGGAGATGCTGGGGACCTAATTAGTATAATGGGCACTTGGCAGCCAAATGATGCACTTCAAAACCTGGCTGAGAATGACTGGCCTCAAGCCACACTTTCTCAAGATAAAGGAGAAAAGAGAGCATATATAATCCTACTTCTTCCTGTTATGCTTTCAATCTAAAAGACTTTTAAACATCAGGTATTTTTCTACTAAAGCATTTGTCATGCATGTATTAGTTCTCCCCTCTATCACTTTTCCTTCTCAAATATTATCTTATCCGTGCTTTCTCACCTCAAACTTAGTATCAGCCTCATTTTCATGATTTCACAGCTGAATATTCTCCAATACTATGTTCACAGGAATCAACTATTATCCTGAGGATATTTTTTAATGTGGCAGTTACTTCAGAAAGTTTATTTATTAGTTTTTTTAAAATACAAGTATTTCAGATATTGAATGGTTTGGGATATACGTGGTTGGTTTTGTTTTTGTTTTTTACTGTTACCTGTTAACATTTTTTTTAAACCTTCTTAAAGTGTTAGAAAGAAAATGCCACTTTGATGACTAAGGGGTGCCTGACTCAAATGATAGTGTTTTCATATGCATGTGGAAACTAAACAATGAATAAGGGGGAAAATATTAAATAATTATGTTAAGTGCTATCAAATCGAGTATGATTCACAGTGGCCCTATGAACAAGAAATCTGAACCCTATCCTATCCTGTGACAACCTCACAAGCTCTGACACACTGAAGTCCATTGTGTCAATGTACCTGGTTGAAGGTCTTTCTCTTTTCTGCCATCCTCTCACCTTTCCAAGTACAGTGTCCCTCTTTAAGCAATAGCCTCTCCGAGCAATGTCAAAGTATATAAGAGAAAACTTTTCCATCCTTGCCTCCAAGGAGCACTCTGGCTACATCGCCTCCAAGACATATGTGTTTGTTCTTTTAACAGTCTGAGATATTCAGTTCTCTTCACCAACACCACAGTTCGAAGGTATCAATTTTTCTTTTGTCTCCCATGTACTATACTATACACTACCAGAAAAAAGAAAACACCTGGAAGCAAGGATGGAGAAACTTCTCAGTTACTTAAGTAGAAGGTCAGGCAAAAAAGTCCTAAGACGGGCTGACTTAGTGTTGCAACATAGTAATGGTTGTAAGGATGGAAAGGGCCTGGGAAATGTTTTCTTCTGTTCTCCATAGTGTCATTATGAGTCAGAATTTTTGGACAGCACATACCAACAGCAACAGCATAAAAAACAGAAATCCAAGTCTTCACATTTTGATGTTGAGATCTTTTTCTCTTAGGCAGTGCATATAGGATTTAACTTTTTTTCCTTTGTGAGAGTAATTGAGGGGTGTGATTAGGGGGATGAAAAAAGCAGAAATAGAAATAATAGAAATAGAAATAGAATGTGCATTCCTTGAATCCTGTAAAGGACCAGGACAAGGGAGGATCAATCAGTGTAAGACCAATCACATATTTCAGTTAACAAATAGAAAAGGATATGTGCAACTGTTCAAAAGGGGATGGGGAAAGGGAGAAGGAGGTCAAAAGAAGAAAGAGTAGGATAGGGAGAATCACTAGGGCAGTGGAGATTAGTGGATAGATTGGAGAAAGGGATATAATAGGCAAAGTACAATGTCTCTTGATGAGATAGGTGATAAAAGATATGCATCAATAGTAATTATCAAATGTAATTATCTAAAATGAGTGTTATATATAATGATATAAAGGATGAAGTATATGAAACAAAGAGTACCAGAAGGATGTTTATTTTTTGTTTTATTGATGACATAAAGACATTTGACTGTGTGGATCACAACAAATCATGGCTAATATTAAGAAGAATGAGAATCTCAGAACATTTGATTTTGCTCATGCAAAATCTATACTTAGACTAGTTGTCCAAACAAAGCCAGGAAACTCTGCATGATTCAGAATCAAGAAAGTAGTGTGTCATGGATGTACTTTTCTCCATGTATTTTCAATCTATAATGTGAAACAGATCATTATGGAGGCTGGACTTAGGAAGAAGAATGTGGCGTCAGATATGGAGGAAGAGTCATCAACAACCTGCATTATGCAGATGACATAACATTGCTAGCTTAAACTGAGAAGGACTTGAAGCATTTGCTGCAGAAGGTAGAGGATGGCAGTTTTTAATATGAATGGTATCTTTTCTTCTTTTTTATTAATGATTTTTTAATGCAACATATATATTTTTTACAGCATATTCTTTCCATTTAATTCCCCCCATTCATTCATTATTGCACATTTCTCTCCCTGCTTATCCCTCCCCCCAGTTAATTTTTCTCTGAAAAGAACAAAAAAGTTCTTCCATTATTATACAATCCCCTCAAGTAACTAAGTTTACTATGCATTTCTTTTTCTGAAATCTTGTCATGAAAATAATACCCAATCCTATATTCCTATATTCTCTCCCTCATCTGTTTCAATGCAGTATACATTATTTATCTCCTCTAGTCTTAAGTTCCCCCAACCCTGATGTCAGTCAGTCTCATTTTACAACAGTGGCACTGTGCAGTATTTGTCCTTCTGTGACTGAATATTTCACTCAGCATAATGTCCTTCAGGGTCACCTATTTTGTGTAATATTTCATGAGCTCTTTGTTTTTCAATGCAGCATAGTATTCCATTGCGTGAATATACTACAGCTTCTCTATCCATTTGTTTGTTGATGGGCACAAGGGTTGTTTCCAACTATTTGCTATTGTGAACAAAGCGGCAATAAACATAGGTGTGCATATATCTGCTTGGGTGGCAGTCCTGGTTTCTTTAGAGTATATTCTCAGTAGTGGAATTGCTGGGTCAGATGGTATTTCTATTTCCAACTTTTTGAGAAAGCACTTCCATAATGGTTGCATCTTTTTTTTAAAAAAAAACTCTTATTTTTTTATTTTATATTGGTTTGCTTACAAAGTTCATATTCATTGTTTCACACTATTCTTCATTCACATAATATTTCGTACAATCATTCCCATGCATTGTTGTTATGTACCATCGAGTCGCCTGTGACTCATAGTGACCCTGTATACAACAGCTCTGAAGCCTGACCTATACTGAGTCAGTCTCACTGACTTTGACACACCTAACCCCATTGCCCCAATTACTTTATCAATACATCTCATCATTTTACACTCCCACCAACAGTGAGTAAGGGTTCCAGTTCCTCCACAACTTTGCCAGTATTTGCTGTTTGCTGCTCTGTTGAATTTTGCTGTTCTTACTGGGGTGAGATGATATTTCATAGTTATCTTGATTTATATCTCTTTTAGAGCTAGGGATTTTGAACACTTCTTTATGTGTTTGTTTGTTTTCTGAATGACTTCTTGTGAGATGTCTGTGCATATCCTGTGTCCATTTTTCAGTTGAGTTATTTACCTTTATCTTGTTGTGGTGCTTAAGGTTTTTTTTTATAAATTCTAGATATAAGTCCCTTTTCAGATTGCCAAATATTTTTTCCCATTCTCTGTCTTCCCTTTTACCCTGTTGGAGAAGTTTTTGGATGTGCAAGGGATTTTATTCTTAGAAGGTCTCATTCTTCTATTTTATCCTATCCTGGTTGTAGGTTTTTCAGGATGCTTAAAAGACTATTTATGTTGTAGATTAGGGCTTCTAGAGTTCTTCCAAACTTTTCTCTAGTGGAGTTGATAGTCTTTGGTTTTAGTCGAAGGTCCTTGATCCATTTTGAGTTGGTTTTTATGTATGGAGTGAGGTGTGGATCTTGCTTGAGGGTTTTTCCCCCTTTTATTATTATTATGATTAATTTGAATGAAAATTTACAGAGACTTCGGATTTCCATTCATTCATTGTTGCACTTTTCTCCCTGCACACCCCTCCCCCAGTTCACTCTTCTCTTTAAAAAGTAAAAGAAAAATTCTTCCATTATTATGCTGCTATGTAATCCCTCCCCCCAACTCCACTTCACTATGCAGCCTTCGTTCTGGACTCTTGTCATGACAATAATACCTAATCATATATCCCTTCTAATTGCTTGAGTTTTTTAACAGATAGTTTTTCAATTTTGCCAACGCCATTTTTTAAAAAGGCTGTCGTTTCCCCACTTAACTGATTTAATCTCCTTGTAAAAAATGAGTTGATTCTAGGTAGATGGACTGATTTCTGGATTCTGAATTCTATTTCATTGATCTATGTGTCTGTCATTGTACCAGTACCATGTTACCTTGACCACCCCCGCAGTGTAGTAGGACATGAAATCAGGGAGTGAGATGCTTACTACCTTGTTTCTCTTTTTAAGGAGTGCTTTGCTTATTTTGGGCTTATTTCCATTCCAAAATGAATTGGAGATTGCCTTTTCCCTCTCGTCAAAGAATGGGATTCATATTTGTATTGAGATTGCAATGAACATGTAAATTGCCTTTGGTAGTATTGTCATTTTCATAATATTTGAGACTTCCTATGCATGAGCAAGGTATATTCTTCCATTTCTCCAGGTCTCTTTTTGTTTCTGTAGTAATGCGTTGTAATTTTCTTTGAATAGATTGTGCTTCTGGTTAGATTTACTCCCAAGTTTTTACTCTTGTGATTAGCAATTGTGAAGGGTATTGTTTTTCTTAGTTCTGGCTCTGTATTCTCTTTGTCACTGTAGAGAAATCCATCTGATTTTTGCATGTTGATCTTGTATCCTGCCACTTTGCTGAATTGGTCAACTATGTCCAGTAGTTTTCTTGCTGAGTATTTAGGGTTTTTTACATATACTATCATATTATTTGCATATAGGAATAATTTTACCTGCTTTTTGCCAATTTGGATACCTCTTATTTTCTTCTCTTGTCTTATTGCTATTACTAAGACTTCCAATACAATATTGAATAAGAGAGACGATAGTGGGCATCCTTGCCTAGTTCCTGTTCTCAAAGGGAATGCCTTTAATCTCTCTCTATTGAGAACAATGTTGGCTCTCGAATTTCCATATACAGTTTTTATTATGTTGAAGAAATTCCCCTCTAATCCTATTTTGTTGAATGTTTTAATCAGGAAAGGGTGTTGGATTTTGTCAAAGGCCTTTTCTGCAACAATTGATAGGATCATGTGGTTCTTGTTCTTTGCTTTGTTTATATGATGAATTACATTAATTGTTTATATTATGTTGAACTATCCTTGCATACCTTTTATCAATCCCACTTGGTTTAGGTGAATGCTTTTTTTAATTGTATCTTTAGATTCTGTCGGCCAGAATTTAATTCAGGATTTTTAAATCTATGTTCATGACAGATATTGGCCTACAGTTTTCTATTTTGGTGGTGTCTTTACCTGGCTTTGGTAACAAGGATATGTTTGCTTTATAGAATGAGTCTGGGAGAATTCCATCTTTTTCTATTTTCTGAAATTATTTATGTAGAATTTGTGATATAATATGAATGGTATCTTAACATCAAGAAAACATATCCTTACTGCTAGGACATTTGGCAGTATCTTGATAAATGAAAGAAAAATATTGAGGTTGTTTGCAATTTTACCTTGCTTGGATCCACAATCAACTCTCTTGGCACCAGCAGTCAGGAAATAAAAAGACGAGTTGCTGTGGAAAAGTCTGCTGCCAGGGACTTCTGCTGAGTGTTAAAGAGCAACAATGCCAGTTTAGGGTCTGTGGTGCGTCTTATTTAAGCCATGTCTTCTCAATTGCTTGCTTTGCATCAGAGAGGTGGGCAGTGGTTAATGATGACAGAAGAAGAATTGATGCCTTTCAGTTGTGGTGATGAAAAAAAGTGTTGAACATACAATAGATGACTGCCAAGAGAACAAACAAGTCTGTCAAGAAGAGGATGAAATCAGGTTGCTCATTTGAGACAAGGATTTTGAAACTCTTTCTCATCTACTTTGGGCATGTTATCAGGACAGATCAGTCCTTGGAGAAGGACATCACGCTTGGAAGCATGGAAAGTTAGTGACTATGGCAATGGAGTAAGGAGTAGCAGAGATGGTGAGGTTGGCTCAGGATATGCCAGGTTTCAGAGCTATTGTTCATAAGGGTCATTGTGAATAATAGTTTACTTGATGACACATAACAACATATGAATTATTATATAATGCACAATATAGATGAATGATTGTATACAAACTATTTTGTTCTAGTAATTTATTTACAAAATTTGAATACACTTTTTTCAAGAACAAATTCTTTCAATTTCCCTCACACTCCTAGATACTGTAAATGGTATTGCTTTCTTGATTTCCTTCTCTGAGTTCTCTTTATTGCTGAAGAGGAATCCTATTGATTTATGGATATTGATCTTATATCCTACCACTTTACTAAATTGGCCTATTAACTCTAACAGTTGGAGATTCCCCCCCCCTTTTTTTTTAGTCTTTGGGGTTTTCTGTGTACACTATCATATCACCTGCATATAGTGACAGTTTAACCATCTTTTTGCCAATCTGGTTGCCTTTTATTTCCTTCTTTTGTTGTATTGTCCTAGCAAGTGCTTCCAATACAATATTGAAAAGAAGTGGTGACAGTGGGCATCCTTGTCTGGTCCCTGTTTACAAGAAAATTGCTTTTAGTCTTTGTCCATTGAGAATGATGTTGGTCTTGGTTTTGCATATACACTTTTAACTATGTTGAGGAAATTCCCTTCAATTCCAATTTTGCTGAGTGTCTTTATCAGGAAGCAGTGTTACATTTTGTCAAATGCCTATTCTGCATCAATTGCTAAGATCACATGGCTCTTGTTATTTACTTTGTTAATATAGTGAATTACCTTGATTGTTTTTCTTATGTTGAACCATCCTTGCATACCTGTTATGAATCCCACTCAGTCATGGTGAATTTTTTTTTAATGTGCTTTTGGATTCTATTGGCTAGAATTTTGTTAAGAATTTTTGCATCTATATTCATTAGAGATATTGGTCTGTAGTTTTCTTCTTGGTAATATCTTTACCTATTTTTGGTATTAGGGTTATGCTTGCTTCATAGAATGACTCTGGAAGTGTTTCTCCTTTTTCAATTTTTTAAAATAATTTAAGTAGAATGGGTACTAAATATTCTCTGAATGTTTGGTAGAATTGAGTTGTGAAGCCATCTTGCCCAGGACTTTTCTTATGGGAAAGTCTTTTTATGACCTTTTCAGTTTCTTTTTTTGTGATGGGTATGTTCAAGTGTTCTATATCTGTCCTTGTAAGTTGCACAGCAGATGCTTTTCAAGGAATATATCCATTTCCTCTAGGTTTTCAAATTTATCAAACTATAGCTTTTTGTAGTATTCTGATAGTATAGATTTCGTTTCCTCTGGTTCTGTTGTGATGTCACCTCTCATTTCTTAATTGAGTTATCTGTGTCTTCCCCCCCCCTCTTTTGTTAAATTTGCCAGTGGTTTGTCAATTTTATTGACCCTTTCAAGAAACCAGTTCCTGGTCTTATTTATGGTTTCAAATGTTTTTATTGTTTTGTTTTCTTTCTCATTTATTTCAACTCTTGTCCTTATAATTTCTTTTATTCTAAAGGTTGTAGGAGTAAATTGTTGATCTTTTTCTATTTGCTGAAGATGTTGAGTTGGATCATTGATTCTTCTTCTTTCTTCCTTTTATGTGCATGCCTTTTGCTATGAACGGCTCCCTGAGAACTGCCTTAGCTGTGTCCCAGAGGTTTTGATATATTGTATTTTTGTTATCATTTGTTTCAAGGAACTTTTTAATTTCATTCTTTATTTCTTTTGTAACCCAATCATATTCTAGCTGAGAGTTATTTAGTTCCCACATGGGTGGTTTTGTAAGCTTTACTCTTCTGTGGTTAATTTTTAGTTTTATGGCATAGTAGTCTGAGAAAATACTTTGTATTATTTCAATGTTTTTTAATTTATTGAGGCTTGCTTTCTGTCCTAATATATGATCAGTTCTGGATAATGTACTATGTGCACTTGAGAAGAAAGTGAATTGAGTTTTAGTTTGGTTCAGTATTCTAAATACACCCACAAGTTTGAGTTGGCTGTTTGTATAGCTTAGATCTTCTGCATCTTTGTTGAGTTTATTTTTACTTAACCCATCTTTTGGTGATAGTAGTGTGTTGAAATGTCATACCATTATTGTGGTGGCGTCTATTTCTTTCTTCAATTTGGCTAACAGTTGCTTTATGTATTTTGCAGGACTATCATTTGGTGCATAGATGGCCTATCATTTCATTCATAGGTGTTTACCAAGGTTATGTCTCCTTGATCTATTGTGCATTTAAGCAGTATGTAAAGTCTTTCCTTATCTTCGATGGTGGTTTTCTTCTGAAATATATTTTATCAGAGATTAGTATTTCCACTCCTGCTTTTTTGAAAAGATAAAGCATATTTAAAAAACATTTGGGAAAAAAAGCTGGAGAAGCTCAATATCAGCTGCAAAAACTAGACCAGATGTTGATTGTGGAACAGACTACCACCTATTCATATGCAAGTTCAAGCTGAAGTTGAGGAAGATTAAATCAAATCCACAGGAACAAAAGATTTGACCTTAAGTCTGTCCCACTCAAATTTCAAAATCATCTCAGGAACAGGTCTGAGGCCTTGAGCATCAATAAGTGTAGACCAAATGAGTTCTTGGAGGATATCAAGAAATCTTCCATGAAGAATGCAAAAGATCATTACAAAGGCTGAAGAAGAAGAAAAGACCAAGATTGATGTCAGATGAGACTCTGAGTATTGCATTAGAGCGCCGAGAAGCCAAAGCTAAAGGAAGAAATCTAGAAATCAAAGAGCTGAATAGAAAATTTCAAAAGGCAGCTCGGACGACAAAGCAAGATACTATAGTGAATGTGCAGAGAGCTAGAGTCAGAAAATCAAAAGGGCCAAACTCGCTCAGCATTTCTGAAGTTGAAGGAGTTGAAAAACAAATTCAAGCCTCAGGTGGCAATACTTAAAGATTTATGCCTTACAGAAAGTAAATATCTGTTTTCATCTGGTTCCTGTTTATAATGATGGAAATTTGACAAGGAATATTGATGATTATATGACATAACTGATAACTATAAATTGCATATGTGAAAAATCAAGTAGACACATGTTTATACATTTTCATGATCAGTAAGTCTTCCTCAGTTTCAAAAAGTAGGGTTGTGCTATCTGCACAACACAGATTGTTGATGAGTCTTCATCCAAACCTGATGCCACATTTCTCCTTATAGAGCCCTGCATTTTGAATAATCTGTTCTGCATATAGGTTGAAAAGGTATGGAGATAGGACACATCGCCGACATACACCCTTCTGAATTTTGAACCATGCAGTGTTTCCTTGCTCTGTTCTAACCACTGCTTCCTGGCTCAAGTGTAGGTTTCACATAAGCAGAATCAAGTGTTCTGGGATTCCCATTCTTCTCAGAGTCCGCCACAGTTTGTTGTGGTCCACACAGTCAATTGCCTTTGCATAGTCAATGAAACACAGATAGACATTCCTCTGGTACTCTTTGATTCAGCCAAGATCCATCTGACATTAGCTGTAATATCCCTAGTACCATGGCCTCTTCTAAACCTAGCCTGCTCTTCAGGCAGTTCTCTGTCAACGTGTTGTTACAGCCTCATCTAAACCCAATCTGCACTTCTGACAGTTCTCTCCTTATGTGCTGTTCCAGTCATTATTTTATAATCTTTAGTAGAATCTTGCTTGCATGTGAAATTAATGACATTGTTCAATAATTTTCATACTCTGTTGGGTCACCTTTCTTTGGAATGGGAACAACTATAGATCTCTTCCAGTCAGTTGGCCAGGTGATTGTCCTCCTGATT
>NW_006399970.1:867911-870022 GCF_000299155.1 Elephantulus edwardii
AAATCATCCTTAAGTATTGTAACTCAAGGCTTAAATTTGTTCTTCAGTTCCTTGAGTTTAAGAAATACTGAGATGGTGGCAGTGGAGAGTACAGTGTGAAGAGCCAGAGGAATAGCAAGCTGCATAGAGACGGCACACTAGAGAGCCCTTCATGCTCTATAGAGACTGACCATCACAAGTGAACAGTAGGATTTTGAATCAGAACTTTTGTTAACACATTATTTTAAAAGCTATAAGAACTTAAAATGGTGCCAGGCCATGGTCCCATCATGGACGCGGCAATAACTGGAACCCACTAGCTGAGCTTCTTTGGAACTCACCTGAAAGGCAAAAGGTTAGTGGGAAAATTGGATGAATTCTCTTAAGCACCACTAAAATCTGGTGGGTCTGTTGTATGATGTGGACAATAGGAATTTGAATCATAACTTTTGTTGAAACATTTAGTATTGGAACTGTAAGAACACAGTCATGGTTGCACAGACTTGGCAAACACCAGAAGCCACTAGATGAGCTTCTGTGGGACCCATTTGAAAGGAGAAAACTTAGTGGGGAAATTGGCTTAATTCCCTTAATCCCTACTAAGATCCAGTGGGTCTGTTGCATGACGTGGACAGTAGGAATTTGAATCAGAACTTTTGTTGGATTAGACTTGGAACTATATGAACACACAGCCTCGGTTGCATTCAGGTCCACATTTCAGTCCGCACTTCATATCAGCAAAAGCCGGAAGCTGCTAGCCAAGCTTCTGAGGGACCCATTTGAAAGGGGAAAGCTTCGTGGGGAAATTGGCTGAATTCTCTTAAGCCCCACTAAGACCCAATGGATCTGTAGTGCAACGTGGACAATAGGAATTATAATCAGAACTTTTGTTGATACAAATAATTTTAGGAACCACAGGATCTTAAAGCTGCACTGCTTTACAGAAATTTGACTGAGTCCTCACTGGTCCTGCTGGACCCAGCACCCTGCTTGGGCAGGGGCCACTGGGCGAGGGAACTGTCTCTGGGTAGGGGCCACTGAGTGAGAACTGCTGAGTGGGAGATGGACAGCTGGAATTTGTTCAGGGACCTCAATCATGAGCACACCTGGACAGATAAGATCTGAGTGAGGTCCCTCAAATGGTTGACCCACCCCAGTGATTGTGTCACCCCCTCTGCCTGCCCCACCCCATTTGGCTCCAAACATGTGCCTACACAGCCAGTCAATCAACTTGCCTTTAATCCAGAGCACCTGGATCTGACTTACCTACAAAAGGCTGCTCTCACAAGCTCTGAACTGACCTTTTCCTTGAGTCAGAAGTTCAGAGAAATTGTCATCAGATCAAGAATATATTATTGTCTCGAAGAAAACAAGCTATCCTACACACTACACAACCACAAAACAAGATGTTACCACGAAAGGGTGACACAGTAGTAATGGATTTTCTAAAGCCAGAGAGTCTGATGGAACTTTCTGACAGAATTTAAAAGAACAATGATTGAATATTTTAAATGGATGAAAGACAAACTCGAAGAACTACAGGATACTACAAGCAAAAACCAGGAGGAGCTAAAACAAAACAAAACAATCCAGAACAACGCAGATAAGACAAACAAGGCACTAGAGGCACTGGAAAAAACAAGAAACCATGATCCAAAATATGAGGTCCAATGTTTCAGATGCTGTCAACATGATGGAGGGACACATAAGTAGAATTGAAGAGATGAAACACAGAACCAGTGAAATAGAAGATAGAATTGTCACCACTGATCTGCTAGAGCAAAAAGCAGACTCAAAAAGGAAGGAAAAAGAAGAAAACCTTAGAATAATGTGGGACACCATCAAGAGAAATAACATGCACATCATTGGAATCACAGAAAAGGAAGAAACAAGTAAAGGCACTGAAAAAGTTGTGGAAGAATTACTAGAGGAAAACATCCCAGGCATAATGAAGAACGATAGAATATATATTCAAGAAGCTCAGCGAGCACCATATAGATTAGACTCCCCCCCAAAAATCAAGGCATATCATAGTTAAATTTGCCAGAACCAAAGATAAGGAGAGAATCCTAAAAGCAGCAAGGGAGAAAGAAAGAGTAACCTATAAGGGAGAGCAGATACGATTAAGTGTC
>NW_006399970.1:871372-872596 GCF_000299155.1 Elephantulus edwardii
AAACACAATTGAAACTATCAACAAAACTAGGAGTTGGTTCTTTGAAAAGGTCAATAAAATCAACAAACCATTAGTAAAACTCACAAAAGAAAAGACAGAGAAGGCACAAATAATGTGAATAAGGGATGAATCAGACATCACAACAGAACCAACTAAAATAAAAAAGCTAACATTAGAGTATTATGAAAAACTATACTCAAACAAATATGAAAATCTAGAGGAAATGGACAAATACTTAGAAATGCACAACCTAGCTAAACTAAGAGAAACTGAAATGGAACATCTGAACAGACCCATTACAAAAGAAGAAATTGAAAAGGTAATACAACTTCCGACCAAAAAAAGCCCTGGTTTTACAAGTGAATTTTATCAAACATTCAGAGAAGAACTGTCAACAACTCTACATAAACTATTTCAGGAAATAGAGAAAGACGGAATTCTCCCAGATTCATTCTAAAAAGCAAACATATCCTTAATACCAAAGCCAGGAAAGGACACCACCAAAATAGAAAAATACAGGCCAATATCTCTTATGAACATAGATGTAAAGATCCTGAATAAAATACTGCCCAATAGAATTCAACAATACATCAAAGAAATAATTCATCATGACCAGGTGGGATTCATAACAGGGATGCAAGGATGGTTCGACATAAGAAAAACAATCAATGGAATTCATCACATTAACAAAGCAAAGAATCAGAACCACATGATCCTATCAATTGATGCAGAAAAGGCCTTTGACAAAATCCAACACCCTTTCCTGATTAAAACACTTAACAAAGTAGAATTAGAGGGGAATTTCTTCAACATAGTAAATAGTATATACACAAACCCGAGAGCCAACATTGTTCTCAATGGAGAAAGGCTAAAGGCATTTCCTTTAAGAACAGTAACTAGACAAGGATGTCCATTATCACGTCTCCTATTCAATATTGTATTGGAAGTCTCAGTGATAGCAATAAGACAAGAGAAGGAAATAAGAGGAACACAAATTGGCAAAGAGAAGGTAAAACTATCTCTCTATGCAGAAGATATGACAGTATACTTAGAAAACCCGAAAGGCTCAGCAAGAAAACTATTGGACATAGTTGACCAATTCAGCAAAGTAGCAAGATACAAGATCAACATACAAAAATCAGTTGAATTTCTCTACAGTGAAAAAGAGAATGCAGAGCTGGAGCTAAGAAGAACAATACCTGTCACAATAGCTGTTGTTGTTGT
>NW_006399970.1:886209-889085 GCF_000299155.1 Elephantulus edwardii
TGACACAGTGTCTGCTGCAACCGGCTCTTGTGTGTTAGGAAGTATGAGAATGGTGCAGGATGAAATAGGGCTCGGGTTTTTGTTCTTAGGGTTGCTATGAGTCATATGTGACTCAATGGCACTTAACCACAACCTAACATTCTAAATGGTATTGCTTTCTTGATTTCCTTCTCTGTGGTTTTTTTGTTTTGTTTTGTTTTATTTTGTTTTACTGAAGAGGAATCCCACTGATTTTTTAATATTGATCGTGTGTCCTGCCACTCTACTAAACAAATCCACTAGTTCTAACAGTTTTTTTCATTGAGTCCTTTGGGTTTTCTGTGTATGCTATCATGTCATCTGAATATAGTGACAGTTTAACTATCTCTTTGCTGTTCTGGATGACTTTTATTTCCATCTCTTGTTGTACTGCCTTAGCAACTTCTAATACATTATTGAATCTAAATGGCAACAATGAACATTGCCTGGTCCCTGTTCACAAGTAAAATGCTTTTAATCTTTCTCCTTTGAGAATGATATAGGCTCTTGTTTTGCTAATATAGTTTTTACTATGTTGAGGAAATTCCCTCCAATCCCATTGTGCTGAGTATTTTTTTAATTGAAAATGTCATCATTTTGGTTGTAGTGAGGTCTTGAACATAATGTACTATAGTTGTTCTCAAATACATGTCACAAGGAATTGCACACTAAAACAATAATGAGATCATACTACAGATCTATTATAATGGCTGAAATGAAAATCTTTCTTTAATAATGTATAACCAAAAGAGGCTTGATAGCACAGTGGTTATGTACTCAGCTGTTACCTACAAGTGAGTAGTTCAGACCCACCAGCTACTCTGCAGAAGAGAGACAAGACAGTCTGTGTCTATAATGATTATGGCCTTGGAAACTCAATGAGGCAGTTAGACTCTGTCCCAAGGGTTGCTATGAGCCAGAACAAACTTGATAGCTAAATATTTTGTTTTATGAATCAGAGCCAATATGAAACTCTGGTGTTTTAGTGGTAAGGAGTTGCACTGCTAAATCAAACATGTGGTGCCAATCTGCCAGCTGTTCTATGGGATAAAGATGGACAATCTCCTCACAAGTGACATTACCTCTGAAAATTTGCTGGATTGTCTGCTATGAGTTGGTTCCATCTTGAAATTACATAACAACAATATAGCCTAATAAATAAGCAGGCCACAATATGATTTATAAGAGCTTGCCATATTAATGATTAACCAACCAAATGAATGTGTTACAAATCTTGCAGTTTTGCAGGTTGTTACTGTTGTGTGCCGTTGAGTCAGAAATAATTTATACCTGATCCTCCAATGGGTTCTCAAAGGCTGTAAGTTGCATGAAAGGAGAATGTCCATCTTTCTTTCTTGGAGCAACTAATGTATTCAAACTGCCTGCCTTTGGTTTGGCAGTGCAGGCCTTCATCCACTAGCAAGAGGTTGTTATTGTTATGTGTCATTTAGTTGGAGAAGACTCATAGCTGACCTTATAGTGGGTTTTCAGAGGCAGTCAATCGCTTGGGAGATTACCCATCTTCCTCTTATGGAACAGCTGGTAGCATACGGATTGACATATTTCAACAAGCAGATGCTTCCCAAGATGTGCTCATCAAGTTGTGCCATGAAATCTGGAAGACAACCACCTGGCCAACTGACTGGAAGAGATCTATATTTACTCCCATTCCAAAGAAAAGTAATCTGGCAGAGTGTGGAAATTATCGAACTGTATCCTTGATATCACATGCAAGCAAGATTCTGCTGAAGATTATCCAAAAACTACTAGAACAGCACATCAACAGAGAACTGCCTGAAGTGCAGGCTGGATTTAGAAGAGGCATTGGCACTAGGGATATTATAGCTAATGTTAGATGGATCTTAGCTGAAAGCAGAGAGTACCAGAGTAATTTCTATCTGTGTTTCATTGACTATTCAAAGGCATTTGACTGTGTGGATCACAACAAACTGTGGCTGACTCTGAGAAGAATGGGAATCCCAGAGAACGTGATTATGCTTATGTGAAACTTATACTTAGACCAGGAGGCAGTTGTCAGAACAGAGCAAGGAAACACTGCATGGTTCCCCCTTGGGGTATACTGTCTGACCCCTGGGGAGAGCTTTCAGGTCACTGGCGAAAACTGCATAGGGTATACAGAGAATTTTATATAGGCCACTTTCCTCCTCTTTCTCCCCCGGTACATCTATAAGTAATACCTCCAAAACCCTTCCATTTGTAACTCATAAGTTTGTTCTCTTTAGGTTTGCTCCCTTTCCTGTAGGTAACCTTAACACTGAATTTTACTCTAGACCTGAACGCTGAATCTAGTTCCAGAGACAAAAGGTGCATATAACTGCCAGCTAGGGAAGTGAAGGAAGATGGAGCCTCAGTGTTCAGCCAGCCATCCTCACTGGCTCCACCTTGGCAAACAATTTGCAGTAAATGGGCAGTAAATGTCAGGAAAATATCTTCTGACAGAACAAGAAGGCAAGCAGCTTCATCTCAGGATCACCAGTAAGGTGTTAAAGTGAGCTCCCCTTCCTCCCTTCTCCCTTCACATCAACGCCCCTGCTCAGCATGAAGAAGCCAGAGAATCTGTGCCCCACTCCTAAATGAAAAAACCACAAATGAATACGACAATTTCTTTGTTAAAAAATGGGAAAAAAAGAATAACCATTAGATTATGCTCACCATTACCCTGTCTCTTCTGGTCCCCACTGGATCTATCTTATTTCCTTTGCCTACTCCTGCTGCCCACCAAATTGTGTAGCCCTACAATTCCATCCCTGCCCATCCTTACCCTTCTGCTCCCAACCCTCACCCCTTGTATTTCTGTACACGTTTTTCACAATAAATAAAATTTAAATTAAAAAAAA
>NW_006399970.1:889828-891669 GCF_000299155.1 Elephantulus edwardii
TTGCTCTGAATCCTGCTCTATCCTGAGACAACTTTATTGTCTCTGCCACACCTTACCCCCATTAACCCAATTATTGAATCAATCCATCTCATCGATGGTCTTCCTCTCTTGTGCTGTCCCTCCACAGTTATTGATTCAAGAATCTCCTTGCGTTTGTTAAAATTTTTAAATACTATGTTTGCAAAAGGGAGCTCTTGTTCCCAACCTGAAGGCGGGAGGTCTGATCAAATCTACTAGTTGTTCCTCCCAAGGAAGAACAGTAAATCTCCTCGCATGCAATTTACAACCTCTGAAAACCTGTTGAAGGATAGGGTAAGAATTGGTTGTGACTCAATGGCAACTCTATGAGTTGAGTTTTCGTGATGAATATAAAATACTTTGTGCACAAAGGATATTTTTCTACTAAAAAAGTGGCTTGTTGTGGTAATAAAATGTGCTTCCTTTATGTATTTAGCCAAACCAGTTAGGATTTGTGGATTCGTGAATACAGAAGTCCCTGTGGTTTTGAGTTACTACAGGTGAGAGCAATAGCTGGGAATGATTTTGGAAATGAGGGTTGAGGCTAGATATGGTGTTAGAAACAATGCTCAAGAGACTGGAGTGAATTCTACAGGCAGTGAGCTTATTGGGTATTTTTAAGTAGAGAGGGAAAAGGTCAAATTAACATTTAAATAGATGGCCAGTGGAGGAAGAGCACTATATTGTTGTTGTTGTTGTGTACCATCGAGTTGGAATCAACCCATAGCTGACCCTGTGGTGGGTTTTCAGAGGCAGTAATCACACAGGAGGAGATTGCTTGTCTTTCGCCCGCAGAGCAACTAGTCGATTCTGACCATGTGCTTTTAGTATTGCAGTACAGCCTCTTGCCACTAGGCCGCCAGTGGTGTCTTCAAATCAACTATGACTCATAATGACCCTAAGAACAATAGATTGTAACCTTGTTCTGTTGACCCGTTATCAAATCTCTCCTTGTTCAAGCCCAAGTTTGTAGACACTATGTCAGTCCATCTTGTTGAGGATCTTCCTCTCTTTTGCTGATCCTCTACATTTCCCAGCACAATGCCTTTTTCCAAGGAATAGCCACTTCTGGCTGTTCAAGTCCAAATGGATCCACTGGAGAAAGATGGAAAGTCTTCTTCTGTGCAATTTTTTCCAGCCTCCAAAAACCTGCTGGAAGGCAAGCTCTCAGTCAATCCTGACTCCACAGCAATGAGGTCAAGTTTGAGCTTTGATCTCTCCTGACAACATACATAAAGTATGTGAGACCAAGTTTCACCATTCTTGCCTTGCAGAAGTGCCATGGTTGTGCTTTCTCTAAGACAGATTTGTTTATTCTTTTAGCATTCCATATGGTATTCAATGCTCTTCATCAACACCACAATTAAAGGCATCAATTCTTTATTGGTCTTCCTTTTTCATTCCCTAACTTTTTTGAGGCAGCTGTGAGTCAGCTATGTGTCTTGTCTCCATACCTTCTCAATCAATACGAGGAACTGATCATTCAGAAGGATGGACTTTATGAGTAGGAATGTGGCATCAGGATTGTTGTTGCTGTTGTTATGTGCTGTCAGGTCCTCTGTGACCCATAGCGACCCTAAGTAAGCAGCTCTGAACCCTGCCTTGTCCTGAGCCAGTCTCACTAATCCCAACACACTAACGCACATTGCCCCAGTTACTGTATCAATCCATCTCATCCAGGATCTTCCTCTCCTGGGTTGTCCCTCCACCCTTCTGAGCATGATGTCCTTCTCCAAAGACGGATCTCTCCTGGCCACATGCCCAAAGTATGTGAGATGGAGCTTCAAAATCATAGCCTCCAAGGAGAAACTTGGTTTCACCTT
>NW_006399970.1:893164-898391 GCF_000299155.1 Elephantulus edwardii
CCCAAGAGAGGAATAGCCTGGAAAAGATAGATTGACACACTAACAGGGGAAATGGGATTAGGCTCAGTATAGGACAGAGCCACTGTGCATAGGGTCGTTATGAGTCATACTCCACTCAATGGGAACTAATAACAACAATTAATAGTAATTACTAGTTAGTAGTAATTACGAGTAATCCACGCCTAATCAATTTGTATTCTGAGGAAATCATTAGAGAAGTTAGACAATCAATATCAAGGAGAACGTGGCATTAGGATCAGTGGAAGACGCATCAACAACCCTCATTATGCAGAAGTCACACACCTTGCTTGCTGAAAGAGAGGAGGCCTTGACACATGTGCTGCAGAAGATCAGAGACTACTGCCTTCAATTTGGATTGTATCTAAACATCAAGCAAACAAAAATTTTCACCACTGGACTAATAGGATGCATCATGATTGATGGAGAAAAGATTGAAACAGGAAACAACTTCATATTGCTTGGATCAAAAAACAACACACTTGATAGAAGCAATCAAGAGACCAGGAAATGTATTGCTCTGGGAAAGTCTGCAGTCAGAGACTTATCCAAATAACTACGAGCAATGATGTTAATTTGAAGACTAAGGTGTGCCTGATTCAGGTCATGGTATTTTCGGTCTTACACATCTGAGAGCTGGGCAGTGAATAAGGATGACAGAAGACTTGATACCATTGAACTGTGGTGTTGGAGAAGAGTGCTGAATATCCCATGGAATGCCAAAAGAACAGGTATGTATTGGAGAAAATATAGCTAAAATGCACCTTGGAAGCAAAGATAATAAAGCTTTACTTCATATACTTTGGGCATGTTGTGAGGAGAGGCTGTTACTTGGAGAAGGACATCATCATTCATGAAAAGTTGGAGGGTCAGTCAAATACTGGAAACATTCAACCAGATGGATTGACACAGTGACTGCATCAATGACCTTTATTATAGCAGAGATGATGAGGATGGCGCAGATAGATTAAGTTTCAGATCTGTTGTTCATAATGTCACTATGAGTCATACTTGATGACATCTAACACTACCACCACCACTTGATTCTTTTCACTAGATGTTTTGGGTTTATCATAATGTGTATATGTTTATATGCTACCTCCTCCTATATTCTATCAGATCTACCCTTGTTAAGCATTGTGCATCTAAGACCAGACTTTTTCTTATCAATTTAGCATCTTTAGATTTCAACTCATTGCTGTCAGGTTGGTACTGCTTCATAGCTAACCTTTAGTGGGATTCTGAGGCTGTCAACTGCACTGGAGGTTACTCATTTTCATCCATTGGATTCTCTGGTGGATTTGAACTGCATTAAGAGATACTTTGAGTTAACAGTGAAGCTCCTTTCAGACCAGGTTAACAAAGCTCCCCTTCTTCAGAACTAAGGACTCCTTATCCTTAGGAACAAAGTGTTAAATGGAGCTTGGACGCCTTTGTAAACCTTGTTGTTGTTTTAACATGTTAAACATTTTTGAGTAAAGCATCATTCTCTTTATGGTTCTGTCTGTATAAATGAATACTGTTGAGCTGATGTATAATTTGGTAGTAAAGTTCAGACCAGTCCTTATTGATTATTTCTGTAAGCTCAAGATTCATTTAAATAACTAATTCATTCAAAATAGTGTATAATTGCAGAGGTTCCAAGGTTTTGTTATAAAAGGGATGTCAGAGCAGAAGTAAATTTGGAATATATACATTTGTTTCTATTTTTCAGGAAATGTGACTTCTAACTAATGTCAATCAGCTTGCTTGAATTTTATGTAAAACAGATGTGAAACCTCTGGTAATAAATAAAGAAGTATTTGGTGATACTTGTTTAAAAACAACTAATATTTTTTTATTTTATTATTATTTTGTGTGTGTGTGCCATCAAATTAGATATGACTGGTACAGGAGGAGACTGCCCTTCCTTCTCCAGCAGAGCATCTAGTGGATTAGAACCACACTCCTCTGGTATTGCAGTACAACTCCTTGCCACTAGGCCACCAGAGCTCCCTAACAACTAATATTTTAAGGGAAAGTTTTTTTAACCAAGCCAAACCCAAACCATTGCCATCAAGTTGATTCTGACTATTACTGCCCTATAAGAGATATTATAACTGCCCCATGAAGTTTTTAAGGCTGAAACGATGATAGTTATAGAACAGGGTTCAAGTTTTTTTGTTCATAGGGTCACTATGAGTCGAACCTAACTCGATGGCACTTAACAACAACAACAACAACAGATCTTTACGAGAGCAGACTGCTATATCTGTCTCTTATGGGATGGCTGTTGTTGATATGTGCCATTGAGTCTCCTGCAACTCAAAGATACCTTATGCACAAGAAATTGCTCTGAACCCTGCCCTGTCCTGAGCCAGTCTCACTGACTCCGACACACCTACCCCCATTACCACAGTTACTCTATCAATCCAACTCACCTGGGATCTTGCTCTCCTATGCTGGTCTCTTCACCCTTCCAAGCATGATGTTCTTCTCCAAGGACTGGTCCCTCCTGGTCATGTGCCCAAAGTATGTGAGAAGATGGAGCTTCAATATCATAGTCTCCAAGGAGAAATTTGGTTTCACCCTCTCCAACACAGACCTGTTTGTTTTCTTGGCGGTCCATGATATTTCTATACTCTTCCTCAGCACCACAACTCAGAGGTATCTATTCTTCCTCTGTCTTCCTTCATAATTGTCCAGCTCCCTGATGTAAAGCAAGTAATTATGAAGACCATGACCTGGATCAGGTGCACTTTGATTAGATTGACATTGTTGGTCCTCAGTACTCTGAAGAGGTCCTTGACAGCAGATTTCCCACTGCAATTTGTCTTTTAATTTTCTGACTGTTGGTGCCAAGACTGTTGATTGTGAATCCAAGCAAGCTTCAATCTCTTCTCCATCTACCATGATTCCATCAATTGGCCCCTTGGTGAAAATCTTCATTTTTTTGATGTTGAGCTTTAACT
This sequence comes from Elephantulus edwardii, assembly GCF_000299155.1. Lineage (NCBI taxonomy): Eukaryota > Metazoa > Chordata > Mammalia > Macroscelidea > Macroscelididae > Elephantulus > Elephantulus edwardii. The sequence continues at coordinate 896,134 of NW_006399970.1, forward strand.
CATATTGAAGACTACAGTCCTTGATATTCTGCAGCAAGTGCTTCAGGTCCTCCTCAGTTTTGCCAAGCAAGATTGTGTCATCTGCCTAACACAGGCTATTTATGAATCTTTCTTCTATCCTGATGCCACCCACATTTCTTTTCTCCTATAAACTCAGCATAAAGAATGATCTAGGTTGGAATTACCAACCTTTCTTTTAGCAGATTAACTCATTGCACTACTGGGACTTTTTCTTTTTGGAAATCTTGTTTAAATCCCATGTTTGAATTGAAAACGACTACTAATTGAAATTCAGTGTGTCTGCATTTAAATGATACTAGGTCTTGTGCTTTGTAATTATAGATGTGTGTTCGATTGTGTCCACTATGACTGACAGAGATCCTAAGAACAATGTATGAAAACCTTGCCCTATCTTGCACCATCTTCATGGTCTCTGTCATATTTAAGTCTATTGTTGCAGTCATTGTGACAACCTGTTTCAATGTGGGTCTTCCTCCCTTTTGCTGATGCTGTGCTTTCCCCAAGAACCAACTCCTTCTGAAAAACATGCCCAAAGTACATGAGATGAAGTTTCAGTGAAATATCATTGCCTCTAAATAGATGATTTTGTTGTTGTTTGTTGCTATGTGTTGTCAGGTTGCTTGTGACTCATAGCAACTCTATCTACAGCAGCTCTGAACTCTGCTCTATCCTGTGCCAACCTTGTTGTCTCTGACATACTACCCACCCCCATTACCCCAGAGACACACTTACACCCTTACCCCAGACACTGAATCAATCCATCTTATAAAGGGTCATCCTCTCTTGCACTGTTCCTCCACCATCCTAAGCATAATGTCTCTCTCCAAGGACTGGTCACTCCTTGTAACAGGCTCAAAGTATGTCAGATGAAATCTCAGAATTCTTACCTCCAAGGAACAGCCTGGTCTTACCCTTTGTAGGACAAACTTGTTTGTTCTCCTAGCGGTCCATGGTATGTATATTCAATGTTCTCCTCTAGCATCACAGCTCAAAGGTGTCAATTCTCCTTCTGTCCTCCCTAGTCATTGTCCAGCGTTCTGAGGAATAGCAAGCAATTGCAAAGACTATAGGCTGGATCAGGCGTACCTTAGTCTTAAGGCTGACATCTTTGTTCTTCAGTACTTTGGAGAGGTCCCTAACAGCAAACTTTGCCAATGCAATTTGTCTTTTGATTTTCTGGCTGCTGGTGCCAGAAGTGTTGATTGTGGAGCCAAGCAAACTGAGGCTGTTAACAATTTCAATCTCTTTACCATTTATCATGATGTTGCCAATTGGCCAAGTGGTGAGAAACTTTGTTTTCTTGATGGTGAGCTTTAATTAATATTTAAGGCTGGAGTCTTTGGCCTTCTGCAGCAAGCACTTCAAGTCCTCCTTAGTTTCAGCAAGCAGAGTTGAATCATCTACATAACAGATTGTTGAGGAATCTTCCTCCAATCCTAATGCCACATACCTCCTCATAGAGCCCAGCCTACTGGATGATCTGTTCTGCACGTAGATTGAAAATATATGGAGATGAGATAAGTAGATGAGTTGTTGTTGTCAAATTGCCTATGACTCACAGAAATCCTATTGGAGATTGATTGAACATGCAAGTAGATGAGTAGCCTTATCAAAATAGCAAATTTTCCCCAGATGGTTGGATATTTTAAAAGTTAAACTCAATAATCCATATAAAGGTTTTAAATTAGGCACTAATAGGATTCTCAAACAAAAGTTTTATACTCAGCTTGTAATTGAAAGGTTAGTGGTTCAAATCCATTAGTTGCACCTTCGATAAAGGCCTAGCAAATTTAGTCTGTTTCCATAAGATTATAGTGAAGACAATCTCATGAAGCTCAGTTCTACTCAGAAACATGAAATTAGTGACAGAACAACAGTTAATAAATGGTAGTTGTTGTTATGTGCTGTTGAGTCAGAACTTAGTCATAACTAACTCTCCAGAATGTTTTAAGAGGCTCTAAATTGCACAGGAGAAGATTGCTTATCTCTCACTGCAGCTGGTGGATTTGAACTGCCTTGCCTGCCTTTGGATTGGCAGTGCAACTCTTTCGAGTTGGAACTGACTCAGAGCTGACCCTCTAGGCTACCAGAAATGGTGGTTATTATTAGTTAAAATAAAAACAAGTAATTCTTTATTGATGGTCATAAAATACATGCCTTTTAAATGTTGTTGTTGTTGTTGTTAAGTGCCATTGAGTCGCAGGCGACTCATAGCGACCCTATGAAGGAGAGTCCTC
>NW_006399970.1:898849-903023 GCF_000299155.1 Elephantulus edwardii
CCCCCCTCCAAAAAGAAAAAGAAAAAAAATATTCCTTCATTAGTATACAATTCCCACATCCCTTTCCCTCAACCCCCACCCCGAGTACACTTCTCTATGCAACCTTAATTCTGGATTCCTGTGCTAACCATAATACTCAATCATATACAAACATTCTTCTAAGTGGTATAACACTGGTCCATCCATTTGCTGTACAGAGGTAACTTGTGGTTGCTGTGATGCTAAACCCTGGGACACTGATGTGTCAAATGCAATAATAGTTACCCATGGTGGACAGTGTTCAGTGGAACTTCCTCATTAAAACAAGCTTGGAAGCAGGAGTGGCATCCACTTCTGAAATAGCTTGCCTCTGGAAACTCTGAACTGGAGAAATGATGAAAGTTATACAAATGTTCAGGTCTTTCATTCACAGGGTCACTATGAGTCATCTATGACTCAATGGCACTAAATAACAATCACCACCACTAATGGTTTTAAAGAAATGTTATATTGCTTAAGAAAACACTTCTAGACTTAGTGTTTGAAGTAAAATTCTTTTTTTCAGGCTCATGTTGTGGTGATGCTCACTAAAACTCTTAACGCTGTGGCAGGAGCCAATCACAAAACATTATGCAAGCCTGCTTCTGTCAGCAAGAAGACATTTTCATTTTCATAATTTCTAAGCGAATGATTACAAGTGTTTGAAAGTTTTTATAGTTGACTCAGGGGTGTACTCTCATTACCTTTTTGTTTTAAAAATATTTATCAACTAAATCTCATGAGGCACATAGCCTTAGTTGGAGGGTGATGGTGATTTAACTGCAGCTACTGCATATTTTTTTTGTTTTGCTTTTTTATTGCTCAAGACAAATAACTTTCTGAAGCCATTTAGGCTGGACATTTCTACTCTGTCTTATAAATCTTGATGTGCCAGATACTGGAATGATTGCTTAGTTGATCCCTTGGGAAAATGGAGGTGAAAGCATCGATTGGTCACTTTTTTTGGCGAAGAGCCCTATTCAGCTTTTTGGCTGCAGGAAAGTCTTTATATTTTTTTTTTTCATTAGGAACACTAGTGGCATGAGACTCTTTGCCCAGAGATATTTATTATTATTAGTGTTGTTACCGATAGTGCCTACTCACAAGTATTGTTGGTAAGTCATCATGGAAGCAACAAAATCCACTTGAATCTTTGTTCAGAATGAAAAAAAAATATCTTTGTCAGTACTTGTCAGATTAAATGAAAAATTAACTTCATTAGCATCAAGTCAAAACCGATAACCCCATCAGATATTCAGAGACTATAAATCACATGGGAGAAGATTGCCCATTTTTCTACCAAGGAACAATTAGTGCCCTTGAACTATATCTTTCTGAGCTGGCAGTACAACTTTTCACCCACTACAACAATAGAGCTCCTTCAGATAAAACTCATGAGAATCTTCTGTTTATTTACTGGGATAAACAATTTTGTTTGTTGTTGTTCTTGTTATGTGCTGTTGAGTCACCTGCAATCCCTAATGACCCTCTATGTATAGCTCTAAACTCTGCCCTGTCCTGAGCCAGTCCCACTAATTCTGACACCCAACTCCCATTGCCATAGTCACTGTATCAATCCATCTCATCCAGTGTCTTCCTTTCCTGGATTGTCCCTCCACCCTTCCAAACATGATGTCCTTCTCCAAGGACTGGTCTCTCTTGGCCACATACCCAAAGTGAGAGGGAGTTTCAAAAATCCTAGTCTCCAAGGAGAAACTTGGTTTCACTCTCTCCAAGACAGATTATTTGTTTTCTTGGCAGTCTATGGTATGTTCAAGACTCTTCTCCAGCACCACAATTTGAAGCCATTGATTCTTCTTCTGTCATCCTTAGTCATTGTCAAGCTCTCTGATGCATAGCAAGTAATTGCAAAGACAATATGCTTCCTGAATTCAAGGCAAAGAACACAGTAATCTGGTTTGAAAATATCATGGGAAATTTCTCAAACATTTTAGTATCGATGAATATCAGTTTAAGAGACATAAGATGCACACTTCTCTACTGACCCCATCCTATAAGGAGTTGATGGACTACGGAGTAAAAGCCATATATACTCAAATGCCCGATAGGAAAAAAGCATCAAAAAAACAGTGCTATGCAGGATGTGGTTTTCTTTTTAAATATTATATTTGATTTATTATTTATGAACTAAAAAACAAAGGTGAGTTCCATTAACCCAGTGACCTTTATTCTCCACCCCCTTAAGCAGGATAATTGCATTCTAATGGAAATACAGCAACAGCCGATATTGTAAATATAACCCACTGAACAGTGGAGCCACTTGCTTCAGCCTCTGAAAGCACAGTGTGGATTTCAGAATAAATTATGAGCAACTCAAGTTCTTCCCCAATGTTAAAAAATACTGTCAACAGGATAGCATCAAGAAAAATGTGATAATATTCCTGGTGTTAATTTTATGCCTCTGCAAACTCTATGAACCTGGAGAAACGACGATAGTTATAGAAAGGCTTCAGGCCCTTGGTTCATAGGGTCGCCATGAATTGTGGTCAACTTGACAGCAAAATCAACAACAACTATGCATATCATGTTATTTTTAAAGTAGCAGGTTATTAATTGCATCAGACACTGAAACGATAGCCTTACAGTTAAATGTCACTGCGGTATCTCCACCATTACAATGAGATACTCACATTTTTATTGCTGTGAGCATATGTCACATCATCTCATTTGTGAGGGCTCTCACTGAGACCATTGTAGGAAACTCAGACCTGAGTTTTCTAATCTGGTCTTGTCTTTTAAAAGAGACTATCAGAGGGAGCTTTGGTGGGCTAGTGAGTAAGGAATTGTGCTGCCAACCCAAAAGTAGTTTTGAACTGAACTCTGCCCTGTCCTGAGCCAGTCTCACTAATTCTGACACCTCAACTCCCATTGCCACAGTCACTGTATCAATCCATCTCATCCAGTGTCTTCCTTTCCTGGGTTGTCCCTCTACCCTTCCAAACATGATGTCTTTCTCCAAAGACTGGTCTCTCTTGGCCACGTGCCCACAGTAATCTACCAACTACTCTGAGGGAGAAAAATAGATAGGCAATTTCCTCTGGTGTGTTTTACAGGTCCTAAAAACCTACTGGAGAGTCAGCTATGAGTCAGTTCCACCTTGATGGCAATGAATTGAGTTGATATAATTTAGAGACATTCCTTGGAATAATTTAGATTCCAATTGTCTGGTAAATCACAATACCTGGAATTTGGTGTGTTTCTTCAAATGTTTCATTTTTGTGAGGACTCAGTATACCAAATGCTGTACTGTTTCTAAAGAGCTGCTTTACTATTTATTATCTATGCTATGTTGTCTATTGATCTGATTACTATGAATACCATCAAGTGAAATCCATATATATAGCTTATGTTTATGTTTCTTATAAAACATATTTGCAATGAGTAAGTCATTGATTGTGCAAAATTCTATCATCCTCTCTTTGGTTTCATTTCTGTCACCAAGTCTGTGTTTTCCGACTGCTGGTCTTCTTCTCCATTCGCAACTTTGCGTTCCAGTCACCCATTATTACTAATGCATCTCGATTGCATTTTTGATCAATCTCTGACTGCAAAAATTGGTAGAAATCTTCTATTTTCTCCTTTTAGTCTCTGGTTGTTGGTGCATATATTTGAATGATGGTGATATTCACTGGACTTCCTTGTAAGTGTAATGGATATTACCTGTCACTCACAACATTGCATTTCAAGACAGATCTAAAAATGACTTTTTAAACTATAAAAGCAACCACATTTTCCCTCACCATTTTGTCTCCAGCATAGTAGATCATATGATCCTCTGACTCAAAATGTCTCATGCCAGTCCATCTCATTTCGCCAATACCTAGTATGTCAATATTTATGCAATCCATTTCCCTCTTAACAATATTCAACTTTCCTGGATTCGTGGTTCTCACATTCCATGTTCCAATCACTAGTGTCTGCTTACAGTTCTTCCTCCTCCTATGTGTTTCCATACTTGAGGGCTCAGCCTCAGTTGCTATATCTGCTAGTCAAAGTATGCTCTGTTGTACATGTTGTTGTTGTTGTTGTTATGTGCTGTCGAGTCGTTTCCGACTCATAGCGACAGCCTAAACCCTTCTCTATCCTGCGCCAACCGCCCCGCCCCTGACACACCCATCCCGATTACCCCAGTCAC
>NW_006399970.1:905072-910144 GCF_000299155.1 Elephantulus edwardii
AAATGTATTTGCAATGAATAAGTCATTGATTTTACAAAATTCAATCATTCTATCTCCAGCCTCATTCCTGTCACCAAGCCCATGTTTTCCGACCACTGATTCTTCTTCACTATTCCCAACTTTTGCATTCCAGTCACCATTATTATCAATGCATCTTGATTGCATGTTCAATCTATCTCCGACTGTAAAAGTTGGTAGAAATCATCTATTTCTTCTTCTTTGGCTCTGTTGTACATAGGGTTTTCAAAGGCCTGCTATTTCAGAAGTGGATGACCAATCCTTCTTCCTAGTCTATTTTAATTTGATTTCTCAAATTTAGAACAATATCTCGCAGATTGTGGAACAGACCACCAACTACTCATATGCAAATTCAAGCTAAAACTGAGGAAAATTAAAGCAAGTCCACAGAACCAAAATTTGGCCTTGAGTCTATCCCACTTGCATTTCAAAATTATCTCAGGGACACATTTGAGGCCTTGGACATTAATGAGCTAAGACTGGATGAACTGTGGAAGACCTCTTGCATTTAAAAACCATCTCAGGGACACATTTGAGACCTTGGACATTAATGAGCTAAGACTGGATGAACTGTGGAAGAATATTAAGAATATTATCCAGGAAGAATGTAAAGGGTCTTTACAAAGACAGAGGAGGAAGAAAAGACAAGATGGATGTCAGAAGAGACTCTAAATATTGCATTGGAGTGCTGAGAAGCTAAAGGAAAGGGGGCAAATAAAGATATTAAGGAGCCAAAGAGACGATCCCAGAATGCAGCATGGGAAGACAAAGTATTACAACGAAATGTGCAAGGAACTGGAGTCAGAAAATCAAAAGGGCCGAACTCACTCAGCATTTCTTAAGCTGCAGGAACTGAAGAACAAATCCCAACCTCGAGTTGCAATACTTAAGGATGCTTTGGGAAGAATATTAAATTATCCAGGAAGCATTAAAAGAAGCTGGAAGAAGTTTACAAAGTCATTGTACCAAAGAAATTGGTGAACACAGAAGAATTTAATGAATCAACATATAAGCAAGAGCCTGTGGTGATGAAGGACAGAGTTCATGCTGCTCTGAAAGAAATGGCAAAAAACAAAGCCCCAGGAATTGATGGAATAGTGATTGACATATTTCAACAAACAGACACTGCCTTTGATGTGCTCACCAAGTTGTGCCAAGAAATCTGGAGGACAATCACCTGGCCAACTGACTGGAAGAGATCTATATTTGTGATTGAAAAGACCATCACCTGAATAAGGCCCACCTTTGTCCTCAAACTGACATCATTATTTCTCAATAATTAAGAGAGACATCTGACTTGCAGACTTTCCCAGTACAGTAAGTCTCCTGATCTCCTGACTTCTGATACCAGATGTGTTGATTGTGGATCTCAGGAAGACTAAGCCAGAGATCAACAGAAGGCCAAATACCATGTGTCTGCTTTAGAAAAAGATATCTTTCAGTTATTAGGAATTTCCTTGGCAGCATGTCTTCCTTAGTGTCTCATTACTTCTGTATCTAATTGTTTTCTTTTATGTGTTGGTTTGTTTAAAATTGTAGCAAACAGATGAAAGCAGCCCAAGTGACTGTCAACAAATGAATAGAATAGAGTAGAAAAACTGTGGTACATTTACCACAATGGAATATTATCTAGTATTGAAAAACAATGAACATGTAGAACACTACACAACAAGAATTAATCTGGAAGACATTGTGCTGTGGACAAATGTTGCCTAATACTGCTGTTATAAAATAGGTTTGACAAAAGATAGGGAAGAAGAACAGGAAAAGAGTGGATAGATAATGTATTCAATTGTTTGTAAAATGTAAACATGACTAGGTTTAGAATGTACCCACATTGAAATGACTATATTAACACAGGAAAGCAAATCTTATTTCCAAATTATGTTCACAGATACTGGGGTGGGGGGGGAATCAACCCCTAACTGAAGGTTCACATACACATGTTTTTGTTGCATTTGCCATTGAGTCACCTGTGACTCACAGTGACCATATGTACAACAGCCTTCCCTATCCTGAGCCAGTCTCACCGAATCTGATACACCTACCCCTTTTGCCCCAGTTACTGCCCATCTCATCTAGGGCCTTCCTATCCTGTACTGTCCCTCCAACCTTCTGAGCATAATGTCCTTCTCCAAGGATCAGTCTCTCCTGGCCATGTGCCCAAAGTATATGAGACTGAGCTTCAAAATCCTAGCCTCCAAGGAGAAACTTGGTTTCACCCTCTTTAAGTCAGACCTATTTGTTTTCTTGACAGTCCATGGTATGTTCAAGACTCTTCTCCAGCACCACAACTTGAAGGCATCAATTCTTCTTCTGTCCTCCTTAGTCATTGTCCAGCTCTCTGATGCACAGAAAGTAATTGCAAAGACCATGGCCTGCATCAGGCACACTTTAGTCTCTAGATTTCCATCTTTGCTTTTCAGTACTCTGGAGAGGGCTCTAACAGAAGATTTACCTAATGCAATTAATCATTTGATTTCCTGACTGCTAGTGCCAAGAGTATTGTTTATGGAACTGAGCAGGCTGTAACTGTTAACATCTTCAATTTCTTCTCCATCTGTCTTGGTGCTGCCAATTGGCCCAGTGGTGAGAATCTTTGTCTTCTTGATTTTGAGCTTTAATCCACAGTGAAGACTACCCGTCCTTGATCTTCTGCAGCAAGTGCTTCAGGTCCTCTTCAGTTTTGGCAAGCAAGTTTGTGTCATCTGCATAACATATATTGTTGATGAGTCTTTCTCCAATCCTGATGCCACATTGCTCTTCATAATGCCTAGCTTTCCAAATAATCTGTTCTGCATATAGATTGAAAAGGAGAAAGGATGAATTCCTGATGCACTCCCTTACTAATTTTTGAAACACACAGTGTTTCCTTGTTCTGTCATAAAGACTACTTCCTGGTCCAAGTACTGGTTTCACATAAACACAATCAAGTGTACTGGGATTCCCATTCTCCTCAAGATTAGCCACAATCTGTACCGAGGCTTGGATCAAGTGCACTTTAATCTTAAAATTGACATCGTTGCTCTTATCATTTTACAGAAATTATTTTCTTCTCTTTCGTTGTTGTACTATCAAGTCATATCCAACTGGCACAGGAGGAGATTGTCCCTCCTTCTCCAGGTGAGCATCTAGTGGATTTGAACCATGTGCTTTCGGGATTGCAGCATAGCTTCTTGTCAGTAGCCCACCAGAGACCCTTTAAAGAAATTCTTGAAAGCAAGTTTGCCTATTGCATTGTGTCATGGATTTCTTTACTACTGCTACCATGCATGCTGATTGTGCATGTAAGTAAACAGAAATCTTTGATTTCTATAATTTCTCCATCTTTCATCATGTTGCCTATTGGTATGATTGTGAAGGTTTTTGTTTTATTGAAAAAGAAAGATTGAAGAAGAATTGATGTCTCTGAATTGTGGCATTGGAGAAGAGTGTTGAATATACTGTGGTCCAAAGGAATACACAAATTTGTCTTGGAGGAGGTGTAACCGGGGTGCTTCTTAAAGACAAAGGCATTGACATTTTGTCTCACAGACGTTGGGTATGTTGTCAGTATGTGCTAGCTCTTGGAAAAATACATAAGATCAGAAAAGTAAAGAGTCAACCAAAGATAGGTAGTTTCTCATTGAGATTGACATAGTGAATGTAGCAATAGGCAGAGTATGGAGGAGATTTTAGGATAGGGCAGGGCTTTGGTCTGTTGTTGATACATTCACTATGAACTTAACTGCCTTGGAAGCCATAACAACAAAACAAAAGAATCCAAGGACTTCTGTTGAGTAGGTTCTGGCTCACTGGACAGGATAGAACTGTCCCATAGAGTTTCCAAGGCTATAATCGCCCCTCCCACCTGGAATGCTTTCCCATCTTCTAGCTCTATATTCCACACCCCACACCCCAAGTTTTAAAATTGTGATTTGGGTGAAAGTTTACAGAGAAAAACCACAATTTATTTTGTGACCTTGATTGCAATCTCCAAGATTGCAGAATTCTTCTTTCCTTGTTTCCATTTTTGTATTTTTTTCCTGTTCCTGAACTTTCTTCCTGGGCAAATACTACCCTTTTATCTTCATGGAGTTTATTGTTCACCTTATCAGTGTGTGTCTTATTTGGCTAAAATTTGAGCCATGAGGGTAAACTTAGTTCCAGGCTTGAAGAGTGTCTGAGGACCATCATCTTGAGGGTTCCACCAGTCTCTATCCAACCAGTAAGCCTGATGGCTTTTAAATTCTTTTTAATTTCTATATTTTTCTCCCACTGTAACCAAGGAGTCTACTGTGATCCCTTCCAAAATAGTCAGTTGTGGTGGCCAGCACCATCTATTTTTTACGACCTCAGCATTATGGATGCTGAGGTTTAAGGGACCCATTAGTTCTTTGGACCAGTTATTCCACATGTTTGTTGTGTTGGTTTTTTTTGTTTTTAATTTTAATTTTCTGTACTGTTCTTTGCTCCAAAATGAAATAATCTAACAGATACATCCTAGGTAAGTGCTCATCAGATTTGAAGACCCCAGTTACTACTTATAAAGATAGATTGTAGAATGTTTTCTTTGTGTACTCTGTTATTGCTTGGGGAGCATATATACTAAAATTGGAACGATACAGAGAAGATTAGTGTGGCCTCTGCACTAGAATGACATGCAAATTCATGAACCATTTCATATTTTTATGGATTTGTTCAGTGACTAGAATAATGAGGGTAGGTGTGTCAGGGACGATTCGGTTAGCACAGGATAGAGCAGGTTTCAGAGCTATTGTACATAGAGTCACTATGAGTCGCAAGTGATTTGCCAGCACATAACAACAACTCTGTTATGCCAGTTGACCTTGATGTCTCATAAGACTTTGGTCCTGAGCTCCCATTCGGAGAGGCTTATTCTCTCATGGTGTTTGGATGTGACTGAGAAGTTTTTATAATTTGGTCCGATATATGCTCAACAGTATTCATGGATATAATTGCAAAACATATAAAAACATATGCAGAAAAACCTCTGTAAAATTCTATCTATCTATCTATCTATCTATCTATCTATCTATCTATCTATTATCTAT
>NW_006399970.1:910244-912681 GCF_000299155.1 Elephantulus edwardii
CTATATCTATATCTATATCTATATCTATATCTATATCTATTTCTATATCTATATCTATCTATCTATCTATCTATTATCTATCTATCTATCTATCTATCTATCTATCTATCTATCTATCATCTATCTATTATCTATCTATCATCTATCTATTATCTATCTATCTATCTATCTATCTATCTATCTATCTATCTATCATCTATGTATCTATCTGTTTTTGTTGTTGTGTGCCATTGCATCAGAATTGACCCATAGCTGATGCTCCAGTAGGTTTTTAGAGGCAGTTAATCACATGCAAGAAAACTGACCATCCTTCTACCATGGACCAGATGGTAGATTTGAACCTTGTGTTCTATAGTTCTATTTATGTATTGTTGTTATTGTTATGTGCTGTCAAGTTGTTTGTGACTCATAATGACCCTAATCACAATAGCTCTGATCCCTCTCCTAGTCTGAGCCAATCTCACTGTCTCTGATACACCTGTCCCTGTTGCCTCAGTCACTGTGTCAATTCATCTCATCCGGGGATCTTCCTCTCCTGTGCTGTCCCTCTACCCTACCAAGCATATATTCTTCGCTAAGGATTGGTCCCTCCTGGAAACATGCCCAGAGTATGTGAGACAGCTCTGATGGCCTAATGGTAAGGAGCTGTACTGCCAACCCAAAGGTTCAAACCACTATATATAGATTTAGAGTTGTTGTTATGTATTATTGAGTCAGAAATGACCCATAGTTGACCCTCCAGCAGTTTTTCTGAGGCAATAAGTCACATGTGAGGAGATTTCTGTCCTTTTCCCACAGAGCAGTTGGTGGATTCAAACGGTATTCCTTTGGGATTGCAGCACAACTTCTTAGTGTGTGTGTGTGTGTGTGTGTGTGTGTGTGTGTGTATAAATGCTATATGGTATGTATTCTATATGATATCTGTCTTGAAGTAATCCCTTTCACTTTGCCACACATGTTCAGTTTGCATGTCTATCTATGTAGTCACCTTAAGTTTATTATTACTGATTTTATGATATTGTGTATATCATGGTGTTTACCTTTGTTTCCTTAAACTTTTGTGTCCTTCTCAGTGTCTTTTTGTCATCATTTTGTACTGACTACCCCTTGCCCTTCCCCTTCATTCAAGTTAATATGTGTTTACCTTCTGGTTATTGATTTACTTTCCTTTCTCTTTCTACCAGTTACTTTCAAAGAATATTCACACACACCCTCACCCCCATGGGATTTACAGCTTCTGATAATCTACTGGATGATCAGCTATGATTCCTACTTGACAGCAATGAGTTTTCAAAATCTTTTCTTGACTTTTCATGATAGTGATTTCATACAATATTTGATCTCTTATAATTGACTGATTTCATTCCGCATAAGGACCTCTCTAAAGTGCTAAAGTGCAAGGTTGTGAGCTTAATGAGCAAGGTTAGCCTGAACCAAGCCATGGTGTTTTCATTTGCTTCTTGTGCATCTGAAGTTGGGTAATGAGTAGGGAAGACCAAAGGATTGCCTTTGAATATTGGTGTTGGAGAAGAGTATTAGATATATCATAGACAACTAAAAGAATAGCCAAATTTATCTTAAAGGAAATGTAACTAGGTTGCACCTTAAATGCAAGAATGGTGAAACTTCTCATGTATTTTGGGTATGATATCAGGAGAATTATGGGCCAGTAAAAATGACAGTTTTCCAACTGATCATGGGGATATGCAGGACTCAACAGCATTTTAGTCTGTCATATATGAGGTTGCCATGAGCAGAAGACTGCTCAACAATAATTAACAGCAATGGAAACGCAAACCTACGAGCTACTATTGTGATTCCTCTTTTGCAAATTCAAGAAAGCAAACAAAGAAATGTTAAATAACTTTGTCCAAAGTTCCAAGACTAATAATCATCAAAAGTGGGAGTCACACTCACAGTCCCTGGCTGTAGAAGTTGCACTTCTAATTACTACAGCTTTTTTTGTTAGATCTGCCCAAGTTGAGGAGGCAATTAAGAGAATAGCTGTACCCATAAAGTTCTACATGATTGCACTGGCAAGCCTGGGGGATGCTTGTGAAGCTTCTTTGCCTACAGGATAAAAAAAATGGTCTCTTTATTGATTTGTGTCAAGATTTACTATATATTGACCCATGCCACAATATGCCACTAGACCGCTCATATAGCCCTAGCTTTGTAGCCAAACTTACCTGATTCAGTTGTGGGTAAGAAGTGCTTGTTTATTTTCGTATATTCTGAAGTTTTTCCATGATATAAAGTTGGAAAACATGGACTCGGTGACAGAAATGGCGCTGGAGAGAGAATGATCGAATTTTGCACAAGCAATGACTTATTCACAGCAAATACATTTTTAAGAGACATAAACGCAGGTTATATACCTGGATTTCACCTGATGGTATACATAGGAATCAGATCAATTACATCTGTGGAAAGAACT
>NW_006399970.1:914751-934007 GCF_000299155.1 Elephantulus edwardii
TGATTCAGTGACTGGGATAATTAGGATGGGAGTGTCAGAGACAGTGTGATTGGCACAGGACAGAGTGGAGTTTAGGGCTGTTGTACATAGGGTCGGTATGAGTCGCAGGCGACTCGAGGGCACATAACAACAACAACATAAAGTGGAACTAGGTATTGGGAAAATAGCAGCTGCAACTCCTGGGACACCTGGCACGTGGAAGCAAAGCTCCCTCCTGGACTGTAAGGAGAGACCTCAGCAGTGAAAGTTCACGCCAGAACCTCAGCAGAGCCTCAGAAATTAATAGCTGCTGCTCTCTGTGTTTCAAAAGTATTTCCATGGTGGTACATGTAGTACTATGGTGGTTGTGTTTCTTTTTCAGCCAGGCAATGGGGTGGTCTCTGCAGTGTTCCCTTTTGTAGAAAATAAATATCATGGCAGAGACAGACTAGCCACAGGAAAGTGGAAGTCTTCATTCTGTATTTTGAACAGAAGTATTTCCGTTGTCAACAGCAGTGGCAGAATTCACATTTGCCACAGGGGAGCTGTTGCTGTTGTTATGTGCATTGAGTCAGAGCTGAATCACACTTGATCCTCCAGTGGGCTTTCAGAGGCTGTAAATCACCTGGGAAGTGAGTGTCCATCTTTCGTCTGTGAAGCAGCTGTTTGATACGAGTTATGTGTCTTTGAATTTGCAACTCAACTCCTTACCACTAGATCACCAGAGGTCCTTTCCACTGAGGAGACATGGTTTAATCCCTGGTCAATGTGCCTCTTTCTTTGCCTGCCAGTGGAATTTTGCATGCTGTTATGATACTGAACATTTGTAGTGGAGCCTCTGGACTAAGCTGGACTAGAAAGAATGGGCTGGAAATCTACTTTAGAAAATCAGCCAGTGAAAATTCTGTGGAGCACAGTGGTCTGATATAAAGGCAGTCATGGTTGGATCATTGTCTGTTGTACATGATGTTTTTGTGAATTGGGCACTGACTGGGCTACAGCTGGTCACAACCTAGCAGGTTACACCTAAAGTTGAGTAGATGAGTGTCTAGTGTTGCTGTGGCTGTCTAAGAATGTTACAGTGGACTTGACCGTGTCACAGTTCTCTCTTCCTAGTTTTGTCTTGCTGTTTGTAGTTCACTTGGAACTTCCTTGTCTCAAAAATGTCAGGTTATTGGGTATGAAATCCTAGAAAAGAGAGTTCTGAGTACAAATCAATAAATATCTTCCTGAGAATGATGATTAAGCTTCTGCAAAAACATGCTGATTAGTCCATCTGATGCCTTGATTTTGTGGACTCTTGTTCCCAAGCAGTACTTAGGTAATTGCTTGGTCTCTCCATGAGTGTTGAGAGACTTATTCATACTATACTTACAGCTTCTATTCTTGTTATCATTTAAAATTGACTTACTAAGTACAACTCACTTAGTATGAAGAGCTTATGCAATCAATCTGAATGCTGGGTTTTAGTCAGAAACAGCTCTACTTTTGGCTTTGTCACTCACTTGCTAGGTAACCTCTGTTAAATGTCTTAGCTCTGAGTCTCACTGTCCTCAGCTCTAGTTTGGAGCTGATAATATCTGCCATGCAGAATGGGTGCAAAGTTAATTCAGGCAGGTAATTCAAGGTAGTTATTAAGCCCTTTGTCTTTCATACTTTGGACACATAGCTAGGCGAGGCTATTTATTGGAAAATTGGACATCATGCTTGGAAAGATGGAGGGTAAGGAGAGGAAGACCCCCAATGAGAAGGATTGACACAGCGACTTCAGCAATGACCTGTAATGTGTCAGAGGTGATGTCAATGGTACAGAATAGGGCAGAGTTCAGATCAGCTGTTCAAAAGCCTGCTATGAGTCCCCCTTGACTTGACAGCACCAAACAACAACAACAACATGAGTTAGATACTGTTGTAGGATGTTATGGGTATCATGGTGAACACTAGTTTGGCCTCAAGAGCCTTACATTTCCTGAGCTGCAATCTCGAAGGCTTACAGTTTAAATCCACCAGATGCTCCACTAGAGAAGGAAGGGACATTTCCTCCTTCACCAATAGGATCCAATTTGATAGTATACAACAAGGGGAAGGGGAAGGAAGAAGAAGAAGGAAAAGGAAAGAAAAAGAGGGGGGGAAAGAAAGAAAAAGAAGTAGGGGGAGAGCCTTACATTCCAAGTGGAATGCCAAACAAGAGGTTTTCCGTAAGATAAGATGCATCTAGAGAGGAGAAGCTCAAAGGGTTTTAGAAGCTTCTAGGGGGGAAAAACCCACCTCCATTTAGCCCAGCGATTCTCCACTTTGTATGTAAATTAGAATCCCTTGGAGAGTTCTGAAAGCCATCAACACTCTGAGAATGTCATCAAAACTCAAATCAAGCCTACTACCATCAAATCAGTTCTCATTGATAGCCACCCTCCATCAGATCCCCTAAATTTTTGTGGAAGGAGACTGCCCATCTGTCTCTTGTGGGGCTATGGATGGATTTAAAGCATTGACATTTTGCTAATTAACCTGATACACTTAGCACTATGCCAGAGAGATCCTTGGGCATATCACAGAGCAGTCAAATCAGAATTGCTAGGACTGTATCCCAGACAATTCTTAGGTGGAGCCAGAGTTGAAAACCATTGGCTTAGGCTGTGGCCTCAGATATTTCTTTGCTTTTTTAGAAGCAAAGATGTAGCTCTGATGACCCAATCCTTGATCTTTTCAATTACCTCCTAAACATGTGAAAGCTGATTAATGAAAATGAAAGATAAAATAAGTGATGCATTTGAACCACAGTATTGGTGAAGAATAAACAAAAGAACAAACAAATCAGTGTTGAAGAAATAGAAGCAGAATGTTTCTTAAAAGCAATGATGGATATGCTGAGTGAATGAACACAGTTCCACAAGGACAAATACTGTATAAAACCATTATTGTAGAATGAGTATGAGGATCCAAGGGGGAGGTGAGGATTAAAAAGGGGGGGTAGGGTGTTAATGATAGGGTTGCATAATTTGATGGGTGGGGAGGGTAAAGGAAATGGGAAAAATCTTTTGTGAAAACAATGTATTCAAACTTCGTATATAAATCAGAATAAATTTTTAAAAATAAAAAATAAAGATAGAAGGAAGAAAAACAAACAAAAAAGCAATGATGGAAAGATTTTGACTTACTGCATTGGACAGATTCTCATGAAAGACTAATAATTAGAAAAGGGCATTGTGCTCGGTAAGACACAGGCCAATGAAAATTGGAGGAAATGCTCAGTGACATGGTCTGACACAATAGCCTCTATAATGAACTCAAACAATGATCACTTGTTCTCTTGTGCATAGATTACCCTGAACTGGAACCAAATTCATGACAACTAACAATAGTAGGAATCTTTATTAGAAACTGAAGTGGTTTTTTTGTACATTAGTATTATAATATTTACCAAAATAATGCTGTAGGTTAATAGAAACAGCGAAGAACAAAAAAAATTGAAACACAAGCTATATAAATTCCAAGCAAAATTCCAAAAGGGTCTACTGTATTCATTCATTATGGTTGTTGTTGTTAGGTGAACAACAGATTTGAATCTTGTTCTATCCTGTGCCATCCTCATCATCTCTGATGCATCTGGGCCCATTGCTACAGTCACCGTGTTAATCTGCCTTATTGAGATCTTTTTTGCCAACCTTCCACCTTTCCAAGTATGATATCCTTTTCCAAGGAATTGTAGGCAAAATTTGTTGTGAGACACACATTCAAATACCTTTGCATAGTCAATAAAATACAGATAGACATTTTTCTGGTACTCTGTTTACTGCCAAGATCCACCTGACATTGGCGATAATGTCTCTAGTGCCATGACCTCTTCTAAGCCCGGCTTGTATTCTAGTAGTTCTCTGTCAATGCACCGTTCCCAGTCATTTCTAGATAATCTTCAGCAAGATTTTGCTAGTGTGTGCTATTAGTGATATTGCTCAATAATAATTCCACACTCTGTTGGATCACCTTATTTTGGAATAGGAATAAATATGGATTTCGTCCCGTCAGTTGGCCAAGTAGTTAGTTATCCTCCAGAATTCTTGGTACAACTTGGTGAGCACATCCAGGGCAGCATCTGTTTGTTTAAATATGTCAATTGGTATTCCATCAGTTCCTGGGGCTTTATTCTTTTCCAAGTCTTTCAGAGCAGCCTGAACTTCCTCCTTCATAACCATTTCCTCTTGGTCATATATTGTTTCTTGAAACTCTTCTGTGTCAGCCAATTCTTTTTGGTAAAATGACTCTGTACACTCCTTCCATCTTCTTTTAATGCTTCCTGAATCATTCAATATTCTGTCCATAGCATTCTTAAGCATTGCAATTCATGGCTTGAATTTTTTCTTTAACAATAATAAATTCCTTCAGCTTAAGAAATGCCGAGCAAGTTTGGCCCTTTTGATTTTCTGACTTCAGCTCCTTACACATTTCATTATAATATTTTGCCTTTTCTTCCCAAAATGTTCTTTGAAATCTGTTCAACTCCTTAACTTCTTGATTTCTTTCCATTGCTTTGGCTTCTCAGTGCTCTTGTGAAATGTTCAGAGTCTCTTCTGAGATCCATTTTGGTCTTGTCTTCTTCTTCCTTTTTTGTAATGACTTTTGACATTCTTCATGATAGATTTTCTTGATATCCTCCCACAGCTCCTCTGGTCTTTGTTCATTAGTTTTCAAGGCCTCAAAACTTATTCTGAGATGGTTTTTAAATTCAGAGAAATAGTCTCAACATCAAATTTTGATTCCTGTGCATATTACTTAACCTTCTTTAGCTTTACGTGGAACTTATATATGAGGAGTTAATGGGTTGTTCCACAAAAAGCACATGGCCTAGTTTTCACTGTTGATATTGAACGTCTTCAACAATTCCTTCCACAGATGTAATCTATCTGATTCCTGTGCATTCCATCAGATGAAATCCATGTGTATAGCTTGCATTTATGTTTTCTATAAAAGGTATTTGCTATAAATAAATCATTGATTATACAGAATTCCATCATTATATCCCCAGCCTCATTTCTATCACCAACTCCATATTTTCCGACTACCGATCCTTCTTCTTGGTTCCCAACTTTGGCATTCCAGTCACCCATTATTATTAATTAACACAACAATCAACACTTTTAATACTAGCAGTCAGGAAATCAAAAGATGAATTAAATTGGGAAAAATCTGCTGTCAAGGACCTCTCCAGTGTGCTGAATAGCAAAGATGTCAGTCTAGAGACTAAGGTTCACCTAATCCAGGCCATGGTCTTTGCAATTACGTGTTATGCTTCAGAGAGCTGGACAATGACTAAGGATGACAGGAGAAGAATTGATGCCTTCAAGTCTGGACAATGACTAAAGATGACAGAAGAAGAATCGATGCCTTTGAGTTGTGGTGCTGGAGAAGAGTCTTGAACATATCATGGACTGCCAAGAAAACAAATAGATCTATCTTGGAGAGGGTGAAACCAAGTTTCTTCTTGGAGGCTAGGATTTTAAAACTCCATCTCATGTACTTTGGGCACATGGCCAGGAGAGACCAGTCCTTGGAGAAGGACTTTATGCTCAGAAGGATGGAGTGACAGCATAGAAGAGAAAGACCCTGGATGAGATGGATTGATACAGTAACTGGGGCAATGAGGATTGCTGTGGCAGAATTAGTGAGACTGGCTCAGGACAGGGAAGGGTTCAGAGCTGCTGTAAATAGGGTTGCTATGGGTCACATGCGACTTGACGGAATATAACAACAGCAACAGCAACAATTTTGTCTCTATCTTCTCTGGGAGCCAGATGGCATAATAGTTCTAGGCAAACTCCTTACACTTTACTAGTAGTTTAATATTTTGGAGAGAAGTTGAATTTTCTCCTTCCCTTTCTCCCTTCCTTTAGTGTTTTGTTCCCCTCACTCCTTTTGCTTATTTAAGAAATATTTCCCATCCTTTGTTATGTTTCACATACATTAAGATATCTATCCTAACATATACCAGGGAGCTCTGAGGGCATTGTGGATAGGGAATTACATTGCTAACCCAAAGACTGCATGTCTCTAACATTGGTACCAAGGGAGGAAGATGGGAGGTCTCTTCCCATGCGATTTACAGCTTCAGAAAACCAATGAGGGTTACCTATGAGTCCATTACTACTCATTGGCAATGAGAACGAGGATGAAGTTAAGACAGGCACTGTGTTAGAGTTGAGGGATAATATAACAATAAGATAACTATGATGTCTGTCCTTGTACAATTAAAAATCTAATGGATATAAGATTGGTCATTAGGTTATATAGATGATATCTGGTAAATATACAGGTTTAAACATTTCTGCATGTTTCTTATTTGCAACACTAGGAGGTGTGACTTTAAGAAGGAGCAGCTGATGGACTAGCTGAGTCACCACATCAAAAGTCAGTGTCATTGCCATCAAGTTGGAACTGACTCATAGCTGACCTTCCACTACTACATTTTCTGAGGCTGTAAATCAATGGGTGGGGATTGCCTACGTTTCTGCTACAGAACTGCTGGTGGATTCAAACAAAGAGATGTTACCTTTGGCTTAGCAGTGCAACCTCCTAAAAATTATGTCAGCAGTGTAGAAGAAATATTGTGGTCTGGCTTTAGGGTTGCTTTTCAAGAGATTTCTTTGCAAATGCCTCAAACAATATCTACTGAGAACAGGTTCACATTAACTTACAAGAGAATGCTGTCTAAAGCTGAATGTGGATTTATTAATTTTGATGGGGAATACCTCTTTCCAGTCACTAACATATTCATTTTCATCATCTAATGCATCCTTCCAGTATGAGGGTGGCTGTGAGGATGAATTAACTGTCAGAAAGTTGCTCAGTGAAGGTAAAATGAAAATAAAGCATCTTGTATCGAAACCAAAGGGGTACCAGATATAAACCTCAATCCTTTAACAGAGAGCACCTCTAGAGTAAATGGATCAAATCCCCCACACTCTGTGTCATTGGCCAGGGGTGAGTACTTGCTGCCAAAGCATTTTTTTCTACACCAATTCCTAAGGTTCTAGGATAATCATGGTTTTGAGTGGCACATTCTCATTACTTATGTAATACCATCAAAGTTAAGCTATGATCAGATCACATTCTTAGTCATTCTGTTTCTTTAAAGTGATCTTGCTTATCTCTGATCTCATCCATAATGGGTTATGATCACTGGCCAAACTCTTAGACTTCTGGGACTTTTTTGCACCTCTATTGCCTTTTAATCAAATTGTTCTTGCCTGCAGCTATCACTGCATTAAAAAAGTACTAAATTTCTCTTGAACAATAACATTATCCATGAACAATCTACAAGGTTTTCTTTAGTCTTCTCATTTCTTCATAATATTAACATCCCTCCTTTTTATATTTGGTTATGAACTAAAATTTATGTAATGTTTAAAAATGAAATTCAGTTAGGAAATCAGAACCAAGCTGTTAAAGAAAGAGAAATTGATTCATACACACACACACACACACACACACACACACACACACACACACATTTTCTCCAAATAGAACAGTGTCAATACCCACTCCCCTCCATCATTTTCTATTGTTTTCTCACCTTCTTAGGAGGCCTTGCTTACTCTGTGGCTGGGTCTGTTTCTAGTACTAGTTCACATCCCCTTTCTATGATTACAACCTAGAGGGCAGAACTCTTGATTGTGTTACGAGATTTACACCTTGAGTTGAAGTTAGCTGCTGTTTATACCACTTTATACAATAAAGGACAGTACAATTATATGACTGGTCTGTTTTCACAATTCTCTTTATCCTCTCTAAATTTTATATTAATAGTTTCATGAGATAATGGAAACCATTTGGCGTATGGTCACATAAAAAAGGCTTTATATCTCACCAGTGGTTTCATCTTCGTGGAGAAAAAAAAAAGCTGAAATTTGTTTCTTTCTTCCCTTTCTCCTTTTCCTTATTTCATCTTTACTCATTCTAAAGTATTTCCTTCAATTTCTAAAATACTCCAGGGCCTAGGGATATAAAAATAAACAATGTAGATATGGCTTCTGTCCTTACAGAGTTTATATTCTAATGTATTTAATATGTGTATGGCGAGCCCATGCACAATAGGAAGAAATGTCAAGTCCTGTGTTTTCCCTATTGTAATGATTGCAGATTGGAACATTTGGACACATGGCCCAGTTTCAAAAGGAGATCACTAAGCCCTTCTTCCCAGCCTGCCTTAGTATGGAAGGTCTACTTACATCTAGTCAGCATCACAGTAGCATGCAAGTTTCCACTTACATGGATGAAGGTCGGCTGTGTATCGGCGAGCAGGTAAAGTTGGATCTACGCTTTTAATTTTATTATTTTGTGTGTGTGAACAATCAAGTCAGATCTGACTGGTACAGGAGGAGGTTGCCCCTCCTCCAGCAGAGGATCTGGTGGAGTTGAACCACATACCAATGGGATTTCAGTGCAGCTTCTTGCCGCTAGGCCACCAGAGCTCCCAGCTAAAGTTGGATCTACTCTTGGAAGACTACAATGCTACCAGCTTATATTAATGGAATCCTTCATTGAGAATCTTTGAATCATGGTTAGACAAGAAACTCTCTGCTTTTTCAACACGGAGTCTGTTCCTGTGCCCAGATAGCCAATCTCTCAATTTTAAAAATATTGCCTATTTAAGCTTCACATGTTAAACGTTATAGCCATAATAATTTTATGTTATCTTCTATAGCTGCACGAAAATTTCTTCTGTTCATGGACTTCTGGTAGTGACTTCATACTCCTAGACCTCCCCATTTCTTTACCATCAGTTTTAGCAAATACAAATGATTGAGTTTAATACTTTCTTCCCAGGGATCGTGTGCCTTGATATTAACTTTATCATCATCACTGATGTTGCTAATTTCAGGGAAATCAATGTGCTTGCTAGTGGCACTTACAGTTCCCATTTTAGGACTTTTTGGGTGTGATGTGTTTTTAAAAACTCAATCCAGTGTATTAATAATGAACAAGAGATGACATCACAAAAGTGCACTGGGTCTAGAAATCTAGAAGACTCAGGCTTCTGGAGATTCAGAAGGGCAGATATTATAGAGTGCATTTTATGTCTTGGAGAGGGAGCAGATAGTATAATGAATTTTTAAATTCGCAATTTGTTTAGTCTCCTGAGGGCATGACAGTTTGCTCCAGTTATTGGGCGGTAAAAAGCACCTGCAGAGAGGAATTTCTCAGTCAGAATGAACATTTAAAGTAGCGGTGTGTTAATGCTTATAAGGAAACGCTGCATGCATTTTTTATAACTTCTAGCTTTTGCAGCTAGATCTAATGAATGATGCTCCAAGAGGTAGAGTCAACTTGCCATTTCCTGGACTCTAGTTTCCATTATTTATGTCTTTTCCAGAGCAGCCTATGGCACATTCTTAAATTAAAAAGTTAGGGAGAGATGTAGCAAATGTCACTGAGCTGCCATTCTACTATTCTTATTTAAGAATATTCAGCAATTTAATTTAAAATCAAGGATCTTTTCAAGGGTCCGGAATTCACAGGATTGTTCTTTTGAAAAAAATGCACCCTTGTGTGATCAGCGCTTGATTAAATGCCCATAGAGGATGGTTTTCTGATGAAAGCCACCACGTCAAGTGGAGATGTGTCATATAAAATGAGATGAGTGCTCAAAGGTAAATTGAAGAACTCATCCAGTTCTGTGACATCAGTATGGCACAATTGGAGCTTAAAAAGAGAATTCAATTATTTTGTCAATCCCCAGCAAGAGGCTAAAGAAATGATGACCTAAATTCCAACTCAGTTGGCCTTATTGTGCCCTAGGAAGCCGAAAACAAGGAAATAAGGAATATGCAATAACCTTCCCTCCTAGGAAAGCACGTGCTGCAGAAGGTCAAAGACAATATGGATTTTGTCTTAAGTGTCAAGAAAACAAAAATTCTCACCACTACAGGTTAAATTGTGATAGATGGAGAAAAGATTGAAACTATAAATGACTTCATCTTAGTTGAATTCATAATAAATATACTTGGTACCAACTATCAGGAGATGAGGAGATATACTACACTGGGAAAGCCCACAGTCGGGGATCTCTCCTAATTATTGAGAAGCAATGATGTTAGTTTGAGTACTAACATATACCATATTCAGGCCTTGGTTTTTTCCAGTCACTTAGTCTGACTGCTGAGAGCTGGACAATGAATAAGGATGACAGAAGAAAAATGGGTGCTTTTGAACTGTAATGTTGAAGAAGAGTTCTGAATGTAGCATGGACTGCCAAAAGAACAGATAGTCTTGGAGAAGGTGCAGCCAGAGTGCTCCTTGGAAGTAAGGATAGGGAAACTTTGATTCACATACTTTGGGTATGTTGTTAGAAGAGGCCATGCATCGGAGAGGAACATCATGCTTGGGAAGGTGGAGGGATGGTGAAAAAGAGGAAGACCTTCAAACCAGGTGGACTGACACAGTGACTGCCGCTAGGGGCTCAAGTGTGTCAGAGATTGTGAGGATGGCACAGGATAGCACAGGGTTCTGATATATTTTTCATAGAGTCACTCTGAGTGGTATTCAACTCAACAACGCCTAACACCAACAACTAGGAAAGAGACGTGGAGTTTTACTCTGGGACATAACGTCTGCTTCTGAAACCTTGTCTTATTGTGTACCTGTGAGCTTTCCATAACCTCCCACAGTGCTTGAGTACAAACTTTGAACTCTAATCTTCATTAATTGATCTACTATTTCCTTGTCATGTTATTGTTTTTGTTGTTGATTGCCTTTGAGTTGAGTATGACTCATAGTGACCCTATGATGAAAGGCCTGAAGCCCCTCTACAACTATGGACATTTATTAAAGTTCATAGTTTCCAGAGGCATGTTGTTTAGGAAGTGGATGCCACCCCTACTTCAAATTTCCTTGTCATAGTTCTCCTATATTTTCTTAGTGAATTCTTCCCAAGGTCTCTAGCTGCATCTTGTGATAAAAGACGAAACGCACTTACTCTGTCCTATCAAAAAAATTAGTAATGTTTTGAAACACAAAATGCTAATCTTGATGGTTAATCATGGTAGCTATTAGCCACCACTTTAGTACCTCACTGGAATATCTTTCCTTCTTTCAGGCATCCCAAGCTGGTGTTCAGAAATCTGTTCATTCAAATTCTTTTACTCTTGTCTTCCCACTATGATCCTTCTACTTCCCTGAGAAGCTCTCTTTGCAGTGTCAGCTCTGCACTGTGGTCTGAATGTGAGTGAGCTTCACCTGCACACTCTTCATGGTTAAAGTTTTCATCCATCATGATTCAAAACCAGATTCTCAGGCTGCTCAGGGAACAGACTGTATTCTTTCCTATGCATCTCTTCACCTTCCCTCTTCTTGGTACCCCTGCTCAATCCCAGAAAAGACGCATGTCTTCGTCAGCTAACTGGAACCAGTTTCAGTGCACTCAGCTCCTACTCACGACGACCTCATGTGTTTCAGGGTAGAATTATGTTCCACAGGGTTTTCAAGGACTGGCTCTTTAGACGTAGATCATCTAGTTTTTCTTTCAAGAATCTTCTGGATGGAATTGGACCTGCAACCATTTGTGTTAACAGCTTGTTAAACCACTCAAACCAATGAAGACTTACTTCAGCCAAATTATTAGCTTTTTGATTATTGACTCATGTTGATTTATTTCCAGAAAGGTTACCTGGTCATCAGTTCAGCAAACCACAACCCAGTTTGGACAAAATACATTCTACTGCAAGAGGACTTTTACTTGAAAACAGGAAATAAAAAGATTTAAAGCAAAACATAAATCAGAGAAATAGCAATTTATTTCTCAGATGAGCGTAAATGACAGGATTTATACAAGGCACATTAAGACCTTTGAGTGACCTTTGAAATTCTCAGTTGGCCGTGATTAAGAGAACCTTATTTCTTTTCAGTCTTCTTTGCTACAATTGAATAGAGGAAAAAAAGATTAAAAAGACTCCAGAAACTTAAAAATGAAACATCCAGTATGTCTACCTCGGAGAAGTAACCACTGAAAAGCAAATGATTGTATAAAACTTTCCTTGTCTTCCTCATTGTATGTTTGTGTTGGGGTGTGTGTGTGTGTGCATTGTATGTGTTGGGTGTGTGTGTATCTATCTATCTGTCTATCTATCTATCTATCATCTATATCTATCTATCTATCTATCTATCTATCTATCTATCTATCTATTATCTATCTATCTATCTATCTATCTATCTATCTATCTATCTATCTATCAATCATCTATCTATCATCTCCTACTTCTTCTGAGTCAATCCCAACTCGTAGTGATCATATATTACACAGCAGAACTTTCTCGTGGGGTTTCTACCGCTATGAATCTTTACAGAAGCTGACTACCACACTTTTCTCCCACAGAGTGGCTGGTGGGTTTGAATGCTGACATTTTGGTTAAAAGGTAAGCATTTAAACCACTGTCCCTGTATTGACCAGAGTCCCTGTATTCTGACATATTAGTTTTGCACGTTGTGTCCTATATCTTGTGTCATTCCCCCCCGCCCCGAATCCCACTGCTAGTTAATACATTTGCAGTCATAATTCATGCTAAGACTAATAGCAGGTCAATTACAAGAAGTACAGAGTCAACAGTATCCCAAATATTTGATCTGCTATAAAAGTTCCTGATTTCCAATATCAATAATCTCTGCTTTGTACAATTCCCCCAGTCCTCTATTTCCCTTGGGTTTGGTGGTTCCTTGGAAGGTCTCACAGCGACTCAGACTCTTCAGGGGAATAACTCATCCAACTATAAGTAATGCAGACTGGTGTTGCAAAGACTGGTGAGCAGTGCAGCTGGATCCCTGTGTTTTAGAGTAGAGAGCATCACAAAAAGAGAACTAGCATTGAACTCCCATGAGCTTAAAATAAGCCTCTAATTGGGTGGGGCTTGCATCTCACCCTAATCCTATTTCCTTACTGCAATAAATAACACAAAATAAACAGTAAATCAATGGTTAGGAAAAACATTTTGAATAATAAACCTTTGACACCACAGCATTGTTATCGCTAGGTCCTGTTCAATTGGCTTCAACTCATAGTCACTCGGTACTTAACAGTTTGGAATTATACCTGATCCTGCACTGTCCTTGCAATCTCTGTTGTACTTAAACTTATCAGTTGTTACAAACATTACATTACATTACATTACATTACATTACATTACATTACATTACATTACATTACATTACATTACAATCGACTTTTTTAGGGTCTTCCTCTTTTTCTCCAGTGCTCTGCCTTTTCCATCATGATGTTCTTTTCCATAGGCCCATAGTATGCAAGAGAAAGTATCACTGTGCTCTCTTCTAAGGAGCACCTGGCTGTACTTCGTTGAAGAAAGATTTGTTCATTCGTTTGTATTCTTTATTAATACATAATCCAAAAGCACCAATTTGATTTCATATATATATTTCAAAGATCACAATGTTTGAGGTAGATATTCTTTACTTTCTACAGAGCAAAGTGAAACTGTTATATCAGGAGTTGTTTTTTTTTAATTTAAAGTTTAAAGATTACCTTAGGGACATAGTTCTGGGAATTAATCAAGTCTCAATGGATCCAGAAAGTCTGGAATCTGTTCTCTCAATCAATGTATTCATATTTTGTAAAGAAACTAGTATTAAAAAAGAATTTGTGTTTTCTGTTCTTCTCCCCTTTTAGTCATGATTCTCTCTCTTTCTAGCTTTCTCTCTCTTATAGAATCTTGAACAAAATGTTCATGAAGTATAAGAAGTCATTTTCTCCACCTCCTTTTTGCATGCAAACTTGAATGAACCTTGATGTTATTCTAGTTTTTTAATTAAACTTTTAAAAAATTTTACATTGATAGGCATGCAAAATTTATATACATTGTGTTTCACACTGCTTCTTCACATTGTGTTTTATACAATCATTCTCATTCTTTATAGTCTATAAAATTAATCATCACTGAACTATGCTTACCATTACCTTGTCTTTCCAAATCCCTGTCTGATTTTCTCCATTTCCTTTACCCCACCCCCACCCATCCACCAAGTTGTACAAGCATATGATTTCTCTCCTGCTCACCCTCACCCCTCTGTTCTTACCCTTTTTCCCTTTGGATATCCATACACATTTTACTAATTGTCCTTCTGTTTTTACAATAACAGTCCTATGTAGCTTTTATCCTTATGTGACCAAATTAGTTCACTCAGTACAATGTCTTCTGGTCAGTTCCCTGTCCTGGGAAAGTCTAAGTTATTCCACTTTTTTGACCTTTGTTCCCATTGCATCCTTGCAAGTGTCTCTGCCCAGATTATCAGTGACTGCCACATTGCTGAATACAAAGGCACTTCTAGGTCCTTCTCTTATTTGACATTCCAAATCTTTGACTCATTTGTCTACCTGCTTTTTGAACCTTTTTTCCCTCCTTGCTTCTGCTGCATGATATTTTCCTGTTTTTCTTTTAGCTCCTGGGCCACTTCTCACTATCATTTTCTGATGCAAGGGATGTCTGTTCTTGAAAAAAGACATCATGCTAGGAAAAGTAAAAGACTAGCAAAAGAGGGGAAGATTCTCAATGAGTTGGAGTGACACACTGACTGAAGAATGGGCTGGAGAATGTCAGAGAGGATAGTCCTGGATAGGGTAAGGTTTTGATTTGTTGTTCATAAAGTTGCTATGAGTTATATTTGATATCAGTTACATATTGCCTCAGTAAGAGGACATACATGCTTCCCTCAAACTCTAGCTTAAAGTGACTTTTCCCCTGAGAACGTGAAACTGGTCAGGGAGGTTTTGCTGATTTGGGCTATTTTACTCACATCGCTGTCAGCTGTCTTAGGGTTAGGCTATATTTGACCATGCAGCTGTGCTTAAACAGGGCAGGTTCTTCTTCTCCATGAGTCTCTCATTCTCCTCCTGCAACCAGTCACTAACAGACAATGACAAAAACACAAGAGAGTGTACCTAAGCACTTGAGCACAATTATAATTTTTTAATTGAGATTTTACTGAAAGTTTATAAAGAACTTGGATTTCCATTCATTCATTGTTACACATTTTCCTCCCTACCCCCTGTCCTCTCCAGTTCACTTTTCTCTTTGGAAAAAAAATTATTTCATTGTTATACAGTCTGCCTCCCACCCCCCAGTCCACTTTACTATGCAACTCTTATCCTGGACTTTTGTCATGCCTAATCATATATTCCTTTTCTACAGTTCTCTCCCTCATCTGATTGAATGTCGTTTCCCCCCTCTTTTCTTAGTTTTCTGCCAACTCCCATGTCATTTCTGTTTTATAACAATGGCAGTATGCAGTATTTGTCCTTTTGCAACTGAGATCTTTCACTCAGCATAATGTCTTCCAGGGTCACCCATTTTGTACAATATTTCATGAGTTTTTTGTTTTTTCAGTGTTGCATAGTATTCCATTGTGTGTATATACCACAGCTTCTCTATCAATTTGTTTGTTGATGGGCACTTGGGTTGTTTGCAACTCTTTGCTATTATGAACAAAGCCACAATAAACATGGATGTGCATATATCTGTTTGGGTGGCAGTTATGGTTTCTTTGGGGTATATTCCCAGTAGTGGAATTGCTGGGTCAGATGGTACTTCTATTTTCAACTTTTTGAGAAAGCACCATACTTCCTTCCATAGTGGTTGTGAAAGGAAAATTTAAAAAATAATAATAATAATGTCCCCAAACCCAAGTATTGTAAGAACCCATACCTTTGATCTGTATTGTAAGAACCCATACCTTTGATCTGTATTGTAAAAACCTATACCTTTGATCAGTATTGTAAGATCCTATACCTTTGATCTTGTGTGAATGTTTGTGTTCCAGGAACTAGCTGATCACAAACTGAAGAAACAATTACTGGCAAAAACCATATTTTAACTAACGTCAGCAGCAGGCACCTGACCTAAAATTGGACTTCTCCTTTTCCAAAGAGCCAATGAACTATCTCTACGCCAAAGAACCCCTAGACTTAGTATAAATTCCCTTGCTTTTTGGGGCTCGGGGTCGGCTTCCCTATCTCTCATGTGAGATATAGGTCATCCCTGAGCTTCGTCAATAAAGCCTCTTGTGATTACAGCAAGTGGATCTGGTGTGAGTTGCTCAGGGTTGCGGCCGGTCTGGGAAAAGCCCTAGTTTAGGGTCTTTCAGTTGCACCATTTTACACTCTCACCAACAGTGAATAAGGGCTCCAGTATTTATTGTTTGCTGTTATGTTAAATTTTGCTTTATCTCATAGTTGTTGAAGTCTTCTCTTGAATACAGAAATCCCATTCCACTCTAGGATTATTTGCACTCTGTTATAAATTCACTCTTGAGTTAAGCATTAAAGTTTGCTTTACAGAGGCCTCCATTGACATGAGAGCTATTCTTTTCCTTTCTTTATTTTTTCAGCCTTTATTATTGATAATCTATCTCCTTAGAGAATTCATTGACTTAAGTATGGATCTGAAAGCCATTCAGATTGACTATAGGATCAATAAGACACTTTTATTTTTCTTTAATACTTTGGAATCTGCCCAAAAGATGAGAGGAAAATTAATTATCTCTGCATTCACTCAATAGGAATAAGGAGGAAAAAGCAGAAAATTCTGGGACAGAGAACCCACACGAAAAAATGGAGCATTAAAATATGAAGTTTGAGAAGACTTGACTTTTTATGGGTTTCTAAAAAGAGAAAAATCCTTAAAGAGATGACCTGATGAACTTGAGTATCACTGAGAGCATGAGGATGGTGTAGACAGGGCAGGATTAACATACATTGCTCATAAAGTTGCTACGAGTCAAGTTCACTTGATGGCATTTGTTGTTGTTAAGTGCTGTCAAGTCATAGATGGCTCATAGTGACCCTATGAACGATAGACCTGAGCACATGTATAACTTTGGTTGTTTCTCCATGTTCATAGAGTTTCTGGAGGCAAGCCATTTTGGAAGTGGATACCACTCCTGCTTCCAAGATTATTTTAATCAGGAAGCTCCACCAAACATTAACCACCATGGCTAACCATTATCACATTTGGCATATCAATGTCACAGTGTTCAGCATTACAGCAACCATGAGTTACCTCTGTACAGCAATGCACAGATCAGTGCTATGCCACTTAGAAGAATGTTTGAAAAAAAACAATTTAAATCAGTGGCCCAAGGGCCCTAATTGATTTTTAAATATGAGGCCTTATCACACCATCTCACTTCCCTTAAGGAATCAACATTCCACCCTAATGCTCACTAATCCCAGCCAACAAGCTTCTGTAGAATTTGGCTTCTGCAGAGGACTTTCAAACCTGATTCTAACAATTTTTCAAAATCACAGCATTTAACAACAACAAACTCAAACTCACAGCACTATGTTGTGAAATTTATTTGCTAGCAAATAAGCTTAACAACAGAGGGGATCGGTCCTTGGAGAAAGACTACATGCTCGGAAGAGTGGAGGGACCATGCAGGAAAGGAAGACCCCAGATGAGATGGATTGATACAGTAACTGGGGGGATGGGGTTAGTGTGTCAGAATTAGTGAGACTGGCTCAGGACAGGGAAGGATTCAGAGCTGCTGCTGTACATAGGGTTGGTATGATTCACAGGCAACTTGAGGGCACATAACAACAACAACAACAACAACAACAAGAAGCATTATAAAGGTAATTTTGTTTTTTCATTTTTTTATTTTGTAACATATCCAGTGGTATTTAGGTAGATATGTATTACTTTCTTCTAACTTTGAGGGAGAAGGATGGGCAATCTCCTCCCATGCAATTTACTGCCTCTGAATCTATGTCACACTGTGTCTCAGTTTCAGAGATATCTCTATCTCTATCTCTATCTCTATCTCTATCTCTATCTCTCCATAAAGAGAAGTGTCACATTACTATTAAGAATAGCTATATATTTAGGGGAACAAAGAAGGAAGTTGAATAGAGATAGGGCCCTGCTTACCCATCCCCATCCCCACATGAAATAGAGAGAGTGTAGTTGCCTGCAGGGGAAGTTCATCTCTGGCTGCTGTGCTCATCAGAACCATCAAAGACAATTCCAAGCTTTAGAAGAGGCAGGCAAAGGCTGGTGGAATCCCCACCAGGTTACACCTGAGAACTGAGGGGATGGCTGGAAGGAAAAGGGCCTCACCCCTCTCAACCTCACACAGGATAGAAAGAGTGCATCTGCCTGCTTGGGAAGGTGGTCCCTGGCTATTATGCTCACCAGCACCACCAAGGAAAATTGCTAACTTTAGTATAGGTGGGCAGCTGTCAGGCAAGATTTCTGCAAAGCTAATCGGCAGTCCAAAGAAAAATTAAAGGGCCTTAGGAAAGGGGAGCTTTCTCACTACATAGGCCCAGAAAGGACTTCTGGCATAGCGAGTTGTCCTCCCCCATAAAGGTAACACTTAAAGTGTGCAATTAAGAAATAACATCATAAAGATAAAGAACTGTCAACCTATGCAGACACAGCAGAACTAGCCTAAAACATATCAAAAAAATGTCACATAATGTCAAGAAAGAAGATAGCAGCTTAAAATATTGTAGAAAAAAAATAAAAGAATTGTTCTCCTAAAAGCACAGGGCATATTAGAGATTCAGTGACTACCCCAGAGACAGAGAGACAGAATAAATATAGTGATGTGGAGTTATATGAGCAGCTAGAGAAGAAGGTATAATTAATGGAAGAATGAAAACCATAAGTAAAGTGAATATGCCAGAGACAGAGAGCCAGAAGGAACGTAACATCACGGGGGAACAATAACAACTATGGAAGAAGAAAAAAATAGATACTATAGATAAAAAGGTAGAGAAAATTTAAAAGTCAGCACAAGACAAGGTACAGTCAACACAATACTGGAATGAAAAGAAAAGCATGAAAATGTAATCCAGAATATCAAGAACTGGTAGCAGAATTTCCAAATGCTGGAAAGTAAAATTTGCAGAATAGAAGAAATGGAACAGAGATTCAGTGAGTGGAAGACAAGAACCTCAATGGGAATGTACTAGAAGGGAAAACAGAAAGGAGACAGAAGGGGGGGAAAAAGAAAGCATTAGAATCATGTGGGATGACATCAAAAGAAATAAATATGCATATGATTGTAATCCCAGAACATTGAGGCAGTGAAAGTACTGAGAAAATTGTGGAAGAGGTGCTAGAAGAAAACTTCCTAGGTATTATGAAGAAAAAGGAAATCCACCTTCAAGAAGCAAACAGACTAGACCCCCAAATCGAAACTATAAAGACACAACATAGTCAAATTTCCCAAAATAAAAGTTAAGGTTAGAATAAAAAAAAAAAAAAAAAAAAAAAAAA
>NW_006399970.1:934580-943162 GCF_000299155.1 Elephantulus edwardii
CGAGTAGCACAGGAATCCAGAATTAAGGTTGCATAGAGAAGTGTACTCAAGAATCATTCTTAATGTGATGGCTTAAATGCAACATTAAGAGAAAATGAGTAGCAGAATGGATAAAAAAAAAACCCAAAGCCCATCAATATGCTGCCTACAAGAGACGCATCTAAGAAGAGAGGAAAAGGATAGACTAAAAAAAAATCAAAGGGTGGGGGGAAAAATCCCAAGCAAATAGTGCCCCCAAAACACAAACGAAAAAGACCCCAGAAACTTCCCTTGCCAGGCTGCCACCAAGAAGAGCCGCCAGCCATCCCAACAGATTAGCCAGCTGATTTCCAGAATAGAGGGAGACTCCAGTCCCCAAGCATTGTGAAGGATTTTAAGCTAGCCCTGGAGCAGTCTCCCCAGGCTCCACCCCAGCCTTATTTACCCTTACTATACTATTGATAAATTTGAAAACCTAGAGGAAATGGACAAATTACCCATATTGACATGAACAAATGTAGAACTTGAACAGATCTATCAAAGAGGAAGAAATTGAGCCGGTCATAAAAAGACTCCATCACAAGAAGTCCCGGCCCAGATGGCTTCACAGCTGAATTTTACCAAACATTCAGAGAAGATCTATCACTGATTCTACCTAAATTATTTTACAAAAATATAAAAAGAATGAATACTCCCAAAGCTATTCTATGAAGCAAACATAACATTAATAAACAAAACCAGACACACATATTACTAACAAAATAAAACTACAGACCAATATCTCTCATGAACATTGTCATTTCATACTGTTGAGTTGCCTGTGACTCATAGCGACCCTACGTACAACAGCACATTATTGTTGATGTTATGTGCCATCAAGTAAACTCTGACTCAGTGATCCTATGTACAACAGCTCTGAACATTGCTCTATTCCAATTTCATCATCTTTGATCCACTTACCTCAATTACTCCAGTCATTGAATCAATCCGTCTCACGCAGGGTCTTCCTCTCTTGCACTATCTCTCCACCCTTCCAAGCATGATGTCCCTCTCCAAGGACCTGTCCCTCCTTACAACACGTCCAAAGTGTGTCAGATGGAGTTACAAAATCCTTGTGTCCAAGGTGCAGCCTGGTTTCACTCTTTCTGGGACTGACCAGTTTTTCTCTTAGCAGTTCATGGTATATCCAAGGCTCTTCTCTAACGCTACAACTCAAAGGCATTGATTCTTCTTCTGTAGTCCTTAGTCATTGTCCAGCTCTCTGGTGGAAGACATGGCAAAAACTATGGCCTGGATCAGGCACACCTTAGTCTCTAGACTGACATCATTGCTCTTCAGTACCTGGAGAGGTTCCTGACAGATGATGTAATTCATCTTTTGGTTTCCTGACTGCTGGTACAAAGAGTGTTGCTTGTGGATCCATGCAAGCTCAAGGTATTAACAATTTCAATCTCTTCACCCTCTATCATGATGCCCACTTTCACCAGTCAATATTGTTCACCAGTCAGCTTTTCACCATTCAATTTTCACTACTCAATATTGTGTTATAAGTACTCACTAGAGCATTTTAAGTGGGCAAAGAGGAGGTAATATAATTGTTATGTGCATTCAAAACGACACGGAAAACCCCAAGAATTCAACAACAACAACACCCTGTTAGATCTAATAGACCAATTTAGTAGAGTGGCAGGATGCACGAAGGGTGTTTTTTATGTGTGTGTTTGAGGGGAACAGGCTGTGATTTTGGTGATAAATAATTTTTCTCAGGGTTTAGTAAAGAATTATGGAAATCTAGAAGAGAATTTGGTTTTCTGGGTTTTTTTTTTCCCTTTACATATTTTTTAATTGGTTTTCATACAATAATTCCTTTACATTATGTTTCATTCATATACATTGTGTTTTATACAATCTTTCATTTACATTGTGTTTCATACAATCATTCATATACATTCTATTTTGTTGTTGTTATGTGCCATTGAGTCGCTTGCGACTCATAGCAACCCTACGTACAAGAGCCCTAAATGCCATTCTATCCTGTGCCAACCTCACCGTCTCAATCACACTCATTACCACCACTCCACTCACAGAATCGATCCATCTCATCGAGGGTCTTCCTCTCCTGCACCGTCCCTCCACTCTCCCAAACATGATGCCCCTCTCCAAGGACCAATTCCTCCTTGCAACATGCCCAAGTATGTCAGACGAAGCTTCAGAATCCTTGACTCCAAGGAGCAGCGTGGCTTCACCATCTCCAGGACAAACCTGTTTGTTCTCCTAGCAGTCCATGGTATATGCAACACTCTTCTCCAGCACCACAGCTCAAAGGCATCAATTCTCTTTCTATCATCCCTATTCACTTTCCAACTCTCTGATGCATAGCATGTAATTGCAAAGACTATAGCCTGGATCAGGCACACCTTAGTCTCCAGCCTGACATCGCTGCTCTTCAGTACTCTTGAGAGGTCCCTCACAGCTGACTTTCCCTAAGGCAATTCATCTCCTGATTTCCTGGCTGCCGAGAGTGTTTATTGTGGAACCAAGTAAACTAAAACTGTTAACTCTCTCAATCTCTTCACTATCCATACTGATTCTGCCAAATTGGTCCAGGGGTGAGAATCTTTGTCTTCTTGTTGAGCTTCAATCCATATTGAAGACTGCAGTCCTTGACCCTCTGCAACAAGTGCTTCAGGTCCTCCTCAGCCCAGCTTCTCGGATGATCTGTTCTGCATACTTTTTTAAAAATTGGTTTGCTTACAAAGTTAAATGTTGGAGAAGACGTGGAAAGGTGAGAACTCTCATATACTGTTGGTGGGATTGTAAAATGGTGAAAACACTCTGGAAGACAGTTTGGCATTTCCTCAAAGCGTTGAACAAAAAAACTCTATATGATCCAAGTATTCCACTACTAGGAACAAACCCCAAGGAAATTAGAACTGAGACACAAACAGAGATCTGTACACCAGCGTTCATCGCAGTGTTATTCACCAATGCAAAATCATGGAAATAGCCCAAATGTCCACCTACAACCAGATGGATTGAGAGATTGTGGTACAGTCACACAATAAAATGTCATGCAGTACTCAGAACAACGATTTTGAAAAATACTACATTAACTTGGGAGAGACTGGAGAGCATTATGCTGAGTGAACTAACACAGTCTCATAAGGACAAATACTGCGTAAGACCATTATTGTAAAAATAGAAGGTTAACGAGTAAAACATGTACAGAAACTCGAGGTGGGGAGGGGTTACTGGAGGGGTGAGGATAGGTAGAGGTGGAACCATAGGGCTGCATAGTTTGGTGAGTAGAGGGAGGGGGGAAGCAATGGGAAGAATCTGGACAAAAAGGGTAATGATGGGTAAGGTCCAATGGGGATTGATTTTTATAAAATGTAATGTATAAGAATGATTGTACAAAACACAATGTGAATGAAGAATAGCATGAAATAGAAGTTACTTTTGATTCTAACTGAAATTTTGAGTTCAGACTTTAGCATAGCCACCAACTTACACCTCACTCACTCATTACTATCAAGGGAGAATCCACTCACAGCTGCTCCTCCATCAGGTTTCTGAAACTCAGAGTGTCATAGAAGTGGATTGTCCATCTTTCTGCTCTGGAGTGACTGGTGAGTTTAAACTGGTAGAGAAGCACAGACTTTGAGTCAGCAGCACAACTCTTCACGGACTACACCACCAGAACTCCCGTCAGTCCTAAATTAATTTGGAGTGCTCTTGTCACCTTTAGAGAAACTGCTAGATAATTTTCTCAAGTGGCTGCATCACTTCACATTTCCATCAGCAGAGCAAGAGTGTTTTCATTTCCCCATGTTCTTGCCAACACTTGTTATTATCTATCTTTTTGATTCTCGCCATCTGAGTGAATGTGACGTTAGCTTATTGTGGTTTGGATTTGTTTTATCCTGGTGGCTAATAATATTGAGCAAGCATATTTTCAAGTGCTTTCTCGTCAGCTATTGCCTTTCTTGAAATTATTTTCGAGATTTTGTACTCCAGAGCCATTTCATTTAGGATCACTTGACTTGTTGAAAATTACCACCAATGAAATGGAATAACTTGTCTGAAGAGCTATTGATAATGTAATGTCAATCTATAAAATTTAAAAATTAAGCCATTTGTTTCTTTTTTAAAATTGTGATTTTAAAGAAAGTTTACAGAAATATTGGGTTTCCATTCATTTGTTGTTGCACATTTTCCTCCCTCCTTCTTCATTTCCCCTCCTCCAGTCCACTTTGCAGTGCTCCTTTTGTTCCAGATTGTTGTCATACATACAATACCTAATCAAATACTACATTTAGACAATTCTTCCCCTCATCTGTTCCAATGCAGTGTTTATTATCTATCCACTCTCAGTCACAAAAGGACAAATACTGCGGTAACACTGCTGTACTAAAATAGGACTGACATTGGGGATTCAGGGGAGAAGAGGAAAAGAATGGATAAATAAAAATTAAGGCATTTGGAAACTATCATGCATTTAATATCTTTTAGTGTGAATATAACAATGCTTTTTAAGTAATATTATAATTTAAATTTATTTCACTATTGCCGCTATGATTTTTGGCTAAGATTAAGTGTGAAATTTATTTTACTAAAAAAGTTTGACATTGTATTTCAGCAAATCTTTGCTCCAAGGAGATGCATTTAATTTAAATAATTACACAAGGCTGCAATATTATTTGTACGTGTCGATGTAGTCTTTCTCTATGTATGCACATAGAGATTATTTATAATTTATATCTCTCTATTCATATATATGAAAAGACAGA
Source organism: Elephantulus edwardii (assembly GCF_000299155.1). NCBI lineage: Eukaryota > Metazoa > Chordata > Mammalia > Macroscelidea > Macroscelididae > Elephantulus > Elephantulus edwardii. The sequence goes on from NW_006399970.1 coordinate 939,350, forward strand.
TCCATACCTTGTACTTTATTTTTTTTTAAGGATTTTTACTGTATTCTTCACAAAGTATACAGGAGTGATATCAAGAACTATGAAGCTTTCTGAGGTATACATTTCCTGTACCTAATTATTATCATTTGAAAAAAAAGTTATTAACAGTCTCATTTGATATTTTTTATTTGACAGTCAGACTAACATCTTTTAAATGTCTACGATAACAGGAGTCAGGGTTAATAAAATATCTATGGGCATAAAAAATACACAAAACTGGGTATGAATTCCAGTACTATCATTCAGTCTACATAGACTGCCAAAAAGGAATAAAGAAGTCTGTCTTGAAGGAAGTGCAGAAAGGGTGCTGCTTAGAGGCAAGAATGGTGAAACTTGGTTTCACACACTTTGAGTATTTTGCCAGGAGAGGCCAGTCTTTGGAAAAAGATGTCGTGCTGGGAAGGGTGGAGGGTTAGAAAAAGATAAAGACCTTCAACAAGATAGAGTAACACAGTGACTATAATAATGGGCTTGAACATATCAGAGATTGTGAGGATGATACAGGATAGGGCTTATTCTGATCTTATTCTTATTATAAGTCTTAGTGGACACCATGGAACCTAACATGTGATGTATTCACCTCTTCTAATCTTAGTGTTTCCTCTGTGAAACAGACATTATAGTACAATCCTCATTGGATTGCCTTTGAGACAATCATATGATCTATTATGCTGGGAATGATAACGTAAAGAAGAATGGAGCTGCATTCATAGTCAAAAACAACATATCAAGATCTCTCCTAAAAAAAAAAAAAAAAAGATCTCTCCTGAAGTACAAGGTTGTGAGTGATATGATATTATCCAGAAACATACAAAGAAGACTTGTTAACACCACTATTATTCAGATATATACACTGATCACTAAAGCCAAAGAGGAAGAAACTGAGGTTTTCTATCAACTCTTGCATTTTGAATACATTGAACATGCTACCAAGATTCAATAATAATGATTGATAGCTGGAATACAAAGTTAGAAACAATGAAGAAGAACTGATAATTGGAAAATACAAACTTGGTGACAGAAATGAGCCTAAAGATTGACTGAATTTTGTACGATCAATGATTTATTAATGCAAATATCTTTTTTAAAATTAAAAAAACCATAAATGGTGACTATATTCATGGACCTTACCTGATGGACTACACAGGAATCGGGTTGACTACATCTGTGGGAAGAGTAGATGGACAAGCTCAATTGTTGTTGTGAGGTGTCATTGAGTTGAGCACAACTCACAGAAACCCAAACAGCCAACCTGAACTCTGCTCTATATTGTGCCAATATCAGCAGTTGAAACAAAGTCAATATATATCATCAATTACTCACTCATATGCATGTTCAATCTGAGTTGAAGAAAATGCAAATATGTTTACAAGAATCAAAACAGGACTTTAAGTCAATCCCACTTAAATTTAGAAAACATCTGAAAAATAGATTTGACGAATTGAACATTAATGATTGAAGATCAGATGAGTTGTGGGATGACATCAAGTGTACATCATCCGTTAAAAAACCAAAAGGTCATTACCAAGAGGGGAGAAAGAAAAAGACTAAAATGGATATTGGAAGAGACTCTGAAAATTGCACTATAACTTAAAGAAACCAGAGGGAAGAAATGTCAAAATAAAAGAGATGAACAGAAGATTTAAAGGTCAGCTCAAGAATACAAAGCAACTCTCTTACTGTTAGTAATTTTGACCACTTCTTCATGTGTCTTTTGGCCATCCAAATGTCTACCTCTATGAAAATATTTTACATGTCTTTTGCCCATTTTGTAATTTAGTTATCAGTATTTTTCTTCTGGAGGCCCAGCAGTATTCTGTAAATGTTTGTTATGAGACCCCAGTAGCAGTGGCAAAGTTTGGCAGAGCAGCAAGCAATGCATTTTAGAGAGGATGTGGAGAGGTGGGAACTCTTTTACACTGTTTGTGGGATTGTAAAATGGTACAACCACTTTGGAAGACAGTTTGGAGTTTCCTAAAAAAGATGAACATAGAAACTCTGTATGATCTAGCTATTCTACTACTAAGAATATGCCCCAAGGAAATTAGAACTGAGACACAAACGGAGATCTATACACCAATGTTCATAGCAGTGTTATTCACCATTACAAGATCAAGAAAACACCCAAATATTCAATTACAATTGAATAGATTGAGAAATCGTGGTACACTGACACCATGGAATACTATGCAGCATGTAGAAGCAATGATTTTGTAAATTATTACCTAACATGGGAGGGACTGGAAAGCATTATGCTGAGTGAACTAACTCAGTCACACAAGGATAAATATTGTATAAAACCATTATTGTAGCATGAGTATAAGGATCCAAAAGAGGTGAGAGAGGCTGGAAGCAGAGGGATGTGTTTGTGCGGGGGGTGGGGGTATTATCATGGGGTTGTACAATTTGATGGGTGGAGGGTGGTGAGGGAAATTGAAAGAACTTTTAAAAATTTGTATTTTAATTTTGTAAATAAACTAGTAGAAAATTAAAAAGATGTGAACTGGGAAAATCTGCTGTCAAGAACATCTCCAAAGTTCTAAAGAAAAAGCATGAAAATTTAAAGACTAAAGTACACATGATCTAAGCAATAGTCTTTTCAATTACTTCCTATGCTTGTGAAAGTTGGACAATGAATAAGAATGACAGAAGAAGAAAGCCTTTTGGCTGTGGTGGTGGAGAAGAGCGTTTATTAGCCCCCATGGACTCAAAAGAATAAACAAATCCATCTGAGGAGGTGCCAGTAGGATGCTCCTTAAAGGCATAGATGATGAAACTTTATCACACAGACTTTGGGAATATTGTTAGGAGGTGCCAGTCCTTGGATCATGCTGGAAAAGGTGGAGGGTCAGAGAAAGAGAGAATTGGGAAGATGGGTTGACACAGTGACTATTAACAATGAGTCAGAGGATGGCAGAGGTGGTAAAGATGGTGCAGAATAGGGCAAGGTTTATTTAGACCTTTTGTTCATGGGATAGCTATGAGTTATAGCTGAGTTGATGACACCTAACAAAAACAACAACATTAGGTTGTTATAGTTTAGATGAAATAAAACAATTAATTTTGGGATTTTTATTTTCCTTGTTGTTGTTAGGTGCCGTCGAGTCGCTTGTGACTCATAATGGCACTATGTACAACAGCCCTAAACCCTGCTCTGTCCCATGCCAACCTGTGTCTGACACACCCATTCCGATTACCCGAGTCACTGACTCAATCCACCTCATAGGGGGCTTTCCCTTTCTGCGCTGTCCCTGTACCCTCCCAAGAATGATGTCCCTCTCAAAGGACTGGTCCCTCCTTGCAGCATGTCCAAAGTATGTCAGACGGAGCCTCCTGCCTCCAAGGAGCAGGATGAACATGTTTGTTTTCTTAGCATTTCATGATACCCTCAATACTCTTCTCCAGCACCACAGCTCAAAGATATCAATTCTCCTTCTATCCTCCCTAGTCATTGTGCAACTCTCTGATGCATAACAAGTGATTGCAAAGACCATGGCCTGTACCAGACTCACCTCACCTGTCTCCAGAGAGACACCGTGGCTCTTGAGTACTTTAGAGAGATCCCTAACAGCACTTTCCCATTGCAATATGTCTTTTAATTTCTTGGCTGCTGGTGCCAAGGATGTTGACTGTGGAGCCATGCAAACTGAAGCTGTAAACAATCTCAGTCTCTTCACCATCCATCCTGATGCTGCCAATTGGTCCAGTGGTGAGAATCTTTGTCTTCCTGACATTGAGTCTCAATCCATATTGAGGCTGCAGTCCCTGACCCTC
>NW_006399970.1:943433-946303 GCF_000299155.1 Elephantulus edwardii
GATCAAGTGTTTTGGGATTCCCATTCTTCTCAGAGTCAGCCACAGTTTGTTATGGTCCACACAGTCAAATGCCTTTGCATAATCAATGAAGCACAGGTAGACATAACATAGATGAAATAAAACAATTAATTTTGGGATCTTTGTTTTCCTTAGGATGGATACAACCGTAAATATTTATTAATAAAAGGACGTTGTTGTGGCTGTTAGGTGCCATCAAATCAAGTACAACTCACAGCGACTCTGTGAATGACAGATCTGAACCCTGTGTCATCTTCGTCATCTCTGACACATAACAGAATTCAGTAGCACGTGCAACTGCTCATGCATTTTTCATGCTCATGTGAATGAGTATGTTCCTTAAAGATTGTCAATTTTGAAACATGATGACATGAATGCATTCAGAGTGGTAAATACATTGAGCACAACCGATATTAGACCTTTTATATAATATGTGACCTAAGAGTCAGTTAATGATTTCAACTACCTGGTTGTACAATGTATTACAGTTCAAATCTACCAGTCGCTCCACAGGAAAAAAGACAAAATTTCCTCAATGTCATTAATGTTACATGCAAGCAAAATCCTGCTGAAGATTTTTCAGAAACAACTGGAATAGCACACTGACAGAGAACTACCAGAAATATAAGCTGGGCATAGAAGAGGTCATGGCACTAGAGACAATATCACCAATGTCAGATAGATCTTGGCAGAAAGTAAAGATACCAGAGGGATATCTACCTGTCTTTCATTGACTATGCAAAATCATTTGACTGTGTGGATCACAACAAACTGTGGTTAACCTTGAGGAGAATGGGAATTCTAGCACACTTGATTGTGCTTATGTGAAACCTATACTTGGACCATGAAGCAGTTCTTAGAACAGAGCAAGGAAACACTGCATGGTTCAAAATCAGGAAAGAATTGTGTCAGGGATGTCTCCTCTCTCCATACATTTTCAACCTATATGCAGAACAGACCATTTGGGAGGTGGGACTCTTTGAGGAGGAATTCCTCATTACAACTGAGGAAGACTCATCAACAACTTACATTATGCAGATGACAGAAACTTGCTTGCTGAAAATGAGAAGAACCTGAAGCACTTGCTGCAGAAGGTCAAGGACTGTAGTCTTCAATATGGATTGAAGCTCAACATCCGGAAGAAAAATATTCTCACCACTGGGCCAATTAGCAGCACCATAATAGATGCAGAAGAGATTGAGTTGTTACAGTTATATTTACAGCTTGCTTGGCTCCACAATCAACACTCTTGGCACCCACAGTCAGGAAATCAAAAGGCGGACAAATTGCATTAGGTAAGTCTGCTGGCAGGGACCTCTCCAAAGGATTGAGAAGCAACAATGTCAATCTAGAGACTAAGGTGTGCTTAATCCAGGACATGGTCTTTGCAATTACTTGCTATGGTTCAGAGAGCTGGACCATGACTAAAGTTGACAGAATTGATGCCTTTGAGTTGTGGTGCTAAAGAGCCTTGAACATACCATGGACAGCCAAGAAAACAAGTAAGTCTGTCTTGAAAAGGGTGAAATCAAGTTTCTCCTTGGAGGCTAGGATTTTGAAGCTCTGTCTCACACACTTTGGGCATGTGGATAGGAGGGACCTATCCTCGGAGAAGGACATTTTTCTCAGAAGGTGGAAGAACAGCACAGGACCCTGGATGAGATGTATTGATACTGTTACTGGAGCAATGTGGTTTGGTGTGTTAGAGTCAGTGAGACCAGCTCTGGAAAGGCAGGCTTCAGAGATGTTATACATAGGGTCACTATGAGTCACAGGGAACTCAGTGACACATAATAACAACAACACAATGGTTTATAGCTTTGGAAACTAGATAAAGGGTAACTATGTGTTGGAATCAATTAGATGGCAGGGAATATAAGAAGAATAAAAACAACACTCTAGTGACACAGGGTTTAAGCATTCAGTTGCTGCTAAAAAGTTCAAGATTTCATACTCACCAGCTACTCTAGAGAAAAAGTATTTGGCAGTTCTCTGTACCATTGTGTCGCTAAATCAGAATCAATGTGATCACAACATATTGTAAGAAAAGAACTGGAAATATTTTTCAAATCAAGTGTATTTGTCATTTTCTTTCCTTCACTCTTATTCATATTTTTGTTGTGACAATATCCTGATAGCTGGTTTATGACTATGACTTGTTTCTTATAACCTGGATTTTGTATGGAGAATAATGATTAAGAATAAGAGAGAGAAAGAAGTATAGAATACTTTTGCTAGTTGTTGTTGTTAAATGCTGTTGAGTCATAATGATTCTCAACAACCCTATGAAGAACAAATTGAGACCTTGGCCCATCCTGTGACATCATAACCATCTCTACTACACTCTAAGTGGTTGATATAGTCCCATCTCTTTGAGGATCTTCCTTTCTTTTGCTGACCCTCTACTTTTCCAAGCATGACGAATATCCTTTTTTAAGATTTGATGCCTCCAGACAACATGCCCAGAGTATGTGAGATGACGTTTCATCATCCTTTATATAAACAAGAAGACATATGTAAATATCTTTCTAGTGTTTTCTGCTATCAGTTAAGATACACCTATCAACAGTAGTATCTCTGGGCCCTTCTGAAACCAGCTTGAGTTTTTGGCACTTTCCTGTCTAAGTACTGTTCAAGTAATTTTAAAATACTATTGGACTGGAACGTAGAGAAGCCAAAGCACAAGGAAGAATCCAAGACACTAAAGAGCTGAACAGAAGATTCCAAAAGGCAGCACGGAATGACAAAGCAAAATATTACAATGAAATGTGTGAGGAGCTAGAATCGGAAAATCAAAAGGGCCGAACTCGTTCAGCATTTCTTAAGCTCAAGGAACTGAAAAACAAATTCAA
>NW_006399970.1:947548-992030 GCF_000299155.1 Elephantulus edwardii
ATTTCCTGGCTACTGGTGCTGAGAGTGTTGACCGTGGAGCCAAGCAGACTAAAGTTGTTAACAATCTCAGTCTCTTACCATCCATCCTGATGCTGCCAATTGATCCTATAGCTTATATTGCACATACTGCCTCGATGTTCCATAGAAAGTTAAATGTTGGAAATTATCTATTGATCAAGGTGCCTCAGAGATGAGCTGAAGTACTGTGGGAGGCTAGCAAAGTCATGCAGTAAATACCAAGTGTGCTTATTAGAGTTTAAAATGACCAAAGATAGAGAACTCTGATGGACTAGGAGTAAGAAACCATGCTGCAATCCCAAAGGCATGCAATTCAAATCCACCAGCTGCTTCGCAAAAGAAAATGAGAAATCTCCTCCTGTGAAATTAATGGCCTCTGAAAAACCTGTTGGAGAGTCAGTGATGGAAGTGAAGTGATTTAGTGATATTTGGCTGATAATTGAAACAGAGATCCAAAAACTCTCATCTGCTAATTTAGAATTTAAAGTTTTAATTTAAAAAGAGAATATTTAATTTCTTTTCTTTCAAGAGGCATTCTGGTGGATATTGTGAAACACCATTGGATCTGGTCTCCGTCTAGTGCTGAAGTTGGCATGTGACTTGTTCAAATATCTTTTTTCCTTAATCAAGCATCACTGTTGTGTCTGCTTTGAGCTTTTCTGTGTCACCTCCTACACAAAACCAAAATAGAACAAGCAAGCAAACAAACAAAATAAACAGCACAGGTTCCTAGACACTCTTCAGAAGAAAGCTAATGTTCTTATGTTCAAAACATATAAATGGTGCCAGCATCTTTCCTTAATCAGTTAGCAGCAACACAACCTCTGTTTGCCTGTTCAGATGTGTGAATGAAGAGGTTATATGGTGGAGTAAGATAATTGAAACTTGAGGTAAGGTATTTTTAAATTTAAAGAAGAATTTATCTGTTTGGAGATACAGTGGAAACTTCAAGGCCATAGCTGTTACACCCCTGCTCCCATTCTGCTCAGCTGTTTAAAATTGAAGCCAAAATAAGAAAACACACACACACACACACACACACACACACACACATACACACACACACACACACACACACACACACATATACAGAGGATTATATAACATAGTGGAACTCTCCAGCAGGTTTTCAGACACTAGAAATCATATGAAAGGAGATTGCTCATCTGTTTCTTGTGGAGCAACTGATGGATTTGAACTGCTTGCTTTTGGGTTGGTTGCACAACTCTTTACCCACTAGACTACCAGAGCGCCCTGAGGAACAGGAAGCATGTGACTTGTACCCGCTTACTGAGAGGTGGTAGAAAGCCTCAGGAACAGTGAAACAGATTTTAGAATTCTGGGTGAATGTTACCCCAAGATGCTGACTTCACAGATCTTACTGTCAGGTGAAATGAAATTGCAAAATTCCATGACTTTAAATCAAAAGTTGATTCATGGGTTATTTTTGGATTGCAGGCTTTTTTTTAAAAAAAAAAAAAAAATTGGACATTTAAGTACTTAAAGATCTCTCAGGATTTATTAATAAAATATGAGAGAAAGAGTTTTAAAATGGCTGTTACTGTGTTAAAACGGGTAAGTAACAGAAACCTTTCCTTGGTGAAACACAGACACATCCTTGGACAGAAAGCTTAAGCCTCTGGAGAGAAAAATTTCACAACTTAAAATATATTTACCTTTCAACTTGAAATTTAGAAACTTCTTAAAAAACAAACAAAACCCCCAAACATTCACACCCATTTCAGTTAGTTGATTTTCTTTGCAACCCTGTAGGGAAGAATACAACTGCCAAATACAGTTTCCAAGAGTGCTCTTTGGAGGCAAGAATGATGAGGCTTGCCTAACATACTTTGCACATATTGCTAGGAGGTGCTATTCCTTGGAGAGGGACATGATGTTGGGAAGGGTGTAGGGTTGGCGAAGGAGAGGAAGACACTCAACCAGGTGGATTGATTAAGTAACTGTTGCAATGGGCTTTTGTGTGTCAGAAAGTGTGAGGATGGCACAGCACAGAACTAGGTTCAGATCTAGGGTCGCTATGAGTTGCACTCGACTGGATGGCAACTAACAACAACATAGTTTTCAACGCTAAAAATCTTTACAAAAGCACACTTCTTTGTATTTCTCCCAGAAACCTTTTTAAACTTAAAAATCAGGCATGAGTACCATCCTTAGCCACTCTCAGGCTGAGGAATACCTAAAAGTGTCGTCAACAAGCTTAAGGTATAAATAGGACCGAAAGAGGGTGTGAGTGGATAGAGAGAGAACAAAAGGAGAGACTGGAACAGAACAGAGGAGAAAGAGAACAAGGGCTAACGAAACAAACCCACTGCCATCAAGCCAATTCTGACTCCTAGCAACACTAATTGGACCGAGTAAGAACTATCCCAGAGTTCCTAAAGCTGTAAATATTTACAGGAGCAGAATACCTCATCTTTCCAAAGGAGGGAGTTGAATGGCTAACTTCTTGATTAGCATTCAGATGCTTTGGCCAATCCATCACCAAGGCTCCTTGAAAAGAAAGGAAGATGGATAAAGGTCTTAGATATTTAATATTGGTTGAGGACCATTTAAGATTCGCTTTAACTCAGGACTGTTGTTAATCAGTCCACCAGGTGGTGCTCTGAAATACCAAATCAACTACAGTCCTAATTTTAGAAATACATTGCATGAGCCTTCCATTATTGGCCATTGATATCATCAAATGGAGAAAGAATTTTTATTTCTTTTTTGAGATGTTTTAAAATTTTTTTATTTTCTCCCTTCTTTTAGTTATTATGTGCATTGAATGCTTTTCTATCTTTTAATTTTCAATATACTTGTGTCCATGACTTTAAGATGTGTCTTTAAAATAGCACACAGTATATTGTTCTTTTATACACTTTTATTATTTTTACCTGTTTATTGGAGCATTTAGTTAATTTATATTCACTGTAAGTACTAATACGACATGATTTCTGCCATTCTGTTGGTTTTTTTGAATGTCATATACCTTTTTTTAAGAAAATGTATACTTTATTTAGTATTACATATTATTTTGTTTTAATTTCCATTCATTCATTGTTACACATTTTCCTCTCTGTCTACTCCCCATCAGTTCTCGTTTTCCTTTGGGAAAAAAAAGTTCTTTTATTGTTATACAGTTCCCCTCATCACCCCTCCTACCACTTTACTATGCAACTCTTATTCTGGACTCTTGTCATGCCAATAATAACTAATCATATGTTCCTTTTATACAGTTCTCTCTCTCATCTGTTTCAATGCTGTGCACATTATTTAACCCCTCTTTTCTTCGTTTCCTCCCAATCCCCATATCAGTACTGTTTTATAACAGTGGCATTATACAGTATTTGTCTTTTTGTGACTGAGATATTTCACTCAGCATCATGTCCTCCATGGTCACCAATTTTATATAATATTTCATGAGTCTTTGTTTTTCAAAGCTGTGGTAGAGTTTTCATGCCTGAAGCGATGATAGGTTCTTGATCTGAAGTCACTGCTCCAGAAGAGGGTGGGGTTTCTCTCCGTTTGCTAGAGAAAAGACCTGTGGAAGCAGCCTCCTCTGTCAGACAACTGCTTCAGCTAGGGTAGTCCAAGATGCTCAGGACTAAAGACAGCTAATTGACTGGACATGAGGACAGGCAAGGCAGAGCACAGAGACCTGATTGGAAAACTGGAAAGTCTAGATTTTCCCTTCAAGAACGAGCTCCAGCTGTCTCACTCCCTTCTGATTGAGTTTAAGGGGTTCCACGTAACGTAATTCAGTCAGATAGCAGTGACACCCCCCCCCCCAAAGTACCTCACTCCAGCATCACTCCTGGTCCATGTTGGGAGCAGTGTACTGGGTACAAACCAGCGGCATCGGGAGTGGAGTTCCAAGCATGGGGTCAGTGATGATGGGACTAGAGTTCCGAGCTTTCATTCACTGAGATTCCAACATTCTTCCTCGCCCTAGTCTGTTGCTTCTTGGAGTGTGCATCAGCAGCTCCCTGGCACGTGCATGGCATCAGCAAGCTGCTCCCGGGTATGGCGTCAGGAAGCTGCTCCCCAGCACATGCAAGGCGTCAACAAACAGCTCTCTAGTGCATGTCTGGCATCAGGAAGCAGCTCCCCGGCATGTGCTGACAGTTGATTCGACTTCTCTCAAACTCCAGCTGTCTGTCTTGCTGCTGTGTCTTCAAACTTTCCTTTTAAAAAAAAAAATAAAAATTATGGGCTTTTCCTATGATAATTACTTTATGTTTGATTCATCTACATTGTGTTTTATACAATCTTTCATTTATATTGTGTTTTATACAATCATTCATATTCTGTTAATGATTCTATTAATTACATTCTATTTTACACTGGTTTTTTAAAAATTGGTTTGCTTATAAAGGCTATATACATTGTGTTTCACACTATTTTTGATTCACATTGTGTTTTATACAATCATTCTCATTCATTGTATTTTATAAAATCAATCATCATTAGGCCTTGCTCATCATTACCCTGTCTTTTCACCTGGATCCTTTCCATTTGCTTCCCTTCCTCTTTTCCCCATCAAAATGTGCAGCCCTGTGGTTTCACCTCTACCTATCCTCACTCTTAACTTTCCCCCTCCTCCCTTGAGTTCCTGTACATATTTTACTAGTTTTCCTTCTATTTTACAATAATTGTCTTATGCATTATTTGTCCTTTAGGAGACTGCATTAGTTTACTCAGCTTCATGCTTTCTGTCCTCTCTCAAGTTATGTAATATTTTTCAAGATTGTTGTTCCTGAGTGTTGCATAGTATTCCTTTGTGTGAATGTACTGTAATTTCTCAATCCATTTAGTTGTGGTTAGACATTTGGGCTGTTTACATGTTCTTGCAATGGTGAATATCACACTGCTATGAACATTGGTGTACAAATCTCCATTTGTGTCTCAGTTCTAATTTCCTTGGGGTATAATCCTAGTAGTGGTATAGCTGGGTCTTACGGAGTTTCTTAAGGAAAAAATTAAGAGGGCACTCTTGTGGCCTGGTTCATAGTGTGCTGTGCTGTTAATCTAAAAGGCACACTCTCCAGCAATTTGAATCCACCAGTGGTTCCCCAAAAGAAATATGGGGTGTCTCCTTCCCACGTAGTTTACATCCCCCTAGTGGAGGGCCAGTTGCGTTGGAACTCAGCCATTGCTTTATGGCTGAGCTCTGAGTATGGCAATGAGCTTGTGTTTAAACCTTCTGTCTCTTTATTCGTTAATGCTACTTGTTTTTGTGTTTTATTGATTTGTAATGGTAAGCGTTCTGATACCCATCTCTTTTCTTTTGTGTATATTTTCAATATATTTTTAAAGTTGTTTTCATCAAGATGACATTTCAAAGTTTGTATGGACAATATTCTAAAGTAAGCAGCTTAGACGATCAAGGTCTACAGCCTCCAGTATGGATTGCAAGTTAGCATCAAGAATACAAAGGTCCTCATTACAGAACCAACAGTCAACCTTATGATAGATGGAGAAAAAATGGAAGCTGTCAAGGATTTCATCTTGTTTGGATCAATAATCAACACCCTAGGTGCCAACAGTCAGCAAATAAGGAGACATATCACATTGATCAAGTCTCCTGTCTGTGGGTTCTCTAGAATGCTGAGGAACAATTATGTAAGTTTGAAGACTACGGTGCATCAAATTCAGGCCCTGGTCTTCTCACTCTCTTGGTATGCACCAGAGAGCTAGACAATGACTAAGGATGACAGAGAAGAATTTATGCCTTTGAACTGTGGTGTTGGAGAAGAGTGCTGAATATCCCTTGAACTGTCAAAAGAACAGATATATCTTGGAAAAAGTGCAGCCAGAGTGCTCTTTGGAAACAAAAATGGTGAAGTTTCATCTTTCATACTTTGGACATGTAACTAGGAGAGGCTACTCCTTGGAAAGGAACATCATTCTTAGAAAGACTGAGGGTCAGTGAAGGAGAGAAAGATTCTCAACGAGATGGAATGACACAATACTTTGGCAATGGGCTCTAGTATGACAGAGATGATGAGGATAGCACAGGTTAGAGCAAGGTTCAGGCCAGCTGTTCATAGGGTGGCTATGAATCATACTTGACTCGACAGCACCTAACAACAACCAACTTAACTTCAGTAGCATACAAGAAATTAAGTTTCTTCTTGTTGCATGCTATTGAGTTGGAACCAACCCAAAGCTGATCCTTCAGCAGTCTTGCAGAGTCAATAAATCATAAATGAAGAGATTGCCTGTCTTTCGTCCCAGAGCAGCTGGTAGATTTCAACCATGTACATATATGTACATATGGACTTAACAGTGCAATTCCTTACCACCAAACCACCAGTTTTTTGCTCCACTGAAACCTATCTACCATCAGAACGACCCTGCTCATATTTGAAATACCAGTGTAATAACTTCCAGTGTCACAGCAATATGCAAGCCAATAGAGTAGGATACAGTGATATACTAACTGCAGACCTTTTATATGTTTGCTATTTAAAAACATAAAGGACAATATATTTTGAATTATCAAGCAAGAATACCTTATTGCTTACTCTTAACATTTTCTTGCATTTCCCTGTATTAGAGACCTTTCATTTTAGGTATAACTTTGGATTACCAGTGGTTTTATTGTTTGTTTTTTTCCCCTTCCTTCTCCAGAACTCTCAATTCTCAATATTTTTTGTAGGGTTATTATGGTGCATGTGCATGTATTTATATGTTGTTACTGTTTTTGTTATGTGCTGTAGAGTTGCTTGCGACTCATAACAACACTATGTACAACAGCCCTGAACCCTGCTTTATCTTGAGTCAACCTCACTGTCTCTGACACATATATGTGTCAGACACATATATGCGCGCGTGTGTGTGTGTATGTGTGTGTGTTTATAGTTGTTGATCGTCTTCAAGTCAAGCATGACTCATAGCAATCCTATGAGCAAAAGGCCTGAAGCCCTTCTACAACTATTGACTTTGATGAAAGTTCATAGAGTTTCTGGAGACATATTGTTTAGGAAGTGGATGCCACTCACTTTTATTTAGAAGTACTTTTCCAATACTTTAACTAAAAAAAAAATATTTGTATACTGCTTCTATTTATGTGTAGTTGGTGACTGAGAAGACCATGGTCTGAATCAGGCACATATTAGTTCTTCCAACTGACATTCTTGCTCTTCAGCATTTTGGAGAGGTCCTTGCCACCAGACTTACCCCAGTGCAATATGTCTCTTAATTTCCCAACTGTGGTACCAAGGGTGTTGATTATTGATCCAAGCAATATTAAATCATTGATAGATTTAGTCCTTTCTCCACCTAGCATAATGTTTACTTTGGTTTTGGGGTGAGGACTTTTATATTCTTGATGCTGAGATGTAATCCATACCAAGGGTACAAAATATCCTTGATCTTCTGCAGCAAGCATTTCATATCCTCCTACTTTGAGCAAGCATGCCACATTCCTTTACATAGCACCCAGATTTGCAAATTATTTGCTCAACATACAGATTGAATAGTTATGGAGAAAAGACGCAATGCACACACACATACCCTTCCTGATTTTAAACCATGCAAGGATCTCTTGCTTCGTTCAGAAAATAGCTTCTTAAAGTAGGTATAGATTTTTCATGAGCATAATTGATTTGGAATTCCCATTTTTCTCAGTGTTCGACATAATAAGTTATGATCCAAACAGTAAAGGCCTTTGCATAGCCATACTCAATTTGAGCACACCTAACAACATGAGTGCACCTGACTCAATGGTACCTACAATAATAATCTGGTATCTGGCACCATGCTGTGTCCTTTCCCCACCAATGCCTTCCTGTTCCCAAACTTCCTTGATGCAGACTATACTGTGAATCGCCACTATTTTGCCACTCCCTGTACTTTATCACTCCATATTTTGTGCAATTGGAATAATCATCTCATATGATTTGTTCTATGACCTGCCTGCCTTCTTGAATGTCTGCTAACCTCTTGGTCTAGGTATAGAATTCATAGAAGCATAATTAAATGTTCTGCAATTCACATTCTTATCAAGGTTAATCATAGTTTGTTATGATCCACTCAGTCAAATACCTTTGTACAGTCAATAAGACATAAGTAGACATTCTTCTGAGATTCTATGCTTTCAGCCACTAATCAGCAATAATATCTTCAGTGCCACAGTCAGCTTGAATTCTGGCAGATCTCTGTCAATGTACTGTTCTGACCATTTTTCTATTTTTTTCAACAGTATTTTGCTTTCATGAGATATTCATAACAATGTTTAATAATGTCCACATTCTGTTAGGTCACTTTTCATGGGGATGGGAACAAATGTGGATCTCATCCAGTCAGTTGGCCAAGTTGTTGGGTTTTTTAATTTCCTGGTACAGACTGGCCAGCATGTCCAAGGCTGCATCTCTTATTTGGAACATGTCAATTGGTATATTTTATTGATTCCTGATTGATGGGGCCCTATTTTTCTCTAATGTCTTTAATGTAGTTCACACTTTGTTGGAAAAGTTTGGGGAGGAAGGGAGGGGTTAAGACATATCACCTAGCTCCATATAAGTACAAAGCTCCCAACGGCCTTTAATACGGGATAGAGAAGTTCGCCTGTGTTTGGCTGTACTGGCTTGAGAAAGCTTGCCACCTGGGAAGATGGCTGTTGCATCTGTTGACCTGGGAGTAGTCACACGAGGCTGAGGTTCTCCTAACCAATCCACATGTCCCACATCTGCAAGTCCACCCTATCTTGTCTTCCTGTTTACTTGCTGATTTATAAGTGTGCTGCAGACCCCAGTAAAATTGTGCTGGATCATCTCTCTGAAGGGCTCCCGGAGTGGTGTGTCTCCATCATGCCTACCCTGATCAGGGTGTCGCTCTTTGTTGCCGGTGAACAGACAGTAACAACACTTCATCCTTCATCATGATTGGCTCTCTGTAATATGCTTCTTTTTTTTTTTTATATACAGTTACTCTATATTCCCTCTGCCTTCTTTCGATTTTTCCCATAGTGTAGCTTAGTATTGCAACATTGTGGCTTAAATTTATCAGTTATAGCAATAGCAGATAACAAAGACAGAGCTCCAGGCAACATTGCCAAAGCTACAACTAAAAGCCTGAAAAGTGAAATAAGTTATCAACAGACTAAGAGTTTAGGAGATGAGTGTACAGATGGGTTAGGCCTAAATCCAAACACACTGACAGAATGAATTAAAGTAGCCTTGTGGCATATAGAAATATGCCAGCTGGGAATGCCCATTATCATCCCCATATGCATTGTTTACTGGTTTAGCAGGACATTCCTATTTACATGTATTTTAAAGTCAATCCAGTCCATTTTGAATATAATCTTCTACTATATCTGTGAAACCGTCTTTATGCTAAAAAGTGCCCTCCAGAACATCTACTTCTTTGAATCATTTTTTATTCTTGTATAACCACAAGTGCTTTTTGTTATGAGAAATTGATTCTGATTACTTAAGATTTAGCCCGATATAAGATTTACTTACATTAAGTGCTTAAAATCCAAGCACTTAAAATTCCAAGAGAAATAATAAGCAAATGTTAATAAAACGCTGTAAATGTGACACTTTATTAATTGTGAAAATGGTTGAGAAAATCTGCTTCTTTTCATAGATACTACAGATGAAGGAATACTGTGGTACTTAGCATTTTATCAAATTCAGGATTTTGAAAAACTAGTTCTTAATGTGAATTTTTTTCTCTAAAGTTTTAGTCTACTCTCGGCAAATGTTTTTGTGAGATGCTTTCCAGTGAGTTGATTAAGACTCATAGTGACCCTATGAACAGAGCTGAACCTTGTTCCTATCCAACACCTTCCTCACCGATACTCTTGAGCCCTTTTTTACAGTCACTGTGTCTGTCCACATTGTTTATGGTCTTCCTGTGGTTTGCTGACCCTCCACCTTTCCCAGCATAATATTTTGTTCTAACCTTAACTCTCCCCTGACAAAATGACTAAAGTGTTGTTGTTGTTGTTGTTGTGTGCCATTGAGTCGCTTGAGACTCATAGCGACCCTACGTATAAGAGACCTAAAACACCGCTCTATCCTGTGCCAGCCTCGTGTCTCCGACACACTCATTCCCACCACCCCAATCACAGAATCAATACATCTGGTCTTTGGAGAGGGACATCATGTTTGGATGTTTGGGAGAGTGGAGAGGAAGACCCTTGATGAGATGGATTGATGCCCAAAGTATCTGAGAAAAGTTTCACCATCCTTGCTTCAAAGGAACACCAACTTATTGCACTTCCTCCAATGAAACCTTGTTTTGTTCTTTGGCAGCCCAAAAAATATTCAGTATCCTTCTTTAGCAATACAACTCAAAGGCATCAGTTTTTCTGTCATCCTTATTTATTGGCTAAGTTTCACAAATAGTTATAACTGTTGGAGTGATAGAACAAATATATGTATGTCTTCAGTGGTCCTAATGTCATAGTGTATAGGGAGATAAACTCAAGTAATTTTAATTTGACAGTTATGTCTTAAACGTAAATTCTTCTATTATAAAATAATAATACCATTAACAACTCAGCAGTTGATTCTAAATTGTGTATACCATCATTCTCTTTCCTTTATTAACAAATGCGTTATTCAGAGTAATTTTTTTCTGATCAGTGTATGTAAAAGAATTTACACCATTAGCCATGGCATAAATAGATGAATTGATGCACCCCCATGTTCACCACATTATTCACAGCAGTAAAAATATAGAAACCTCACTAATAATTGTTGTTGTTGTTGTTATGTATCATCAAGTTGCCTAAGACTCATAGCCACCCTATGTACAACAGGCCTTAACCCTGCTCTAGCCTGTGCCAACCTCATTTTCTCTGACACACCTACTCCCATTACCATAGTTACTGGATCAATCCACCTCATCCAGGGTCTTTCTCTCCTGTGTTGTCCCTCCACCCTCCCAAACACGACGTCCCTCTCCAAGGACTCCTTGCAACATGTCCATAGTATGTCAGACAAAGCCTCAAAATCCTTGCCTCCAAGGAGCAGCCTGGTTGTTTATATTTTTAAAATTAATTTTAATGAAGGTTTATAGAGACTTTGAATTTCCATTCATTCATTGTTGCATTTTTCTCCCTGCCCACCCCAATTCACTCTTCTCTTTGAAAAGTAAAAGAAAAATTCTTTTACTGTTATCCAATCCCTCCCCCAAAGTCCACCTCACTATGTAGCCTTCATTCTGGACTCCTGTCATAATAATAATACCTAATCAAATATTGAGGGTACCATGGACTGCTAGGAAAACAAACAGATTCATACTGGAAAGGGTTAAACTGGGCGGCTCCTTGGAGGCAAGGATTCTGAGGCTCCGTCTAACGTACTTTGGACTTGTTGTAAGGAGGGACCGGTTCTTGGAGAAGGACATCATGCTTGGGAGGGTGGAGGGACAGTGCAGGAGGGGAAGGCCCTTTATGAGGTGGACTGATTCAGTGACTGGGGTATTCGGGATGGGAGTGTCAGAGACAGTGCAATTGGCACAGGACAGAGCAGAGTTTAGGGCTGTTGTACATAGGGTCGCTATGAGTGACAAGCGACTCAATGGCACATAACAACAAACAACAATAACAGGATGAACTTGTTCGTTCTCTTAGCAGTCCATGATATATTCAATACTCTTCTCCAGAACCACAGTTCAAAGGCATCAATTCTTCTTCTATCATCCTTAGTCATTGTCCAGCTCTCTGATGCATAGCAAGTGATTGCAAAGACCATGGCCTGTATCAGGTACACCTTAGTTTCCAGACTGACATCATTATTTTTCAATTACTCTGGAGAAATCTGTGACAGCAGACTTCTTAATGCAATTTTTTTCCTTTCGTGCTTGTTGGTACCAAGAGTGCTGATTGTGAAGCCAAATAAACTGAAGCTGTGAACAATCTCAATCTCTTTACCGTCTATGATGCTGCTCTCAATTGGCCCAGTGGTGAGAATCTTTGTTTCTTTGATGTTGAGCTTCAATCTATATTGAAGGCTGCAGTCCTTGATCTTCTGCTATACAACATTAAATAATAATGAAAACTATGTAAAACACTTCACAGTATGGATAACTTGGTGCATTATGCTAAGTGAAGAAAGTCAATCCCAATCACAAAAGCACAAATATCTCTGAATCTCCATCATAAAAAGGCAAGACAGGTTTTAAATATAGGAGAAATACTTTTTAATGATTACCACCAATGGGAAGGGAAAGGTGAGTAAGTCACTAACTAGAGTGCAAATATGCTTAAGTTAGGGTAAAGGGAAAGACATAATCCCAATAAAGAAGGAAGGCAGCACAATGTGACCAATGGCAAAGGAAGCCACTCAGTCCTGCACAAGAGAAAAATACATCCAAGGCAAATACTGTTAAATACACTGTTAAATGTTAAAAAGTGATGGCAAACAAGATCTACAGGTAAACAGACGTATACATAGACATGCAAGCTGAACAGATATAGAAAAGTGAATGTGAGCATACTCATAAAAGTATATTGGTTTGAAAGAAGGTATTTCTTATATATTATTTACATATGTTGCAAATATATCTGAGATATTGTAGAAGATACGGAGGACAAAGTTCTGAAAATATCTTAGCCATAACAAAACACCTTGAGAGAATGAGTCACTGGGGTTGGGGACTTAAGACCAAAGTTTCTGGGGACATTTACATTAATTGACATAACACAGTCCACAAAGATTTTCTATTTCTTATTTTGATGAACAGTGATGGGTATCTTAAAAACTTGTGAGTGGCCACCTAAGAAGCAATAATTGGTCCCTGCTCATTTTGGAAAAAAAAGAGTGTTGAAATTCAAAGATTCAAGGAAGTAATTTGTATCAAGGACTAAGGGGTCACTTGAACCACAGCCTCCACCACCCTGAAATCAGAAGAACTAGATGGTGCCCAACATGTTGACCACTCTCATCACCACAACAGAAAGTCCTGAAAAGAAATGGGGGGGGGGGGAAATGAAAAATTATAAAAAAAGACAAGACTTACTGCTCTCATAGTAATTGGTGGAACGGCTGAAACTATGGCCCTGAGACATTCCTGGAATAGTATCCATCCCCCAAGGATCAATTTTAAGTCAAGCAATTGTTAGATACGTAAAATGATGAGTTTTAACCCTGAAGAAGAGTATATTCCTCAGTACAGGCAACCACACAAAAAGAAGCAAAACTGCTCACAAAGGGAACATTTGTCCCAAAACAAAGTTCAAACGCAGGAAGAAGCAGAAAAGAAGGTCAAATGGAATGGAAATGAGCAACTCAAAGAGGAAGTGAGAAGAATGATATTATATTTAGGGACTTACAACCAATGCTATGAAACAAAATATGAAACAAAGAGTGAATGAATAACTAATTTGTTATGTAAAAATTCATACAAGCTACAAAAAAGAATAAAAAGGCAGAAAAATAAAAACAATGTTGATAAAGTATCGCTAGTTTTATTTTAGTTTATATAGTTTATCTTAGTTTTATCGACTGAACATTAGAAATTAGTGAATGGATCTCACGGATGAGTTGAAAAAGCTAATCTCAAAGGATTACAAACTATGATTATGCATACACATGCACACACACATACACACATCTATCTATATATCAATCTATCTATCTACCTAGTGTCGAAGTGGAAAAATTATAGTAATAGGGAACAAGTCAGTGGTTTTCAGGAGTTAGTGTTGGGGAACTAAAATTAGTTGCCCTTGGATCAATACCAATTTAGAGTGACTCTGTTTGTGTCATGATAGAATTATACTCCACAGGATATTCGTGGCTAATTTTTGGGGAGTAAATCACAAGAACTTTATTTCTAAGTTCCTCTAGGTGAATTTGAATCTCCAAGCTTTTAGTTAGTAGCTAAAGTACTTAGTTAAGGTTTATATCCAAGGATTCTAGTACAGGCATAATGGTATGGCCATTGGGGAATTTCCTTATAGTAGTGTAACAGTTATAGAAATAACATATGAGCAAGAGCCTATGGTGATGAAGGAAGAAGTTCAAGCTGCTTTGAAGGAAATAGCAAAAAATAAAGCCCCAGGAATAGATGGTATACCAATTGAAGTATTTCAGATAACAGATGTTGCCCTGGACGTGCTCACCAAGTTGTGCCAAGAAATCTGGAGAACAACCACTTGACCAACTGACTGGAAGAGATCTATATTTGTTCCCATTCCAAAGAAAGGTGACCCAACTGAGTGTGGAAACTACAGAACAGTGTCATTGATTTCACATGCAAGCAAGATTCTGCTGAAGATCATCCAAAAACGATTAGAACAGCACATCAGCAGAGAACTGCCGGAAGTCCAGGCTGGGTTTAGAAGGGGTCGTGGTACTAGGTATATTGTTGCTGATGTTAGATGGATCTTGGCTGAAAGCAGAGAATACCAGAAGAATGTCTATATGTGTTTCATTGATTATGCAAAGGCATTTGACTGTGTGGATCATAACAAACTGTGGCTGACTCTGAGAAGAATGGGAATCCCAGAACATTTAATTGTGCTAATGCAAAACCTGTACTTGGATCAAGAGGCAGTAGTCAGAACAGAGCAGGGTAACACTGCATGGTTCAAAATAGGGAAGGGTGTACGCCAGGGATGCATCCTGTCTCCATATCTTTTCAACATGTATGCAGAGCAGATTATCCGAGAGGCTGGGCTCTATGAGGAGAATTGTGGCATCAGGATTGGTGGAAGATCTATCAACAATCTCCGTTATGCAGATGACACAACCTTGTTTGCTGAAACTGAGGAGGACCTCATGCACTTGCTGCGAAGGGTCAAGGACTGCAGCCTTCAGTATGGACTAAGGCTCAACGTCAAGAAGACAAAGATTCTCGCCACTGGACCAATTGGCAGCGTCAGGATGGATGATGAAGAGATTGAGAGTGTTCACAGCTTCACTTTGCTCAGCTCCACAGTTAACACTCTTGGTACCAGCAGTCAGGAAATCAAAAAGCGTATCGCGATGGGAAAGTCTGCCGTTAGGGACCTCTCAAACGTACTCAGGAGCAACAGTGTCTCTCTGGAGACTAAGGTGCGCCTGATACAGGTCATGGTATTTGCAATCACTTGTTATGCATCAGAGAGTTGGACAATGACTAGGGAGGACAGAAGGAGAGTGGATGCTTTTGAGCTGTGGTGCTGGAGATGGGTACGGAATGTACCCTGGACTGCCAGGAAAACAAACATCCATCTTGGAGAGGATTAAACCAAGCTGCTCCTTGGAGGCAAGGATTCTGGGGCTTCGTCTGACATACTTTGGACATGTTGCCAGGAGGGACGGGTCCTTGGAGAGGGACATCATGCTTGGGAGTGTGGAGGGACAGCGCAGGAGGGGAAGACCCTCTATGAGATGGATTGATTCGGTGACTGGGGTAATCGGGATGGGTGTGTCAGAGGCGGTGCAGTTGGCGCAGGATAGAGCAGGGTTTAGAGCTGTTGTGCATAGGGTCACTGTGAGTCGGAAACGACTCGATGGCACATAACAACATAACAACAGTGTAACAGTATGGATTGAGACTCAATTTCAAGAAAACAAAGATTCTCACCACTGGGCCAATTGGCAGCATCATAATGGACGGTGAAGATACTGAGATTGTTCACAGTTTTCTTGGATCCACAGTCAACACTCTTGGCACCAGCAGTCAATAAATTAAAAGACATATTGTGGTGGGAAAGTCTGCTGTTAGGGACCTCTCTAAAGTGCTGAAGTACAAAGATGCCAGTCTGGAGACTAAGGTGCGCCTGATACATGCCATGGTCTTTGCAATCACTTGCTATGCATTGGAGAGTTGGACAATGACTGGGGAGGATAGAAGGAGAATTGATGCCTTTGAGTTGTGATGTTGGAAAAGAGTACTGAATATACCATAGACTGCTAGGAAAACAAACAGATTTGTCCTGGAAAGGGTGAAGGCAGGCTGCTCCTTGGAGGCAACGATTCTTAAGCTTCTTCTGACATACTTTGGACATGTTGCAAGGAGGGATCAGTCCTTGGAGAGCAATGTCATGCTTGGGAGGGTGGAGGGACAGCGCAGGAGAGGAAGACCCTCGATGAGATGGATTCATTTAGTGACTGGGGTAATGGGGGCAGGTGTGTCGGGGATGGTGAGATTGGCATAGGATAGGGTAGAGTTTAGGGCTATTGTACATAGGGTTGTTGTGAGTCACAGGCGACTCGATGGCATATAACAACAACAGGGTAACATTTTTTCATGATTGTGGCATTGGCTATTTGGAAAAGGGGGAGAATAAATTTTAAAAAGGAAAAAAAACTAACAGCATATAAAAATTGTGGAATGAAATGATAAAGAACTAAGAGTAACTGAGTTTATGTTCCATGGCTATGTAAGGCATTATCGTCAAGGGATAGTGGATAAAGGATTAAAGGAAAACAATATACTAATTTAATAACTTTTTGTGAACCTGAAACTTAAAAAAAATTATATATTTTAAAAATAAATGGAAAATGGTTTCTTCTTTTTAAATAGTCTTTGTCATTGTTGCTATGTGTCACTGAGTTGGAACTGACTCAGATGATCTTTCAGCAGGTTTTCAGATGGTATAAATTGCATGGAAAGAGATTGCCCATCTTTCTCCCATGGAGCAATTGATAGATTTGAACCACTCACCTTTGGATAGGATCTATATTGCTACAATTTGGGTGAATCAAATGGTACAAAGCACATTGCCGTCTTATCTTGTTTATTCCAGTTCTCTTTCCGGTATCTCGTCAAATACTTTCAAAGCAAAACATCTACTGATTTGGGGGCAAAAGTAAGATGTTTTTACTCTTTCTAATAAGCCGTCGGAATTCCCTTCTTCTTAAATTGTTGTTGTGTTGTCTTGTGTACCATAGAGTTGGAACTGACCCATAGCTGACCCTCCAGTAGCTTTTCAGAGTCTGTTAATCACACAGGAGGAGATCTCCACCCTTCTCCCATGAAACAGCTGGTGGATTAGAATCTCCCACCTTTGGTATTACAGCACAGCTTCTTGCCTCTAGGTCACATGTAAATAGTTAAGTATTTGTCTAAGAGGTAATACTAAATTATCTGAGATGAAGGTAACATTTGTAATAATCTATAGCAAATTTTCCAGGAAAATTTTCCTAAGTAATATTGCTGTTTAGTGTTAGTTTCTCTTTTTACCTTCTACTTGCCCAGTTTCTGTCAGTTTTCTCTATTGCCATAATAATGTCAACTATGTACTTCCTTTTTTCTCACTGTCTTCTATTCTGTGTGCATAATGTAGTTTCTTTATTATCCAACAAAAATGAAATCTATATGTCATGCTTGGAAGGGTAGATAGAGGAAAAGTGCAGAAGAGGAAGACCCTGTATGAGATGGACTGATAAGGTAACTGAGACAATAGGGGTTGGTGTGTCAGAGTCAGTGAGAATGGCTCAGGATTGGGCGGGCTTTGGAGCTGTTGTCATAGGGTTGCTATGAGTCTCAGGTGACTCAATGGCACATAACAACCACAACAATATATCAATACTTTCAATTTATGGTTATAGTCACGGCTTGCTCTTTGGGTACTTATGCGTGTTTATGGAGAGTGTGAGCTGTGGGATAATCCTGACTAAGCAAGACTACATGGGAGGAGGGCAGAGAAGAGAAGTCCTTTTAACCCACTGTTCATTAATAACAAGCACCTCAGCAGTGAGACCTTTGGAAAGAATAGGCTGGTTTTAAAGTGATTACAGATGAGTAAAGACCTCTTTGGATGTGCCCAAATCCCTAAATATCTCACTTTAAGTATTTTGAAGAGATACATGAAGGGGTCTGGAAAAAATCTAGAAATAAGATTGCAATATGTTTTTGTAACATTGGCTTTGCACAAAATATGGCAGTATAAGCTAATATTCAAATTTGCTAATTTTCTCATTTTAATGTAGACCTGTAGATACTACAAGGGTCAAAACAGATTTTCCCCAAATTGTTTTTCGAGATGATGCTTGCCTAATTTTTCATTCAGAATAATAGCAAATCTGAAGATACCATCATGCCTTTTATTCTAACTCAAAGTTACCAGATAGTTTAGAACAATAGAACTTCTCCACAGTGGATTTGAACTGCTGACCTTTTAGTTAGCACTCTAGGCCTGAATCACCATCCCATTTGTTACTAAGTGCCATCGGATTGAGTTATCCTATGAACACCAGATCTGAATCCTATCATAATCACAATCTCTGACATGCTTGAACTCATTGCTGTAGTCACTGTGTCAATCCACCAGTTTGATGGTCTTCCTCTCTTTCTCCATCCCTCCACTTTTACAAGCATGATGTCCCTCTCCAAGGAATAATCTATCCTAGCAACATGATCGTTCTAATGTGAAACTTATACTTGGACCAGGAGGCAGTCGTCAGAACAGAGCAAGGGAACACTGCATGGTTCAAAATTGGGAAGGGCGTATGCCAGGGATGCATCCTATCTCCATACCTTTTCAACCTACATGCAGAACAGATTATCCGGGAGGCTGGGCTCTACGAGGAGAAATGTGGGATCAAGATTGGTGGACGATTTATCAACAACCTGTGTTATGCGGATGACACAACCCTGCTTGCTGAAACTGAGGAGGACCTGAAGCACCTGCTGCAGAGTGTCAAGGACTGCAGCCTACAATATGGATTGAGGCTCAATGTCAAGAAGACAAAGATTCTCACCACTGGACCAATCGGCAGCATCAGGATGGATGGTGAAGAGATTGAGATTGTACACAGCTTTAGTTTGCTTGGCTCCATAGTCAGCAGTCTTGGCACCAGCATCCAGGAAATTAAAAGGCGCATTGCAATGGGAAAGTCTGCTGTTAGGGACCTCTCCAAAGTACTGAAGAGCAGTGGTGTATCTCTGGAGACTAAGGTGCGTCTGATACAGGCCATGGTCTTCGCAATCACCTGTTATGCATCAGAGAGTTGGACAATGACCAAGGAGGATAGAAGGAGAACTGATGCCTTTGAGCTGTGGTGCTGGAGAAGAGTACTGAGAATACTATGGACTGCTAGGAAAACAAACAGATTTGTCCTGGAGAGGGTTAAACTGGGTGGCTCCTTGGAGGCAAGGATTCTGAGGCTCCGTCTAACATACTTTGGACATGTTGTGAGGAGAGACCGGTCCTTAGACATCATGCTTGGGAGGGTGGAGGGACAGCGCAGGAGAGGAAGGCCCTCTATGAGGTGGATTGATTCAGTGACTGGGATAATTGGGATGGGAGTGTCAGAGACAGTGCGATTGGCACAGGACAGAGCGGAGTTTAGGGCTGTTGTACATAGGGTCGCTATGAGTCACAGGCGACTCGAACGGCACAGAACAACAACAACAGCAACATGTTCAAAGTATGTGAAATTAAGCTTTATTATCTTTTCCTCCAAGGATCACTTTAGCTGTACCTTCTCTAAGACGTATCTGTTCTTTCTGCAGTCTGTGGAACAGTAACTACTCTTCTCTAGCACTACAATTCTATAAGGCATCACTTTTTCTTCATCCTTTTTCATTGTGCAGCTCTCAAATGTATAGCAAGTGACTGAAAAGTCCATGGCTGAATCAGGTTCACCTTGGTCTTCCAACTTGCTCTTCAATAATTTGGAGAGATCCATGACTGAAGACTTTCCCAGTGCAATACATCTCCTGATCTTCTGACTGCTGGTACCAAGTGTACTGATTGTGGATCTAAGTAAGATGAAGTCATTGACAGTTTCAATCTTTTCTTCCATCTATCATGATGTTGCCTATTGGTCCAGTGGTGAAATTTTTTTTCTTGATATTGAGATGCAATCCATATTGAAGGCTGCAGTGTTTGATTTTCTACAGCAAATGTTTCAAGTCCTTCTCACTTTCAGCAAGTAAGTTTATATTATATACATAAGAAAGGTTATTGATGAGTCTTTCTCCAATCTTGATGCCTCATTCTTCTTCAAATAATCTAAGTATCTTGAATGATTTGCTCAACATAAGATTGAATAGGTATGGAGAAAAGATACAATCTTGATGCACACCTTTTTAAAATTTCAAACCACATAGTGTTTCCTTGCTCTTTTCCCATAGTAGCCTCTTGGTCTAGGTATAGGTTTCGCACAAGCACAGTTTAGTGTTCTGGGATTCTCATTCCTCTCAATGTTAGCTGTAAGTTCTTATGATCCACACAGTCAAATATCTTTTCATAGACAATAAATCACAACTAAATATTCTTGTTGTATTCTTTGCTTTCATCCGTGATCCATGTAACAACAGCAATACTATCCCTGGTTCAAGTAAAAGGACTAAGCCAGTAGGGCCCTTTAACCTCAAGACAAGAGCTACTAATTGCTTTTTATATTCACAAGAAGGAAAACAATTGAAAGGTATAAAAGCATATCTCTGTTTCATATTTAGGAATGATATTACATTACTTAAATATTTAAATCATCTTTGAAGAGTCTTTGAAATGGTTTGCTAAATTCAATTCCCTTTATAGTTTGGGTCACTCTAACCCTTTTTGCTAAGTTTGGAAGTCAAGAGAAGGCTAGTATATGAATTACTATCTACATGGAATGTCTGTGTACAATGGAGATTATGACTTATTTGTTAAATATTTCACAAAAAAATCATTATCACAGTGGATCCTGGCACTACTGGTTTATAATGCAGTTTTGTGTTGTGAGGCAGTAGATGAATCATGAAAAGAACTTTTATGCCATATTAAATATTAATCACACCCTTTCTAAAATCATTCAGTGTATGCATGTCCTCTCTGTCTCTCATAGATCCCAATTTGATTTTTAATAAATTTTTAAAAAGTGAATGAAAACATCTCTGAATTGTTGTTTGCTTATTTAGAACTCTGAAAACCATACCATTCTTTCCTTAATATCTTTCTAGACCTTTAAGCGAGATTTAAAATTATCTCAAATGATGATTTGGAAATCCAGGAATATAGACTCCTTATCTTTTTCACAGCCATGTCCTCATACAATGCCTCTCACAAACTTCTCAATAGTTTTATGTTTAACTGAATTGACAGAGGATGTTGGGAAGAGAGCTTTGTCTTTAAAATCATAAGAACCTTAGTTAGAAACCTGGCTTTGCCGGTCTGTGGACTAGGGTAACTTACTACATTTCCTTAGCTTCACTTTCCACATGTGTGGGGTGGTACATGGATTAATGAATATGTTCTGCACAAAGTATCTAGCACAGATTGTGCAAAGTATTGGGTGTTTGGCAAATAACTATTCAATCATGAACTCAAATTCACATTTCATCTCTTTTCTGTAAGACTATGTCTGTTTTCCAGAATGCAGTTGAAGCATTTTCTAAAGAGAACATCATGATTTCTAACAGTCATTCCTAAGAGCAGAATTCCTGTATATATTCTCAGCTTTGCTGTTGCTAGCTGTTGACATGTCTGCTCTGGTTGACGGTGACTACATACACAATAGAATGAAATACTGTTCAATCTGCACCATATCTGTTGTCATTGGTATGCTTGATCATTGTTGCAATTGTCTCAGTTCGTCTCATTAAGGGTTTCTCTCATTTACCGAAGTATCTTTTTCCAGTGATTGGTATTTCCTGCTGATGTGTCCAAAGTGAGGAAGTCTTGCCATCCTTATTACTAAGGACATTCTGGTTGTACTTATTGCAAGCCTGATTGGTGCATTATTTTGACAGTCCCCCAAAATGATCAATATTCTGCTCCAGCATCGCAAGTTCTTCTGTCATCTAGGTTTCTCATACATTATGAAAGCACTTTAGAATTAAGCAATAGTACATCTGATCAACTGTCTAAAAAGGAGAAAATGGGCCATTGGAACACAGGGCCATGAGCATCTCTCTGAAAGCGGCAGAAGGAGTAAGAATAGCACTCCCCTAGAGCAGAAAGCTGATAAAGAGCCCATAGCCCAGCTTCATGGTGCCTCTAAATCCACACCAGCAGCAAGAGGTTCATTTGTTCATTGTTGACTAACAAACTCACAGTTGTGGTACTGAGAATGGGGTTTATTAGGGAAGTATGTTGAGAGTGGGGAGGCAAGGAATATCACCCAACACAAATTCAGGTTTTAGCCCAAATTCCAAGGCACAGTTCCTCAATTAGTTCAGGATCAGGTTTCAGTTCAGCATTCAAGTCCAAATCATCCAGCAATGTTTGTCTCAAAGCAGTTATAAGTCAGATTCTCCTTCGGCATCTGGCAAGAACAGTAAAATCCTTTAACAGGGTCTTGCTCAGGTCTCCCTTAAATCTTGCCCCCACAAGTCTTGTTCACCACAAATCTGTCTGACTTCCAGTCTTGCCACCAGTGTGGGAATTACTTCTTCTCTTATCCTAGTCTCATAGCTGTTGATGATTTCCTAGACCATGTGGTTTGCAAGACTGTGTGTCTGCAATTAAGGTATTTGGAGACCAGAAGGGGCTAACAGCAACCTCTAAAAAAAAAGAACAACCCCAACTTTTAGGCTAACACCAGATCAACCAACTATAAGAATTCCATATTTTCCCCATCCCTCTCTCCCCAAAGAAGGGAACTAACAGAATACAGAAAATATTAAACAATGCAATTAATATCACATCAAAATAAAATCTTATTGAAGATTATATTAAAAATGGCTGAAGCAGTATATAAAAAAAATTCAAGCTATATACAGAAGAGGACAGCATGAGAACTATCATTGCTAATGTCAGATGGCTCTCATGTGAAAGCAGAAAATATTAGAAAAATGTTTACTGGCATTTTATTGATTAGCCAAAGGCATTTGGCTGTGTGGACCATAATAAACTATAAGTAGCATTGAAAATAATGGGAATTCCAGAACATGTAATTGTGCTCATGTGAAATCAAGAAGCAGTTGACTGAGCAAAAAAAGGGAATGCTGCTAAGGTTTAAAATCAGGAAAGGTGTCTCTCAGTGTTGTATCCTTTCCCAAAACTCTTTCAATCTGTGTGCTGAGCAAATAATTTGAGAAGTTGGACTATGTGAAGAATAATGTTGCATCTGGATTGGAGAAAGACACATGAAAAACCTGCACTATGCAAATGACATAATCTTGCTTGCAGAACTGAAGAAGATTTGAAGCACTTACTAAAGAAGATCAAAGACTGCAGACTTCAATAAGGATTATACTTCACCATTAAGAAAACCAAACTCCTTACAAATGGACCAAACATGATAAATGGAAAAAAATATTGAATTTATTAAGGGTTTCATTGTACTTGAATCCACAATTGTAGCAGCAGAAGCCAATAACTCAAAAAATGTGTTACATTGGGCAAATTTGATACTAAGTACCTTTTAAAGTTCTGAAGAGCAAAGATGTCAATTTAAAAACTAAAGTGTGTCTGAATTCAGGCATGATATTTTTCATTGTTTCATATGCATGTGAAAGTTGTACGATGATGAATAAGGAAGACTTAAGAAGAATATATGTCTTTGAATTGTGTGTGGTATTGGTAAAAATTATTGAATATGTCACAGACCAGCAAAAGAACAAATAAATCTGTCTTGGAGGAAATGCCACAAGGGTGTTCTTTAGAGGCAAAGTGGTGAAATTTTGCATCACGTATTTTGAGCATATTGTCAGGAGGAATCAGTACTTGGAAAAAGATATCATGTTTGAACAAAATGAAGAGTAAATGAAAGAGAGGAAGGCTGTCAATGAGAAGGACTAACAAGGCAACAAGGGACTTGAGCATGGTGGCGATTGTACGCATGTTGCAGGATAGAGCAAGGTTTCTGTTTGTTGTTTACAGGGTTGCTATAAGTTGTTAAATTGGTGTAACTCAACACACAACATTGTTCCCTCTCTAAACCAGTATAACATAGGTAACTTGCTAGCTCTTTTTTGGGCCTTCTTCATGTGTTAAGGGCTTCTATGCCAAGATTGCAAGGGAATCAGGGGAACCAAGTGTGCTGGAAAAACAGGAGTCCCTTTAACTTTTCCAGGGAATTTCTGTTTTAGTTTGTGTGTGTTTAATACATAATATTTACTAAATGGATCCCTGCCAGTTTTTATCAAGCTACAGCTGCCTCTGTGAAAGAAACTTCATTTGTGTGTTGTTTTCTCTACATTGCCTAAATGACAGCAAATAAGATAAGGAAATTATCATCATTTTCCAAATGTTCTAAGAGCCACTGATGGCACCAACATAGTCATTTATGGCTCCAGGGCAAACTGTGGATGGACTATTATGGCTGTATAACTCCATGGAAATGTGGGTTATTATTGTGGCAGATTAAGAAGCTGCAGATTTTCCCCAACCACCACCTAATTCCTATATATGACCAAGTAATTATAGAGGTAGTCTTTTCTAGGGAGCTTTGGTGGCCTAGAGGGTAAAGAGTTGCACTGGTAATTCAAAGGTGGTGTCTTTCTAGTAGTTTAAATTCAATAGCAGTTCCATGGGAGAAAGATGAGCAAACTCCTTCCCAGTGATATAAAGGCTCTGAAAAACCTGCTAGAGAGTCAGTTATAAGACAGTTTCAAATTGGTGGCATCACTTTTGAAGTGAAGTGTTAGAAATGTTTAAAACTATTTAAGTACATTTACTCTAATTTTCAATCACTATCTTCTTGTACAAATCAAGAGTAAGAAAACCTTAAAATTACAGTACGATTTTCTCTTTAATAGTATTCTTATTAAAGCAACAATAACCTTAGATAATAATACATAATTAGAACTTTTTATCACAGGGCTTATGTATCCTAAAGTGCTTTATTTTTGTGAGTCTGTTTTCAAAATTTAGCTAAGTTTTAACTCAAGGTCATGAATCTACATGCTCCTACTCCCACGAAGTGCCAAGAAATGTTCATTTCCTGAACGCTTCTTAGGGTTACACAATAAAAGCAGATAATACTAAGGATTTACAGACATGAAAGGAATATATTTAGCCCTGTTAACAAAAAGAAGCAGATATAAGATTTTATGTATGTCAGGAGTATTGCCATCCTCCACTTTGGGCTTTTTAGTGAGACAGTGTTACATGTGATACAGCTTGATGCAGAAAGGGATTGAGACCAAGATGGTCAGGATGCATGCAGATACACTCCTATTCATGAACTGAGTCACCTGAGATCCAGAGGTCAAAACTCCTATCCTTCAAGTTGACTCCAATACATAATGATCTTATCTAGCTGTCCCATTGAATTTCCAAGACTGTAATGTTTACAGATGCAGAGTGTTCCGTATTTCTCCCAAGGAGCAGCTGGTGGGTTGTAACTACTGATCTTTTGGTTAACACCTTGCTTGACCACTACCCGACCAGGACTCCTTGATCCAATGGACATACAGAGTCTAATCTCAGATATCCTTATGCTAATGCTTCTTAGAAACAAGAGTGGTGATATTGAAAAAAACAAAGAAAAGTAATCAAGCTGAGAATTGTGGTGCAATTTCTAGGCAGGTTCAAATATTTGCCAAAGGTAAGTTTCTTGCTTAAGGAAAATAATTAGTAAAACCCTGGCCATGTTTCTCAAAATTTTCTAACCATGACTCACAGTAAAAAAATATACAATGTAGTCCAACATACACCTACATACAACCCTAACAGTGTCAGAGTTTAAAAAAGTATTTGTGTCTACTGTGAATGTTGTTGCTGTTGAATGTCGTTGTTATTGTTAGGTGCTGTCAAGTCAAGTATGACTTACAAAGACCCTATGAACAACAGATCTGAAGCCTGTCTTATCCTGTGCCATCTTCACAATCTCTTGCACACTTGAGTCCACTGCTACCATCACTGCATCAATCCATGTGGTTGAAGGTCTTCCTCTCTTTGGCCATCCCCTTAACTTTTCAAGCATGATGGCTTTGTTCAAGGAATAGCTTCCCATTCAACAGCAACAACATTCACAGTAGACACAAATACCTTTTTAAAACTCTGACACTGTTAGCTTCACCATCCTTGACTCCAAGGAGCATTCTGGCTGCATCTTCTCTAAGACATATATTTTTTTCCTTTTGACAGTCCCTGGTGTATACAGTACTCTTCCCCAACACCATGGTTAAAACACATCAATTTTTATTCTGTCATCCTTATTTATTGTCCAGCTCTCAGTCGCATAACAAGTGATTGAAAAACCCATGGTCTGGATCAGGTGCACCTTAGTCCTCTAACATCATTGCTCCTCAATAATTTGGAGAAGTCCCTGACTGCAGACATTCCCAGTGCAAGACATCTGAGTGCTATTGAGTTGACTACAAATAACAGTGACCCTATGAACAATGGATCTGAACTCTGACTTATCTTGTGTCATCTTCATATACTCTATTTTTCATTCCCTTATGCTCTCTCCTATTTAACAATATTTGTAGAAAGCTTTTAAACAAATTTCATGATTCACTGATTGGAAGAAATTAATAGCTCAAAATACCCTAATTTGAGAACTGGGGAGATGGGATATAAACAAATGAGTACAAAGAATAGGGGTCATGGCTTCTGATTTCAAGGAGATTGAAAGCTCATCAGGAAGTTGGAATCCATACATAAAATAACAAAATACAACCAGATCAGAAAACACAAATAGGCAAGTTAGTAGGCAAATTGTTATAAATGCAAATTTAAAAAAATATTGCATTGGGATGTGAATAGTAAAGTGATGATTAGTCATAGCCATTTGCTAGAGAAAGAACTTTATAACCAGATTTTGAATGATTTTGATTAATGGAGTGTCTAGAGAATAATAATCTAAGCAGCTTAACAGCATGCATGGAGGCTCATAGAAATTGGTTTAGTGCTGTCTAGTGTTGTTGATGGAGACTCTTCCCCTTTGTGGAGTTAAAGGGGGTCAAAGGTCACAGCACTCGTGGTGGTTGAACTGTTTTTACTAGCATTAGTGTGGCTAGTGGGTAAGTTCTGGTGACCTTGTAAATAAGGCTTTGCACTGCTAACCCAATGGCAGGTGGTTTGAATCCACCAGCTATTTGACGAGAGAAAGATGAGCAGTCTTTCCCCCTGGGATTTATAGTCTCTGAAAACTTGATAGAGGGTACTACTGATAGAGGGCAATAGCTGATTCTGAGAAAATCATACTTTATATTCTTAATCATTTCTCTTCAAATCGTCAGCCTATGCCAACATACTTTTCTTATATTACCCCCTTCCTTTTTTAAATGGCATGCATTCCTGTGTAGCACCAGGGCTAAGAATTCATTCACTAACTGAAAAGTGGATAGTTTCAATCCACCCAGAGATGCCTCAGAAGAAAAGCCTGGCAATCTATTTCCAAAAGACGACAGCCAATGAAAACCTTACAGAATACAGTTATGCTTGGAAACACGTGGAGCCATCATAATTTAGGTTTGACCATTTGGCAACTAATTTGGTTTTTCATGTCTACAACATTTGCATTAGAGTAAAAATTGAATATATTTCCACTTTTTAAGATTAGTCACTAAGAGCTAGCCTTTCCACTCCCCTTATGCCCCTAACATAATTTTACTATACTCTCTCATTGCAGTTGAGTCAGAAGTGAACCTCCAGTGAGTTTTTGGAGGTTGCTGATTGTAGGAGATGACATTGCCCATATTTCTAGATACACAAGAATCACTTGTGAATACATAAATAAACAAAACTCCATCATGTCAGGGATAGAGTCTTTCTCTCTTGATCCTAAGCCTAGGTTGTAATAGTCTCAGTAAGTTTGTTTTATATGAATTAATTAATTTCTCATGTGCTATGGAATTCCATCTCCTCACTTTTTTGGGGGGACTGGGTCAATCATTATCGCTGATCACATAAACTTTCACTTCCTTGTATTCATCAAACAAGGAAGTACACAGCTTTGCAAACAAATCTAGCAGTAGAGTAGGAACCAACCCATAGTTGACTATCCAAGCAGGTTTTCCGAGGTAGGAAATCTCAAGGGAAGGGAGCTCTGGTGGCATGGTGGTAAGTAGCTATGCTGCAACACAATGGCATGTATCAAATCCACCAGCTGCTGTGCAGGAGAAAGATGGGAGGTCTCCTCTCATGTGATTAACTGCCTCTGAAAACCTGCTGGAGGGTTAGCTATGCGTTGGTTCTGAAGCAACAGTATACAATGACAACAACAACAACAACAGCAAATCATACATGAGGAGATTGTCCATCTTTCTCCTGTGAAGCATCTGGTGGATTTGAACCATGTGCCTTTAGGTTGACAGTGATAGCTCCTTACTACTAGGCCACCAGAAGAACTCTTCTTGTTGCTGTTAGGTGCTGTTGAGTTGTGTATGACTCGTAGTCATTCCATGAACAGCAGATCAGAGCCTTGTCCTATTCTGTGACAACCTCTTAATCTTTCACACACTTGTTATTGTAGTCACTGTGTCAATCTACTCGGTTGAGGGTCTTCCTCTCTTTCACTCTTCCGCCTTTCTTCTAAGCATGATGTCACTCTCCAAGGAATAGCCTTGTAACATACCCAAAGTATGTGAGATGAAGCATCACCATCTTTGCCTCCAATAAACACTTTGACTACACCTTCTCAAAGACATATATGTTTGTTCTTTTGGCTGTCCATGGTAAATACAGTATTTTTTTCCAATATCACAGTTCAAAGGCATGAACTCTTCCATAACCCTTATTCATTGTCCAGCTCTTAGCAGCATAGCAAGTGACTGAAAAGATGATGGCCTGACTCAGGTACACCCTAGTCCTCAAACTAACATTATTGCTTCTCAGTAATTTGGAGAGGTCCTTGATGACAGACTTTCCCAGTGCAATACATCTCCTGCTCTCCTGACTGCTGGTATTAAGTGTACTGATTGTGGTTCCAAGTCAGATGAAGTATTTGACAGTTTCAATCTTTTCTCCCTCTATCATGATATTGCCTATAGATCCGGTAGTCAGAATTTTTATTTTCTTGATATTGAGATGCAATCTATAGTGAAGGCTGACCTTATAGTTTTTGACCTTCAGCAGCTAACCCTTCAAATCCTCCTCATTTTCAGCAAGCAAGGATTCGTCATCTGCATAACAAACATGGCTGATGAGTCTTCCTCCAATCCTGATGCACTTTCTTCTTCATAGAGCCCAACTTCTCGAATTTGCTCAGCATACAGATTGAATAGGTTTGGAGAGAGGATACAACCTTAACACATTCCTTAGTACTAATTTATTCATGGTATTTTTTTTCAGGGCTGTTGTCTGGTAATTGCTCAGATGAATTACAAGAAAATGTCTACATATCCCTGGATTATGAAGACAAGTTCTTCAGCCCCAAGGAATTGTTACACTCCTCCAGGAGAAACTTTGGATGTAACTGGAAGAAATTGAAAAAGTAAGAACATTTCTATGTCTTAATGTAACACAAAACATTGGAATTTATTTTCTGCATTTCACCAGTTCTGATCACATTGTTTTTATTAGTGATGTGAAATATTTTTAACTATACCACCAAAAAGGAAAATGGGTAAAAATATTTTCTTTTTCAAGAAATATCTTTGCAGAATCCCATTTTGAAAACTGTCTAATATTGTTTGGAATGAATGGATCATAATTGATTTCATGAGTACATTTAAAACAGCATCTGAAACGTTTAAAACAGTATCTGTGTAAAACAGCCTACAGTTCTTTAAGAGCCTACAGTTTCTCCCAAGACTTAATTCTCAGCTACTAAGAAAACAATCCTCAGTACAAAGGAATCTCAGCTACAGGTAAGATTTAAAGGCTTAAATCTTAGTGAAAATCTGGATCGTGGTTCTTTTCTCTCTAAAATATTGAGGATCTTTGTTCCAAGGAATACAGAGTAAAGAGATTAAGAATATGCCTCTTGTCTTGCACTCATAAGAAATATCCAAATATCTGTGTTCAATATCTAATTTTAATTAGTTCCTGGATGTTGAATTGATGGTTATTCTTTCAGCAAGTTTTTATAAAGCCACTTTTCTTTGTAATACATAATAGTCTAGTAAACTGTTGTTGTTATGTGCTATTGAGTTGCCTGTGGCCAATAGCGACCTGTACAGCAGCTCTGAAGCCTGCCCTATCCTGAACCAGTCTCACTAATTCTGACACGTTAACCCTCACTACCCCGTTACTGTATCAAGCCATCTCATCTGGGTTTTCCTCTCCTGCTGTCCCTCCATCCTTCTAAGCATGATGTCCTTCTCCAATGACTGATCTCTTCTGGCCACATGTCCAAAGTATGTGAGACAGAGCTTCAAAATCCTAGCCTCCAACAAAAACTTGGTTTCACCTTCTCCAAGACAGACCTATTTGTTTTCTTAGCAGTCTATGGTATGTTCAAGATTCTTCTCCAGCACCACAACTTGAAGGCATCAATTTTTTTTACTGTCATCCTTAGTCATTGTCTGGCTCTCTGAAGCAAAACAAGTAATTGCAAATACCATGGCCTAGATTAGGCACACCTTAGTCTCTAGACTGACGTCATTACTAGTAAACTAGGCAAGGTAAAAATCAAGACTTAAAGAATCTTCCTTTTTTTCAATTTAGCAAAACAAGTGAAAAAGATTTATTAAGGCAATAAAACAGAGGCCTAGCCAGTGAAAGGTAGGCCATGCAAAATAGTTAAAGTGAAAAAGAAAGGGACAAGGGGGAAAGAAATCTTCCTTGACTTTAGTTAATTATATATGCTCTAGATTGTGTGTGTGGCGTTCTGGTGACTTAATGATAAGGAATTGCTCTGCTCACCCAAAGGCACATGACACAAATCTCCAACTGATCTGTGGGAGAAAGATGGCCAATCTCCTTCCATGCTATTTACTGCCTCTGAAAACCAACTGGAGGGTTCTACCTTGACAGTACTTAACAACAGAGTATATGTAGTTCACATACAAAACCATTTATAAAATGGCTGTTCTTTGGGATTGGGACCTAATTATGAATAAGACCCAGTTTGGGAGCAATAACTCGTCTCATTGGGCAAAGAGAATCACTATTTGTAAATCCTTGTGGGATATGTAAATTATTTAGAAATAAAATACCTGTGTGGGTTTGTAGTTGTAATTCATTACTTCATGTGTGTGTGTGTGTGTGTGTGTGTGTGTGTTAGATTTCCTTTTCTTGAGGTTCTATCCCTGAAGTTCCATTCCTTAACCTCTAAGATGCTTGGAAGGTTTTTTCCTTTTTTTATGAAAAATCACCTGAAAGAAATGTTTGATAACTGCAAATAAAATATCTTAATTGACCACTGTCAGTTTGATACCATTTTTATTTTTAATTTATTTTTAAATTTTTTTAAAAATTATAAATCAGTAATTTGTTTTAATACATTTAAATTTTCTCCATTTTTTAATTGAAATTTTAATAAAAGTTTATACAGAACTTGGATTTCCATTCATTCATTGTTGCACATTTTCCTCTCTGCCCACATCTCCCAGTTCACTTTTCTCTTTGAAAAAAAGTTATTTCATTTCTGTACAACACCCCCCTCCCCAAGTACACTTTACTATGCAGCTCTTACTCTGGACTGCTGTAATGAAAATAATACATAAGCATATATTCCTTTTAAGCAGTTCTATACTTCATCTGTTTCAGTGCAGTGTACATTATTTATTCCCTCTTTTCTTAGTTTCCTCCCAGCTCCAATGTCAGTCCAGTTTTATTACAGTGGCATTATGCAGTATTTGTCTTTTTTGTGACTGAGATGTTTCACTTAGCATAATGTCCTCCAAGTTCACCATTTTATATAATATTTCCTGAGTTCCTTGCTATTCAGTGCAGCGTAGTATTCCATTGTGTGAATATACCACAGCTTCTTTACCCATTCATTTGTTGATGGGCACTTGGTTTGTTTCTATCTCTTGCGATTGTGAACAACACAGCAATAAACATGGGTGTGCATATTATCTGCTTGGGAGGCAGTTCTGATTTCTTTGGGATATATTCCCAGTGAGTGGAATTGCTGGGTCAAATGATATTTCTATTTTCCAACTTTTTGAGAAAGTGCC
Source organism: Elephantulus edwardii (assembly GCF_000299155.1). NCBI lineage: Eukaryota > Metazoa > Chordata > Mammalia > Macroscelidea > Macroscelididae > Elephantulus > Elephantulus edwardii. Next base: position 979,418 of record NW_006399970.1, read on the forward strand.
ATACTGCCTTCCATAGTGGTTGCATCATTTTACACTCCCATCAACAGTGAATAAGGGTTCCAGTTTCTCCACAACCTAGCCAGCATTTGTTGTTTTCTGCTCTGTTGACTTTTCTATTCTTACTGAGGTGGAATGATATCTCACATAGTGGCTTTGATTTGCATCTCTCTCAGAGCTAGATTTTGAACATTTCTTCATGTGTGTGTTTGCCAGCTGAACATCTTCTTTGGTGAAGTGTACCCACTTTGTGATTGAGTTTTTTACCTTTATCTTATTATGATGCTCGGGTATTGTATAACTTCTAGATAAGTCCTTTATCAGATATATCATTAACAAATATTTTTTCCCAGTCTGTGACTTTCTTTTTTACCCTGTTGGAGAAGTTTTTTCATGTGCATAGGGATTTGATTCTTAGAAGGTCTCATTCATCTGTTTTATCCTCTCTTGGCTGTAGATTTTTGTGGATGTTTGGAAGACTATTCATGTTGTGGATTAGAGCTTTTAGAGTTCTTCCAAAATTTTCTCTGATGAAGTTTATAGCCCTTGATCCATTTTGAGTTGGGTTTTATATGTGTTGTGAAGTGTGGATCTTGCTTGAGTTATCTGCAGAGTTTTCCAATTCTGCTAACACTATTTGTTAAAAAGGCTGTCATTTCCCCGCATAACTGATTTCATCTCCTTGTAAAAAATCAGTGGTCCATAGGTAGATGGACTGATTTCTTGGTTCTCAATTCTATTCCATTGATCGATATGTCTGTCATTGTACTAATACCACACTGTCTTAACCACATGGCAGTGTAATAGTATTTGAAATCAGTAAGGTGCCATCTGCCTTATTTCTCTCTTTAAGGAGTGCTTTGCTTATTTGAGGTCTCTTTCAATTCCAGATCAATTTGGAAATTGCCTTTTCTATCTCATTGAAGAATGGAATTGGCATTTGTATTGGCATTTGTATTGAACTTGTAGAATACCTTTGATGGAATTGTCATTTTCACAATATTGAGTCTTTCTATCCAAAAGTATGGTATATTTTCCATTTCTCCAGATCTCTTTTTTTTCTCTTGTAGTAATGTTTTGTAATTTTCTTTGAATAGGTCCTTTATGTTTCTATTTAGATTTACTCCCAAATATTTAATTATGATATAGTTGGTTTATTGTGTGGTTCAATCCTTCAGCATCTTTTTTGAGTTTCTTTCTGGTAGTTGTATTGAAGTCTTTAACTACTGTAGTGGTGTTGTCTATTTCCTTTTTTATTTTGTTAATGTTTGTTTTATATTGCTACTCTATTATTTGGTGCATAGATATTTATTATTGCTATGTAGTCTTGTTCTATTGACCTTGTATGCATTGTGTAGTGACCTCCCTTGTCCATTATGATGGCTTTTGCATTGAAATTTATTTTATCAGAGACTAGCATTGCCATTCTTGCTTTTTTTTTTTCTGGTTGCCATTTGTTTGGTGTATTTTTTTCACCCTTTTATTTTATCTTCATTTTCAAGGTGTGTCTCTTGAAGAAAGCATATTGATGGATTTTGGATTGTTATCCAATCTGCTATTCTTTTTCTCTTCAGTGGTGCATGTAAATCATTCACATTCATTGTGATTATTGAGAGGCAAGGTTTTATTACTATCATTTTGTTGAGTTCTTTTTGGTGTTGTTGCTGGTTAATTTGCTCCATTCAGCTTTTTGTGACACCCCTTTTAGGAAGACGTCTCTAAGTGTTTCCTGCAATGCTGGTTTTGTTTTTACAAACTCCCTTAGTTTTTGTTTTTCTGAGATTATCTTGATCTCACCTTCATATTTGATGGACGACTTTCCTGCTTATACTATTCTTGGTTGACAGTTGTGTTCTTTGTTTGTTCAATATATATCATTCCACTATCTTCTTGCTTGCATGGTTTCTCCTGGGAAATCAGTACTTATCTTATTTGCTCTCCCTTATAGTTACTCTTTGTTTCTTCCTTGCTACTTTAAGAATTCCTTCCTTATCTTTGGTTCTGGCAAATTTGACTAAGATATGCTTTGATGATTTTCTTTTGGGTTCTATGCTATACGGAGTTCACTGAGCTTCTTGAATATATATTCTCTTATTCTTCATTATGCCTGGGACCTTTTCTTCTAGTAATTCTTCCACAAGTTTCTTGGTGCCTTTACTTAGTTCTTTCTTTTCTGGGATTCCAATTATGTACATGTCATTTCTCTTGATGGTGTCCCACATTAATTTTAGGCTTCACCCTTGCTTCCTTTATTGATTCTGCTTTTTTGTTCTAGCAGATCAGTCATGACAATTCTATCTTCTATTTCACTGGTTCTGAATTCCATCTCTTCAACTCTGTTCATATGTCCCTCCAACATGTTAAAAGCGTCTGAAACATTGGTCCTCATATTTTGGATTATGATTTCTTATTTTTTCCAGAGCCTCCAACACTTCATTTGTTTTATCTGCATTATTTGGATCATGTTTTAAGTTCCTCTTGATTTTTTTCTTGCAATGTCCTATAATTTTTCAAATTTGTCTTTCACCCATTAAAAATATTCAATCATTGTTCTTTTAAATTCTGTGTCAGAAAGATGTATCAGACTTTTCAGCTTCAGGAAATCCATTGATACTGTTTCACTTTTTGGGGGTGGCATTTTGTTTTGGGTTTGTGTAGGGTGTGAGTTACACTGCTTCCTATATAACATTGATGTGGTAGAGTTTTTCATGCCAGGGGCAATAGCAGGCTCTTGGTCTTATGTCATTGCTCTAGAGGAGGGTGAGATAGCTATCCTGCCTGAGTTTCTCTCTGAACTTCTGACTCGAGGGAAGATTTGCTTCAGTTCAGGAGCAATAAGGCCTGTGAATTAGCAGACTCCTCTGTCAGACAACTGCTGTAGCTAGGCCAGTCCAAGGTGCTCTGGGCTAAAGACAGCTTTAGCTTTGGAGAAGTAGAGGAAATAAAATGGTCTCACATGTGCTACTGATGTCTCTGGTGCAGTGCAGAGGGGCAGCAGTGGGCCATCCTCAGGCATTGGCACTGAAGCATCCCGGCTGTGGGTTCAAATTGTGGCATCAGGTCCTCCAGGTGGTGGGGGTGAGACTTCCAGGCAGCAAGAAGAGCTTCCAGGCAGTGAGACTGGGACTTACAGGTCAAAGGCTGATACCAGGCAGTGGGGTAAGGTCCTTTAGGCAGCATGTTTAGGGGTCCAGGTGGCAGGGATGGAGTGGGGGCCTCCAGTCAGAGAGGGCAGACCCTGTCAGGCAGTGTTGCCATAGTCTAGTGTTCCAGGCAAGAGACCAGTCAGGACACACAACCAAATTTTTAATTTGGGTACCTAGCTAATTGACTGGATATGTGGTGAAGCCACATGGCACAGAAGTAAATGATACTATTCTTAAGGCCCCACAATTACACATGCCCTTTCAGTAGAGGATGTTTCTTCATTGTATCTCCCTTAATCTCTTATTGTTTGCTCTTAAGATTAATGATTTCAAAGAAGATTTCTGTTTTCCCAGCATCAATGTTGTTGTGGTGGTGGTGCTTTGTTGAGCTGATTCCAACTCATAGAGACTCCATGGGACAGAGTATAACTGTTTATCCTATAGACAGAGATTTCTAAGGCTAAAATTGATATAGATGCAGATTGCCACATCTTTTGCAAAGTAATTGGTGGGTTTCAGCAGCCATCTTTTGTTCAGTTAATCAATTGCTTAACTATCTGTCATGGTGCTGCTAATTGGTCCAGTGGCAAGAATTCTGGTCTTCTTGATGTTAAGCTTCAATTCATATTGAAAACTACAGTCCTTGACCTTCTGCAGCAAGCATTCCAGGTCCTCCTCAGTTTCAGCAAGCGAGGTTGTGTCATCTGCATTTAGCCAATATTAATTTGGCATCTCCTAGATGGTGTACCTGTTCTCTGCTTATGAGACCACAAGGGCTGCTAGCTTGATCTACTTTAAATTAGCTTGTTTTAAATAAAAATCAATTCATTAAAAGTAATGAATTCATAAAGTAATAAAATAAATTGTTAATAAAATTTATCCATTTTATGATTTGATTAAATTATAATTAGCTTGATTTGCCTTGGACTCCTTACAGTATTCTCACTTGAATGTCTTCAAAATTTAATTTTGAATGATGGTGAAACCATATACAATTTGTGGTATTTCTGCTTTTTGAAAAAGCTGCTATTTAATTAGAAATGATACATAACATATTTCTATTCTTCTCTTAATGTCCTTTTATACATTATACTTAAGGTATAATAGTCTAGTTTTATTTAGTATCTAATGGAGAAGTTTGTATATTTTTGTTGTTATGTGCTATCAAGTTGAGTATGACTCATGTGACCTTGTAATTAATGGATCTGAATTCTGTTCTATCCTGTGTCATCCTCATCATCTCTGACATACTTGTTGAGGGTCTTCTTCTCTCACTGACACTCCATCTAAGCATGATGCCCTTTTCCAAGTACAGGCCCCTCCTAGTAACATGACCAAAGTATATAATATATAATAACTTCTTTCACTTTAAATTACCATGACTTCGATTTTCTAATAGTAATAATATCCCCTTATGTATTATAAAACAGAGCTTTGGTGACTTAGTGGGTAGGAAGTTGTATTGTCAACCCAAAGGCAGGCCATTCAAATCTACCAGCTGCTCCAATGGAGAAAGATGAACAATGTCCTCCCATGCAATTTATAGCCTCTGAAAACCCATTGGAGGGACAGATGAGTTGGTTCTGACTCAACGGCTCATAACAACAACATGTGTGTTATAAACTACAGGCAGTTCAAAGGGCCCAATAGAGTGTCTTTAAGAATTTAGAAGTCCAAATAAGTGCATATAGTTCTTATTTAGCTTTATTTTAGTGCGGTAAAATGCTTGAAGCCTTTCTAATGATTTCAAATTTGCATGTACAGCAAGTGAAGGTGATTCTAATGAATTGTAATGATTGTAATGAATAATTTTTTGGTAATAAGGGCTGGTCAGGATCCCTAGTGAAGCTTCAAGGCAAGTATTGACCTATAATAAAAAGGTCATTAGTTTGAATTCAACAGCTACTCCACAGGAGAAAGATGAACAATCTGCTTTAGTAAGGAAACTCTTTAGGACAGTTCTTTTTTGTCCTAAAGGGTAATGACCCTTAATTTTATGAATCGGAGCTGATTCTACAACAGTGAATGGGGGATTGATTCTATTTTTCAATGTGAAAGAAATTTTAAATAACATTAAATAGTTCATAAGAATTGTTCATAGACAGAAGACTATATTTAAAACTTAATTTCTCATTTGATGTAAGATACATTAGTACATATATTCTCTGTGGTGTCAAAGGTTTATATTGTTAAAAAATGTCTTGCTAACTTTTTCTAAGATGACGCCAAAAGCGAAGAAGGAAGCCCCTGCCCCTCCCAAAACTGAAGCCAAAGCAAAGGCATTAAAGGCCAAGAAGGCAGTCCTGAAGGGCATCCACAGAAAAAAAAAAAAAGATCCGCATGTCACCCACCTTCAGGCCACCTAAGACGCTGAGACTCCCAACACAGCCCAAATACCCCCAGAAGAGCAATCCCAGGAGAAACAAGCTTGACCACTATGCCATCATCAAATTTCCCCTGACCACTGAGTCAGCTATGAAAAAGATAGAAGATAACAACAAACTTGTGTTCATTGTGGATGTCAAGGCCAACAAGCACCAAATTAAACAAGCTGTAAAGAAGCTCTATGACATTGAGGTGGCTAAGGTCAACACTTTGATTAGGCCTGATGGAGAGAAGATGGCCTATGTTCGACTTGCTCCTGATTATGATGCTTTGAATGTTGCCAACAAAATTGGGATCATCTAAACTGAGTCCAGGGGGTTAATTCTAAATATAAATTTTTATCATCATAAAAAAATAAATAAAAATAAAAAAATTGTCTAGCCAATAATTAACTGTTTATTCTGTGCTGAAGTATGTTGTATTAAGGAGAGAGAATTAGAGGGGATAAAAGCCTCATCCTACTAGAGGCTTAGATAAGCTCATGGGACTTCGTTGCTAGCTCTCTCTTTGGGACCCCTGCCTTTTCAGCTGTACCACAACTGAAAGTCTACCATGCTCACCAGGCTCTGCAAAACTGGCCTGCATACCTACCATCCTGTAAGTCATTTCTCTGATGTGTCTGAGTCTTGAGAGACCTAGGTCTAACCACGAAACCCAAAGGACATATGTGAATGAGGGACCTGAACAAAAGAGACATTGCTGATTTTGGAAATCATGGAGTTATACAGCAAATCAAACATCTGATAAAATGTCAACTCTACTTCTTATAACTGGTCTGCTACTAATCTTAGAAGAAAGTATTCGTAATGCACTTCATATGAATGCACTCCATAATCCAGAATTTATTTTTAATCTGTTAAACACAATTAACATTTTGATGTCTTGCTTTCAGGTTATTTCACCAGGAAAACGTTTTTTTTAAGAGTGCTGAAACAAGGTGGAATTTTTATGAGTTCGTTACATATTAATAACTGCATTTCCAGTGGAATAAAAATATTTTCAGTATTAACGTTAATTTAGTAAAAATAAAAATATTAAAGTTTCTTTCTTTATATAAATACAGTTATATTGAGTGCATATTTTATTAACCACATACCATCTATAATATAACAAATCATAATACACTGAACTAAGAATAAAAACAAATCATGAATAGTGACTGGTAGTTTACAGTAGATCATCACATGTTATTCCATATGTTTTTCACATTTGTTCTCCACTCTAAACAATATTCTTTCTCAAATTGTCATTTCTCTCTAATTCATATGTTTTTTAAATTATACTCTATTGGTTTGCATATAATATTTATATAAATTTTGTTTCACACTTTCCTTCATTCACAATAATTTTTATATAATCATTTCCATACTTTGTGTTTTATAAAATTAATGACCATTGAACTATGTCCACCATTCCCCATCTGGTCAGGTCCCTGCCAAATCTTTCCCATTTCCTTTACCCTCTTCTTCCAACCACAAAATTGTGCGACCATGTGATTTCCACCCACCCACCATGACCCCTCTGCTCCCACCTATCCTGCTGAACCCCTATATAAGTTTTACTAGTTATCCTTTTAGCTTTACAAGAATAATTTTATGCAATATTTGTCCTTATGAGACTTAGTTAGTTCACTCTAGTCTCTCCAAAGTTAAGCAGTACTTTTAAAATCATTAGTCCTGAGTGCTGTGTAGTATTCCATTGTTTGAATTTACTACAATTTCTCTTGCAATGGTGAATAATGCTGCTATGAACACTGTTGTCTAAATCTCTGTGTGTATGTCAGTTCTAATTTCCTTGGGGTATATTCCTAGCAGTGGAACAGTTGGGTAGTATGGAGTTTATATGTTCAGCTTTTTGAATAAACACCAAACTGCCTTCCAGAGTCGTTGTACCATTTTACAATCTCTCTAACAGTGTTTGAGAGTTTCAATCCCTCTACATCCTCTCCAACATTTATTGCTTTATGTACTGTTAAACTTTGCCACTGAAAATCAAAATCACAATGAGATACCAACTCATATGTTTTCTTAGCCTCAGATCTAGTTGCATCCTTCTCCCACATCATTTCAGCCAACTTAAACTGCATGTAGTTTTCTATCACACTGTATCATAGTCTCCATGTCATACACGTACTTATGTCATTCTCTTTGACAATACCTTCCCCAAAAGCTTCTTTGACTTCTCTCACACTGCAGAGTCACTAAGAAAATTTACCTGTACGTTAACAAGACTAAGCTCAAGTAGCATCTTTTCCATCATACCTGCCCTGTTTCTCTCCTGTCATAAATGTGAGATGCACTTCCACTCCCCTTCTCACCAAGGAGGCATAGTATCTTCTTTTTGCCTGTTATGACCAGCATCAGCACCCATCACATTTTATTGCACTGTTTTATTCAGGTCTATTTATCTTTCTGGATTACTAGTTCTTCAAGGACAGTATCTAATTCTAGTTTACCTCTGACATGTCCTAAGAGGGTGGCACTTACTAGATGCTCAACACATGTCCACTGAATGAAAAAAAGGATGGATGGATGGATGGATGGATGGATAGATGGATGGATGGGTGACGAGGTGCAGTAAAATACATAGTAATATTCCTCCAAGATGGAAAATGATTATGTAATCTGCCCAAGATTATATTGGACTAATTTGGGGGGACTCAAACTCAAACTCTTTCTACATACCTATTCAGTCTGTATGTTGAGCAAATCATTTCAGAAGCTGGACTTTATGAAAAAGAATGTGGCATCAAGATTGGAAGAAGGCTTGTCAACAAACTACAGTGAGAAGGACTTGAAACGCTTGCTGCAAAAAATCAGAGACTACAGCCTTTGATCTGTATTACATCTTAACATCAATAAAATTAAAATCCTCATCACTGGGCCAATAGGCAACATCATGATAGATGGGGAGAGGATTGAAATAGTCAATGATATTATCTTACTTGGATCCACCCTTGGAACCAAGAAAGTAAAAGACTTATTGCACTGGGAAATTCTGCTATCAATGGCTGCTCCAAAATGCTAAGGAGTAATGATTTCAGTTTAATGACTAAAATTCACCTGATTCAAGCCTTTGTCTTTTTAATCACTTGCTATGCATCTGAGAGCTGGACAACGAATAAGAATTACAGAAAAAGAATCAACGTCTTTGAGTTGTGATTTTGGATAAGAGTACTGAATATTCCATGGTCTCCCAAAAGAGCAAACAGATAAAGTTCTCCTTAGAGGCAAGGGTGGCAAAGCTTTGCCTCACATGGTTGGGCATATTGTTAGGAGGTGCTATTCCTTGGAAAGAGACATCGTTCTTAGAAAGCTAGATGGTCAGTGAAAGACCCTCAATTAGATAGACTGACACATTAGTTGCAGCAATGGGCTCATCTCAGGAAGGCACAAGATAGGACAGGGTTTATATCTGTTCTTCAGAGAGTTCTATAAGTCCTAGTTAACTTGATGGCACCTAACAACAAAAACTCAAACCCAGGGAGTTCTGGTGGCCTAGTCAGTAAGAAATTGAATTACTAATACAAAGGCAGCTGTTTTTAATCTAGCGGCCTCTTTGCAGGAGATATATGGGCAATCTTCTCCCTTTTGATTTACAGCCTCCAAGAATCCACTAACAATAATACAACAAAAGTAAAAACTCAGATCTTTGTTCTTTTTCTCCCCCAGATCTTTGTTCTTAATGCATTTTCATCTCCGTATTATTGGCTTCTAAATGAAACATGCCAACATTAGAAACGTTGCATAAGGAGACAATGACACATCTATTTAAATTATCAACTTTAATTTTTAAAAAGAGATTAATAAAACCAGTCTTACTATTTCAACACATTTGATTGTATTTCTGTTGGCTGATGCTTCCACCATGTCTCATTTGGGAAGGACTTCATTAAAATTCAGCCAAGGCATTATCTGAGTTTGGAATAAAGAATTGATGTTGCTTTTATTCATATTCATATTGAAACAGCTCATATACTTATCAATTCTTCTCTTGATGTGTATCTCACGTTGGTTTCTTTCTCCTTCTCCCCACTAATATCCTGGGAATCATGAAAATAACCTGGACTTTGGAACCAGAAAGACCTGTGTTGCCTTATGTTATCTGTCAATTCTGTAATGTAGTGAACGTAAGATGACTTATGTAAGTCACTCAAAACTCTAAGAAAGGATTTGATGATAGAAAGTGATATTTCTAGCTCTTTATATATGTATCTAGGTATTTTTCCAAAAGGCAATTATATCCATATAAATAGTAAATCTTGTTTCTAAAGGAAATTGAAGGTTTTTGAAGGAAAAACCCACATGTCACTCATGTCAAGGATCTAGCACATTCGGGAAAAACAAACAAACAAACAAACAAAAAAGCCGACCGTTGACAAAGCAGCCTTGAGTAAAAACTTGGCAGTGAACAGAAAGGTTAGAAAGTTGACACACCAGATTTTCCACTGAATCATGAGCTTGAACTGGTGGAGAGTGTGAGGTGGTGCAAACAGGACAAGGTTTCTGTCCTTTGTACACACACACACACACACACACACAAAGAAGAGTCATTATGAGTCAGAGTAAACCAATGGGCACCTAAAGCAACAGGATTATTCAACAGGATTGTCTGGAAGCTGGGATGTGTTTTTAATGTACTCTCTCTGAGGACAAAATTACATGGCTGATTTATTAGTCAGAAAGAATGCAAATAACATCTAAGCTTAGGTCAGGAACCAAAATGGAGTTAAGTCTCTGCCTCAGACCTCCGTCTTCCATAACCAAGTGCTTCAGATTTTAAGCCCTAATTCTTCTCAGATGAATACATAAAGGTTAAGTGTCTGTTTCTAGAAAATCAGGTGGTCACAAATAATTAAGATGACTAGTTATGGCCTGTTGCCCCTGTACTACATTTTCATGGATGAGACTTAAGTGAGAATTTGAGACAAAATTCATTTGGCTTCTCATTATCAGACAATTAGATTGATTAATTCCATTTTGATGAGCTCAGGAAAAATGAGGTTTATGATTAGATTATCCTGTACTCTCAGGCCTTGTTATTAGAAGGCTAATATGAATTGTATTTCATTTTTGTTTTTCATATATGTGATTAAAATAATAACTTCAAACAAATATTTACATTTGCTCTCAAATCCTAGGCAACTATTAATTTTTAAATTGATTGTGTCTGTGTTATCTAATAAAAAAGATGAACTTCCCATTTATTATGTGTATACTTTCTATATTTTTTTTTAAATCTTGGCAGTGACTCTTTGTATTAATTGCTGTCATTAGGCCCCATCAAGTTGATCCTGATGCACAAAATTCCTGCATATAACAAACTGAAAGCTTGCCTGATCCTGCACCACCCTCACGATCTCCACTGGGCTTAAATCCATAGTTGCAGTCATTCTGTCAGTCCATCTCATGGAGGGTCATAATTGCTCCATTTTACAGATTTTTTTTTAATCAAAGAAAGAAAAAAGGGATTTGATGAAGTGAAGGCATTCCTTCAAGTTTCTTTAAGTAATACATTAAGAGAATCAAGTAGGTTAATCTGACTCCAGAAATGCTATTCTTGCAATAATACTAGCATTTTCTAGTGAAGATAAAAGGCACAGAAATAAAGCATCAACCACTTGCCTGCTAACAGAGAGGGCTACCTGTGAGTTGTCTGTGGTCTGTGCCTGAGTCCACTTTGTCCCTACCTGCCTGCTGCTTCCTGGGAAAAGTCAGCTGAGAGAAGGACATCTGAAGTGATGGCCATCTGGACCAACCAACAGTGAGGGTCTTGCTTTCTGGGACACAGTGAGTCAGCCCCACCTCCAGGGATCCAAGAATCCACTTCTGTCCCCCCTGCCCTTCTCCTTCCAGGAACTAACGTTGGGGAAAGAGAAGAGCCCTGCAGGCTGCCCATCCATCTGCTCTGTTCCCATCTGCCCACCACTTCCAGGGAAGAATCAGCAAAAAGAGGAGCAGCCTGCCAGCAGCCTATGAGTCTGCTCTTCCCCTACCTGTCCACTTACCTCCTAGGACCAGCCAGCAGTGAAGAAAGTATCTTCTGGGCCACTATGAGTCTGTCCCAACTCCAAGGACCCATGCCACTCTGGGCCACCTGTGAGTTTGCACTCCCTTATGGCTCCCAAAACCGTGGCCACCTCTCAGAACTAGCCAATAGCTAGGAAAGCACCTCTAGGACCATGAATACAACCAGAAGAGAAGTTTGTTATCTTAACATAGAGAAGATTTCTGTTGGGAAACTGAATTGGGTGTCATACATAAATTCAGCAATTCTATCAGGAGTAGCTTAAAGGTAAGAAATGGACAGTTTCCTATGCAGACACAACAGAATCTGCCTCATGTACCTTAGAAAATACCAAGGAAGCAGCAGTAAGGTACAAACATTATGAAAAAACTAAAACAAGCCTTCTAAAAAAGCAGACATGTTTCACAAATTCAATGAATACCCCATAGTAAAATAGGCAGAACAATATACCAATGTGGAGGTCCTAGAAATAATACTGAAAAGTTAAAAATGTTGGAAATGTTGAAACCATAAAGAAAGAATAATGAGAAATTAAAAAAGCAGTACAAGACAGAGTGCACAACCAATATAATAGAATCAACAGAAAAGCATGAAAATACAATCCAGAATATCAAGACTGATATTACAGAAATTTTCAACAGGTTGGAGGGACAAAGACAGGATATAGAAGAGATGGTTTGCATCTCTCTTAGAGCTAGGGATTTTCAACATTTCTTCATGTGTTTGTTGGCAATCTGAATATCTTTGGTGAAGTGTCTGTTCATGTTCTGTACCCATTTTTCACTATGGAAGGCTGGATGACACTTTCTCAAAAAGTTTCAAATAGAAGTACCATTTGACCCAGCAATTCCACTACTGGGAATATACACCAAAGAAACCATAACTGCCACCCATGTAAATATATGCACATCCATGTTTATTGTTGCTTTGTTCACAGTAGCAAGGAGTTGGAAACAACTTACGTGCCCATCAACAAACAAATGGATAGAAAGCTGTGTTATAATCACACAATGGAATACTATGCTGCTTTGAAAAACAAAGAACTCATAAAATATTGT